>NW_019211454.1:70396977-70435818 GCF_002443255.2 Varroa destructor
ATATATATATCAGATTAGCGTATTATATTGCGATTACAGTATAGGTTTTCACTTTTTATTTGCTGCTATTATGGTATACTACTCTTACATCTGTTTAGTGGTGTCAGCATATTTCCGCCAAAACCTCATAGCAGACGCTTGGTGGGAATAAACAAAATCGTTTCGATCGTCCAATGATCAACGGCATTGGTAGTGTATCGGTGTTTTGGCAGCGCTTCAAATTTGCTATAAAACAAAATGTTAAATATTTTACGTAAAGCTCAATTAGTGAACTAAATTGACTGATAAGCGTCAGAACTTCATGTTTGAACATTTGCTCTTGATTGACAGTCGATGGCCTCCCAAGCATCACGCCCGATTTCAGACTAAAACTTAATACTTGTGTGGAATTCATGTGTCAATCAGGAGTCACCGAGTATTTCAATGCTTTCCGACAGCCTCCAGTTGGACGCTCTATAATATAAGATCGTAAAAGAAAACGGACTTGAGCGTTGTAAATTATCGGTATCCATACCAATGTCGTCCCAGTTACGTTCAACATTCAGGAATAATTACTCAGAGCAACTGGAGAAATTTTTCGCTAACTATAAACAGCAACCGGTAGTTAAAGCAAATCGAGCGCTCTACATATCCGATTGCTTCGCCTCTGTAAGTTGTAAGGCTACTTAGGAATATATACAGCTCAAAAAGAATACATCACGATTTATATTAGAATTCATAATATAAGTTAAATAATAAAGCATTTAATTTTAACCAACGGTAGATTTTTATAAACCTCAAATGGCAGAGGAAATATACAAATTATAAAAATATCTCTACCTAGAAATTAGTTATAACTGATCTTTGTGATGTGCGTTATTTGTTTTGCCATTGGCGTCATATGGCATTTTTCGTATTTCAGTTGTTTTTGATTAAAGTCAAATACCGATATCGTTTTATTTCTTAGTAGTAGTAGTCAATATTTGAACGTTATGGAACGTCTTATCTGTTCATTTTACATAACAGTCTACATGCTTAATATTATATAAACGTTAAACAAAACCCGATACAAGATATATATGTGCGATTTGTTTGAAATAAAAGAAGATTAAATAGTATTCTTTAGTGTAAAAAATGTATATAAATAAATTTTAAGTGAATGGGATTCAATCAGAATAAGCAGCAAATAAAAATGGTAGACAATTTGTGGACCATAACTCAGAGAATTTAAGCTCTGTATAAGCACCTATTTATCATGTTCGGCTAAGTAAAATCTATATCACCCATGCACACACGGGCGTTCTTAAGAGGCAGAAACTAATTACTCAAGAGGGTATTGATGAATAAAAGAGTCTTGTTTATTCTAATTAAGCTCAGCTTATTTCTCGTAATTTACATTTTAATACATATTGTTGAATAAAACCACCAGAATTAGTAAATCAGTCTTCAAAAATGCGGTTCGCAGGTGTTGCCACTGAAAAATACCCCCTTTAGCCTCAATATAGGTTCTATTACGGATTTAGGACATGCTTGGCATACTTAGAGTTGTATTATGTTACACTTCAACGGAATACATAGTGAAAATTATTTTTTATGTCCGACTACACAATTTCTTTGTTGGAACAGACATCGATGGTATCACAGGCATCGATTTGTGCTGATTGACCGTTTATACGAGATTATTGAGTATGAAAGCTTCGGGTTTTCTGTTAAGCAATTTAGAGATATGATTACAAGACTATGTGTTATAAACTCCTATGCGAATACTAAAATTAAAATCATTAAGTGGCCAGAATGTAACTATGTTTTACTCCGATTTTTGTTTTCAAGTAAGCCATGTAATAAACATTGACGATTCAAACAGTCTCGAAACACATTTAGACCTCCGTAAATAACAGCCTACCTCCAAAATATTTTCCGTACCGAAATATAATAGTGTACATATCATTAGATAATAATTGGGGAATGTTGTTTGCTTAATTATTATTGTCCTTTCAGTTTGAACCTGGCGAAATAATTATCAAAGAGCCCAGCAAATTCTTTCGAACGCTCGATTCGAATGTTAACTGTAATATCCGTAAGCTTGAACGTCGCTGTAGAGAGCAGAGCGCGCTAAGCGCTAACAAAGCGCTGGAGCAAAAGAGTAAGCTAAAAGATAATAATCACTGAGAAGTTAACTGTTTTTTTTTATTAAATTGATGACATTTTAAATATATTAGAAAACGCTAATACACTTTCATCAGACATTATTTTGCATTGAAAATCGTTTTGCTTTTGCTGTATAACGTACTAAACGTTTCACACTTGTTTTATATCACTGCAGTACAGTTTTCTAATAGTAGCATAATAACTACTATATTTAATAAATAGTCAAGCTTATAGTCACAACTTTATTTGTAAAAAGCAAGCCCGAACATGCTGAAGAAATCTGAGCCACATCTATATACTCTTTGTTGCCACTGCCAACCGAATAGCGAAATTCGTTCGGCAATTTGGACGCTATTGAGCTTCAAGTTCGCTACAGATTAAGTGGTGGTGAGTAACTGTAGCTATTAATAATAGAAAAGCTAACTGGTTGCCTAATTTTTTTGCGCTGCATTTATCTGTTGTTATGGCAGATTCCGAGATCCCTTCAATCCAGAACTTCTTCATTAAAAAACAGGCTAGCGATGCCGTTTGTGGTTCTGAGCAACGTGCTTGTTCTGCAACAAATCTAACTACCGCGCATTCAACTAATCGTTTGCCAGTAACAGCACTCAACAGCAAAGACTCTAACAAGACCGCAGTCGATGATGACGCCATATTCGATAACCTTCCGTCGTCGCCACCAGCGACGCGTTTACATGACACTCTGCAGACAACATACGCACAGCAGGTAAAATTTTGCGCGACTACGCAAGCATAAAACTGAGTGAAGTTGAGCCGAGCTGATTTGTGCAGTTAACACGACTCTAGCGTCTCTTGTCGTCTAGGGTACCATTACAGGAATTTGATTTTCGAGTTAGCAATTATATCGTGCTTTATTAAATAAATAACGTTAATAATAAACGTTAAGTAGTATTTATCCATAACCGGATAAAATAAAAGCATGACAAAACACTGTCAAGTAAATAATGCTCCACGTATGAAGTATACGTACATCTCTACGTGATGTTTGTGGTATTATTGCTAAATGTGATTCCAGAGTCAGAATAATAAGCAGATCGTTAGTGGAAGCATTATTGACAGTGGAGATGAGCTTCTAGCGTCTATCGAAGTGAGTGTGCTGTTTTAATTTTGTACGTTTTGTTGTCTCAAAAGCTGTTCTTGAAAAAAATGTACATTTCTATAGCACTACTATTTACATTCCATATACATATTTAGAATTCATGTGCTACTTTTTTGAGAAAACTTCTCGATAACTTCAATTGTGTTTTTTTACTTCGCTTGGGCGATGCGACTATTTTTTTAATATAATTGCCAATTCTTAGATTTAAAAGTAGTAAACAACGTATATCACGTTACGTTTTTAATTGCTTATGTTTAGCCATATGGCAAAAAACGGCATACAATTCAAAGGTACATCTAATTTACCATATCCTTCAGGACGGTTCGTTACCTACAAGAACTGGACCAAAAAGGCCTGTAGCTGATTCGCCTACCTCCGGCATACCGCCAAAACGCGCTCGAATCAGCGATTTTATCGATAAAGAAAAGAATGAATTATTCAATCTCTCCGAAGATGACGAACAACTTAGAACAGATAAGGTTCCAAGTAACGGAAAATCTTTAAAGAGGGTCAGTTGCAACCCCGACCCTACAAGTTCAGATTCTGATATCGAGCTTGTACCGCTTGCTTCTAGAATACCCAAAAGTAAGTGAGGTTTTCAGTTAAAAAGGTGTTATTAAGAGTCGAGCAATTTATTGCAGACATTGTTTAATTTTGTTGTAGTTGATCCTTAACGAATTATCATTCTCACTCATAATAATCATATACAAGGATATATACCTTAGTTATATACTTTGGTTATTTCCTAACTGAATTGATTTGCTTTGCAGGCGCTTTGCGACAGCCTTTAAAAAAGAGCCATTTACCAAGTGAAACCAATAACAGAAGTGGTAGAGACCATACTTCAGACGTGCAAATTATTAAAACGGAATGTAAAACTATTGCGCCGTCTAGAGATCAAGCCTCTAAGCGCGTGATTTCAATACTCGATTCTGACGAAGAAGTGGATCTCGATTATGAAACATTGCTTAAGAACCAGCCATGTCTAAGTAGTCGACATGGGACAACAGAGAGAGGTAACTTGCGTGAAGTAAATAAGTATATGAAAGTACAATCACGTCTCGAACACTGCAATTAGCTCCCTGATTCCTGAATAATCTGTATCTTCATTCTATACGATATATTATACATCTTTAATGAAGACTAATTAAATTGTTAGACTAACTACTATGAAATGTTACGAAAAATTATATTTCACAAATATTCATCATGTTATTCGCTCACATAACTGATTAAAATCGAACTTATTTTAGACGAGATTGGTGTTGAGAAGAGATTTGGAATACAGGCTGCACATCCTCTTTTGGTAAGTGTTATGGGTACGCTGACGTTCAATTCCTTGATCAATAAGCAAAATCTTTGTGGTGTATGTGTGTGAATAATCCAAGTCCTATAAATACTGCGACAACGTTAAATCACAGCAAATCAAACTCTAATAGTCATTTCCTGAAAATCATTTTTTAAAACAACATGTATTCTCAGGATAAGTCAGTTCATAGCACTCTAAAATCATCCATTTTTGGCTGTTCTCAAGGAATCTATTAACTCTGTCATGCGCTCGATACAATGCTAATAGTATTGTTGTTAGATGTTAGATCCATCTGAATAGGTGACTAGTAGTATAGATAATCACTTTTCATAATCTATTGATGTCTGCATGCTTCATGATTCTTGACTACAAACTATATTTCGTTGTATATCTAGTATATGCCAGCTAATGTTCTCGTTGTGTCTAGTTAAAGGTTCCGTTGTCATCCTTCTGATTCAGTACAGATACGTTTTCTTTCCATACACAATATTATGTATCATGTTGATTCAGTAGTAACATTAATATGAGGTCAGAGTAAGTAAATAATTCATAAATTTCCTCTTCTTTTAGATATCATTGGCAATATTGCTCGATGATAAACATTAGTTTATAGCATGCTGTTTGTTATCGCTTTTGTTCTCATATTACAGCCCGCGAAACGTGACTGTACTCCGAACTTATGTGTTCTTGATTCGGAGAGCTCAAACGATGCTGAAGTTAAAAACCGACCGAACCAAACCTTTAAAACTGAATATGTTCTCCCGAATGAAATGCCCACATCGGGCATTAGTAGTCCTCATCAAGATACTCGCGACCGTTTTCAGACCGTGTCTACTCAACAATTGACTTCAAGTTCTCGTTTTTTGGATTCTGAGGGTTTAAAAAACGTTAACTGTTCAATTAGACAGGAACCCAAATGCCATATCGGAGACACTTCTGATGATGAAGTATCTTTAGCAGAGCGTAATAATATTACCCGAGATACCCCTAAGAGCTTCATATTTCCATCAGCACTGAAATCATCTGATGTCGAGCAATATGACTACAAACTGGAAGAGCTAATACGTAGCGACTATTCGAAGATGATAATAGTCTGTCGGGAACTTATTAACAATGGAGTGATCACACCAGAGGCCAAGGTTATTATAGACAAGACTTCTCTTTTTATTTCTTTTACTAATTAAAACCTACCTAAAAGATAAACTTACGGGTTTCCTAGTCGGCATGGATAGCATCTCTCTGTTTAACAAATAACATCACTGGTTCATGAACACAACCAGGTTATCGATTCATCGTTCTTAATTTTCTTCTCTTATATAATGTATCTAATTGAAATTATTTGGCAATACGCATTTACAGAGGGCTCTCAAGGAGCACCAAGAGCTACGCCTTCAAATTGAAGAAAGGAGTACCCCAGCAAGGCCTAAGGTGTGGTATGCGTAGATCTGTGGAGAAGCTATTTTACATTAATTGGATAGTGGTCAATGAATGTGATAGATTTATATAATAGTTTCTGTAATTGCATCTGGTATTTGTTTCAAGGAATGAGACATCAGGCCGATATATCGTACAAGCAAAAAAAAAACACTTGTAAAAAATGTGTTGGAAAATTTAGCATTCAGTTGATCCAACTGTCAACATAATACGTTCTAAACATGAGTTATCGTTTGCAGACACGTTTTTCGTTTTCAAAAACGCCAAATGAAGGACCAGTCCAGTCCCTAGGCACGGACATCGACGTTACACACATGGGAATTTCGGAGAACCCAGCAAAGGTTGAACGAGCATCAAGTAGACCCTCTGTAGTTTTGGGACCTACGTTATCGCAGGTATCCAATACAAGCAAGACTGCCTGACGAAAAACGCTAGCTTAAATCAAAGACGTTTCGTGAGGACACTACTTTCGCGTACCGGAAAAGTTCTGCATCATGCTTGTCTCTGAGCTTATTTTCGCACCTGCGGTACATCTCCCGTGATAAATATATTTCATCTTGAAAACAAAGCGTACTGTTCCAACGATTTATATCTCAAAACGACCTATAGCGGTCATTAAAATAAATTAAGTGAGCAGAAGACTTGCCGCTGTTAGGGTCTTTAGTGTGAGATGATATGAAAATGATATAACATGCAACATCTGTAATGAATACACACGTCGTATTTAAAATTTTTTAATTGGGCCTGAGCAAATACTTTTGCCATCACTAGGGAAGGAATACCCATTAAGTTGAATTCTATTTGGTTTTAATGTCAGGACTCCATAGATCCTGTAAACAGCCATGAAAACCATCAGAACGATACAAGCGGCGACGATTATCCCGTACTGGCTCCACTGAGTGTGAAACTCGTCCAGAAAATGGAAAAAAGAGCTTTTACAGGTAAAACTACATTCTCGTTTTATAATGCATAATTAGTGCACGACTAACATTGAAAAGTTCTCCAAAAGCAGATGGAGTAACAATGAAGTTCATTTAGTTTGTTACATTCCTCTATATGACATATTTAATAATAATCTGTCAAAGCGTGGCTTACACCTTAAATGAAAGGCGACAGATAGATATGTTAGCTGCTTAGTAATGTTATCGAAGTTTTCAAGATTTATATTACATACAGAAATACTTTGAATTTGTTACAGCTTTGCCTGCGAAACCTCAGCCTGAACCAAAAGTAGAGCCGGCTGCTGTGATAAGCCCAAACATCGAGTGCGGAGTACCGGGCACATGTTCTGAGAAATTATCTCAGACAAATTTTTTCTCATCCGACGACGAGCTCCTGTTCAGCACCGAAGATGACAAACAGTCCGTTCTTTACAAGAATTTAGTAGTAAACTTAGTACCGCACTATATCCTAGTAGCACCACACGTACAATATGTATGAGTACCACAAATGCGGTTTCAAAAGCAATTAATATCAATCCATTTCTGATATAACACGTGAGGAACGCTAGCTACTCCGAGAGAAACAAAGTCGCGATAGAAGTGATATTTGAAATCCGTGCGAGGCAAAATATAAATATAGGTGACATTTCTGCCAAGACATTACCCTGGTGAAAAGTTGTTTGGACGAAAATGCTTGTCACACAATCACCGGTACATGTAAATAAAAAAGTGAAGATTGAGCATGCAGTAGCTTTCTGAACAGTAGCACTCATACGTGAGTTTATATGGGCAAGGTTAGTTCAAAGACTTGCCTTTAGTGGAAGATAAGGAGACTAAATAGCAATAGGCTACGTTAGAAATATAATTACACAAAATTTATAGGTACTTGAAGCAGCTTTAGGTTGAGGTGCTTACAATTTGTAACATTCATTTTATTTTTTTTCTACTTCACACGAATAAATAAATGCACCGTACTTATTTCAGGAACAACACAGTGTCATCGTCGTTGCAGCAAGATGAAATGCAACTTCGAGGGAAATTTTCAGGAGATTCGAAAGATGATGGGGCAACCGGCGAATTTGATGGTGACACGTATCATTTTTCCAATGTGAGTCAAACGTCTACTTTCATAGGCTGAGAGTTATTTGTTCTCTTGTTCTCGCAGACGGAATTAATTTTTAGTACACAGATTTATAGCATTTTAGATTGATGAAATAGTTGTTGGTTTAACTTTTATCATAACAAAAAGCGGTGTGATGGCTAAAAGGAGAGCGCAACTGACTTGAAATCTGGAAAATAAGGGTCTCTACTGATCGAATTCCACAACTAAGCAAAAGAGAATTGTTGCACGATGTAGGAGATCTGGTGTCCTATATCATTAGACACAAACGTAAAATTATGGTAGCGATGAATTTGTCATTGCTGTCACAAAAAAGGAAAAAAGGAGGTCGTATGATGATTCAAGGGTGACTTGGCTGCTTGTGAATCTTAGCACGTATGGATGGTGTACACATGTCAAGTACCGAAAACAGACGCAATGCTGTATTTCTGTGGTGGTACAATGGTGTTTGGCTAGTAACGTGAGAAACGTAAAGCTGTTCTAGGTTGAAACATGGGTGTAAGTATTCCTTGGTATTTCAAAAAAGATTCGGGCAATAAAAAAACGATGTCATAGTCTTTTTTTTATTCCATGCAAGCGTTTCCGCACGCAAAATTCGAAACATTTTATAATGACTGTCATAATCAAAAGATACTCATAGTAGGGTGAGGCGCCTTATGTACTATTGGGCTGGATAATTATAGACGTCAGGTTGGAGTTAGTATACCGTACCTATACATCAAGAATTTTGTCTCTACTTGTTTATTATGCCAAGCCAACCCGAAGCAACAGCTTATGGCGTTCTTTAAAACACCGTTTATAGCAAAAAATAACCTTCAAGTCAGTATTTTGAATAAGATCAAGAATTGAAAAGCTTTCTTATCACCCATAGTAATTTAGATGTATGCATACATTCCAGCTAATGTTTGACCTGACTTTTTTCCAGGACATGCGAGAAAAATTTGAGAATATTTTTGGGTTAAAGGCTTTCCGTCATAACCAGAAACAAGCGATTAATGCCACGCTTCTTGGCCATGATTGTTTCATCCTTATGCCCACAGGTTCGTACAGATTAGATGAATTCGGCTAATGACAATGAGACTTATCAAAAAAAGACCAGCACAGTGTAGCTTTTAAATAAGCTTTTAAATAACGTTAAATAAACGCAATTTAGTTCGAACTATAGTGAAACACTGCTTTTTGTTGGAATATATTTCTTTGCTTTAAAAACTTTATTGGCCGGAAAACAAAATCGGCATAACGTTTAGAATTTGTCGTGTAAGGTTCCTATATAGGTTGATGTCAAAGTTCGTAGAGCTATTCATTATCAGATCTATATATAAATATACTTTGCACAGAACCCTACGCAGAGTCGCATACACTATCAGTTGGTAGACATCTACAATACATATTAAAGTATAGTAGATATTTACCTTCTACGTATTTTCATTCCTCATGTTATATAAATAAAAAGTGCTCCTTTTCAAAACGTAATTTCGATTCATATAAACATTTTTGTAGCCTATTAAAACTAAAGAAAATAAATTCACATACGTATTGTCACTGATCACAGGTGGAGGAAAAAGTTTGTGCTACCAGTTGCCTGCGGTCTGCTCCCCTGGAGTGACTCTGGTCGTTTCTCCTCTCAAGTCACTTATACATGATCAGACGAACAAGCTCACTGCGCTGGGAATTCCCTCTGGTTATCTCACATCCGAGGTCAGTTAAATTTCGGTAGCTACTCATGTCTGTATCTAATGGTATAAAATGAGCCGCTGGAGCTTTTTGTTAGTCTCGAGGTCTATCCCTATAAGAACAAGACATTTTCTTGGAATTAAATGAACAATTGTTTACGATGCGAACCTTGGAGGAAACTAAGACTTGCAGAATTAGTAGCAACTTGCGCCACCGCATACCAACTCTGTTATTAACATTTACAGGACGATGGCAGTAATGGAAATGACACCGATATTTATGGAGATTTACACAGTGTTGAACCGACCTTAAAGCTCCTTTACGTGACACCCGAAAAATTGGCTGCCTCGAAGAAGCTTCTGTCTGTCCTACACCATCTGCAGAAGCGTAATCGCCTGGCACGATTCGTTATTGATGAGGCACACTGCGTTTCTCATTGGGGACACGATTTTCGGTAAATAATGTACATATATATATGTATAGTAACAATAATATTTGTTCCAGAGCGCAGATATAAAGATTTGAGTGCTCTCTGCTTTTGTGCCAGCCTTTTCATCGAATAATAAAAAGGTTGAAACACTCCGAGAATCGACTACAAACGGTGTAATGTCTACCAAGACTGAGCTCTTAATAAAAAAAAGTTCATAGAACCATCACCATAAAGTAGAGAAAAGCACGAACTCCGGGCTAATAGGTTATTTTTGATACATTCTTACTTTTATGTGGTAGCTCTAGCCGATGATCTCCGATCAAAGCCACCCGTTAATGCACCAGGCCAAGTCATTATAACTGAGTCAAGCCTTAAAATGTCCTTTGAATGAAATTTAAAATTAAGAGATACAGTACAATTATACGTGTACGAATGCACCAACAGGCCAGATTACCAGAAGCTGAGTGAATTACGGAAACGTTACCCTGGCATACCAATGATGGCTTTAACGGCTACTGCTAGTCCGCGCGTTCGTCAGGACATTTTGGTTCAGTTACAGATGAAGCAGCCTAAGTGGTTCTTACAAAGCTTCAATAGGACTAATCTGCGTTACGAAATTGTGCAAAATCGTGAGTAGCTTAACGAAACCAATGATAGATTATAGTCATTCAGTTTCATCAACATTTTTACTCGTTTGCATCCCAAGATGACCTTGGCTACCTGTTTATAGTAGTGGACAGATATTGTATTCAGTTTAGTTCGCGTATTAAGAAAGAATTTTTTCTGTCTTATTATTATCTTGCTTTTGTTTTTCAGCTAAAAAACCCGTGGTCGACGAGATCATCGAGATTATAAAAAAGAAGTTCAAAAACAAATGTGGAATTGTGTACTGTTTATCTCGCAAGGACTGCGACGATACTGCTGCAAGGCTAATGACGGTAATGACAAATGAAATAGTTAGAATTTTTTTACCAGTAATCACGATTGTACTTAAAGCCTTTTAATATAACTTCCTATAATGTATGCCAAAAGCAGCAGAAGACAGCAGCCCATCTCGGACAAGGTTAGCTCTGATCCACGTTTCCATTTGTTCTTATCGCGGCGAATGTCGTTAGAAGCTTTGATTGTTTTTCGTTCTTATTATAGCATAGAATTGTGAAAGACAAGTACTTTAAGTAGCCTCAATTGCTACACCTGAACCCATTTAATTACTTTAAAGAACTGTGCGTACGTGATTAGATATAGAATAAGATTATATATATCAATTAGAGAGGAAAAACAGTAGGAGAATTTGAAACGATATGAAGTGTACTAATAATCAAAATAATAATCGCTTATCAGCTTGAATTGCAATGCATTCTACTGTATATGTGGGGTATTTTATTAGCATCAGATGTGACCTAACAGTGCACCACGTGGGTTCGAATTCCAGGCCGACATCTCTGCCATCAGTTATCATGCAGGAATGGATCCCCGAGAACGAAACCAAGTCCAAGATATGTGGATCAACGGTGATAAGGACGTCGTATGTGACTTCTGCATTAAAATGCATTATACACAACATTATGTATGCAAATACCGCAAGGTTGAAGCATTGTGGTATTTGTATTAATAAAACTTGGACTGTTAATCGTAGTACAAATTTGTGTTATTGGTCAGAACGTCAGTGTAAAAAAGAATCTGGTTCGTAGCGGCATCACCAAACTTGTGTTGAGTGCTATATTTAGATTGCTTACGGGTGGCCTGCTATTTAAAAGGACAAATTTCACGCGACGTTTTTTTTTCGCATATTAAGAACAACATAAGCTTGGTTTAGTTGAGATTTTTTTTATCAATGATACCTTAATATTTGTCCCGTAGTGCGCTTGATTTCCAAACTGCGCAAGATTCATTGACATCATTCATTGACTACAGGGAGTAAACGAAGTTCCCTTTAATGGCTCTGTTGAGTAACAAACTTTATGTATCCAAAGTCAGCCTTAGTATCAGTTTACGTTTTATTTTAGGTTTGTGCTACTATTGCATTTGGTATGGGCATAGACAAAGCTGATGTTCGCTTTGTTATTCATGCGACACTACCGAAGTCCGTGGAGGGCTATTACCAGGAAACGGGCCGCGCTGGACGAGACGGTCTCCCATCCGATTGCATTCTATATTTCCGTATGGCGGACTACATCAGGTTAGTTTAGTAGCCAAACAGCTTTTGTTTCGTAAACAAACGTAAAATTTAAACAGATTTAGAATGCTTTTCAATACGTTTACCCGCATTGTATGAATCCACTGTTATTTCTATTATTAGTTGTATTAATTTTCTGATGTTGTTTAATATTCGCTAAGGTGGCGCAAGTTGATAGAAAAGGCAAAGGAGACGTCGTCACTGGAATCAAGGAACACCCATTATGCTAACTTATGGATAATGACCCGTTTTTGTGCTAACGAAATCGATTGCATACGCCACCAGATACTTAAATACTTTGGAGAAGACTTCGGTTCAAAGTTCTGCGAATCTAACCTCAGGGTTAGTATGTAAATTCGCGTTGAGAGTGTTAGAATAATGTCAGTCTCATTGTGTAAGTATCGAAATTCAAGAAACGTTAAAAAGAGACGGATACTAGTGATGAGAGCAGACCATTCACATTCCATCAGCCAATAGAACATCGAAATTTGCTATGATGCGCTAAACGTACTAGGAAAAAGAATTTAAGTAACAAGTAAAAAGAAAAAAAAAGAAAAAAGAAACTAAGCGCATTGACTTAAAATGCACGGTGATTAAGTTCTGTTTGTGAATGTACTAATTTGGTGGTACTGTTAAAGGTGTCTTGCGCCAATTGCAGCAGACGAAGTAAGTCAAAAATCGAAGAAGTTGATTGTACTCAAGAAGCTCGCCATCTTTTGGAGTTAATCGAGAAAAAGAGCTGCAATAAGCAGCACTCATTTATCACCCTACTGGTTCTTATTGATGTCTTCAAAGGGGCAAACAGTCGGAAAATCCGGTGTGACAATCTCACTTCAGAAGCAGCCTATGGACTGGCTAAACAGCGACTCGTCAGTATAGACAAGACTTTACCAGAGAAGCTCGTCAATAGACTCGTCATTGAAGGTAACCCAAGTTTTATATCTATGTATATTTTGGCTCCCTCAACTCTGCTTTATTCACATTTTTTCGCTTCTTTTTTTGAGAAACATCTTTATTGGATGCAATTAGGTAAATGCTCATTGTTACGTAGTAATGATGTAATGATACGCAGAAAAATCATAATTCAGTTACCGCTGTGTATTTAAAGATACATTTATCTACAAAATCAAAATTTCTCATATACAAAATCAGACTCATTTATGCTGCTTTTCAAGGTGATTTCTCTCCATAATTGGTAATTCATACAATTGAAACCCTTCAATACATTTAATACACATCTGCTTTTATCTTATGAACAAACACTTGTCAAGATCATGGTTACAATTTATTCGGCTTGTCGTTCCTTTTTAGGCTATCTGAAGCAGTTTGTAGTTGAAACAAAGCATGCGGATGCTGCGTACCTTGTCTTAGAAAATAAAGGCCGGGTGTTTCTGCGGCAAGCAGGCTCGAAGCTAACCGTGAAAATCCTGAAACCCAACAAAGCACTGGTGCCTTTAGACGTACCCCGGAAGCAAAATGCGCTTTCAGAAATGTCTGCCATCATCAAGAAAAAGTACGGTAGCACAAAGAAGAATCTATCTGCTCGTATCATAATTTGGATCTCTGTTGGCTTATGTGTAATACATTTTACTAAATATATTTGGGTCGATATCTACATCGGTGACTTATTAAATCTTAGTGGTTTCTTTCATCTAATATATTTCCAGATCAAATACCTTTGGAGCAATATTATTACTAGACTTCGTTATGTATAGTATAGATCTACAAATTACAGTTACATAGGTTGTAAGCTCGCTCTATTAAAGCCTGTTGACTTAATGTTATGGAATAATATGATGGAATGCTCGGTTTCCACACATGCGCAGTTATAGGCCAAGAGGTAGTTACTTTACAGATACACTATTATTTTAAATAATTTTAAATAATTTAAATAAATAATATACATCCTTCTTCAAATTGGTTAGGATAGTCAGGGTACGTATTGCTATATACAGAAACACGTTAAACTTCTTTTGATGCAAATTGAAGAGCGGATTTCGGCACAAGTCGGAGACGTTAGGAAGTTACTTTGGCGCTAATGTGCCGTCAAAAGCCAACAAAGGGACCTTTAGATACATTAACGGCCTATCCTACTTTCCGCAGCCAAAATACAATTAAAACCTATTTTTGCTTGCAGCTGTATGGACTGCCTTATCACGGAAGCGAAAGCAATTGGCCGGGAAAGAGGAATGTTCAACTATACACATCTTTTTTCTACTGAGGTGAGCGGGATGGGATTTATATAGCGATCTAGAGTATACAGAAATATTGCTTGTGTACTATAAGTGCAAATCGATATGAGCTTTTTAGATGTTCAATTTGAAGTAAAGTCATTCAAAAAATAAAGTCATTTGTAAAAAGGCAAACCAGCGGATTTCGAAATTAAATAACTTTTGAACTACGCGCCGCTAGCAGATGAAATTTTGCCTATACATACTCCAGTCTTCTATGCTTGTAGTTAAGTTTACTCTAGGAAGAAATTAGTTGAGAAAGAAAAACTTTTTTCTTTGTGTCGAGAAAGACGTTCAGTGGCTAAATCTTTATTCTTCAATGATCGCAGTGCTGCGGAAATATATATGAGGTTGATATGGTAAGAAGACTTCCCATAAAAGCAAGGCTTCAACTATAAAAACTCTGCTGGTCAAAACTGGCATTTCACATATAACGTGTTACAGAGTTATAACCCAAACGCTGAAAAGTGAGAAAAATGGGTCCCTGTGAATGGCTTCAGGCTAGTTGGAAACGCGTATCGTGTATTTTACGTACAGTTGGTGGAACTCTAATCTACAGAAAACCCGCCTTGAGTAGACGGCCACCATATACGAAGCACTGTTAAATCTCTGCCGCCATCCGGAGAGAGACAATGCGAGAGGATGTCGTGGTCCAAAAATAAAAACGAGCTCGGTTTTAGTGTTGAGTAAAGTCGGATATAAGGTGATAGTAGTACTTACAATGCGCATTAGGGATACCTGCTATTACGAAATCTCGCCGAAAATGAAGCAATCAATTCAGCTCGCTATCTCTAGTTCCTCAAAAAACTTATGAACTGTTGGCACCACAGTCGAAAGCGCTGAATCTGGTTATTTGACAATAACGCTAGACCTAACATCCATCTCTTAATTACTTTCTTGATTGAGCAAAGGAATATCTAACCTTGGCTTCAATCCAATTGATTCTTTCAATCTAAGTTTCCACAGTTACTGGATTTTTCAAGCCCAAAAAAGAGCATTTAAATGGGCAAGCTTACCTCACAATCGATTTTATTAAAATTACTTTTTTATTAAAATTTTAAAAATTATAAAAAAATGTTAAAATTGCATACAAAAACGCGAGATGTAGGTATATAGCTGTCCAGAAGTTGCCAGGGCGCTAGAATAAGTACGTAAAAAACAAAGGAAAATAGTTCTAACACATATTAAAATAATTATCATTTCAGCCCAAATAGTTCAAAAGTGCTTGTGAAGTCCAAGAAGACTTGTAACAGCCTAATGTAACGGTTTAGCAGTAAAACTAACTCATTAAAGTAACTAGCAAATTGACCTAAGCCATATGAAGCCTTCCATGATGAAGTACGTTCAATCCAACCTTGCATTTTGCTCTAAGAGCTATCCGCGTACTTCTTCTGATGCTGTTCTTCTCTGACTCCTTCCTTCTTTTTATCTGCTGTTACTAAAATGTACAGCATATTAGTATACGCATGTATCTTTTATTATTCAATTATTTTCGTGAATTACGCTTTTATTTTTAGTGAGATTTCTTTGTTCTATCGCTATATTGCTAACTTTGTTTCTTAATAATTGTGCAGAATCTTCGGCTGCTCTCGGAAGTTTTGCCGCGCGACTTGGAGACTGCTCGTCGTCATGTGTCACTATCAGAAGTATTATGGAGAGATTATGGCGAGCGTCTCCTTAAAATTACTCGCAGGTACGTAGAGAAATTTTCCCAAAACTGTGAGTAGATTTATACTAATTGTTGATTCTTTAGGCGAAAGAATTACAGATTATATAAGGGAAACGTAAAAACGACCGGAGCCACGTACTTTGCATTTTCCCGTGTTTCTTAGTTTTATTAACAGACTGTACATAATGGTCCTCACACTATATAATGTCTAGACCAGTGTATTTCATAGTCATTGTTTTTAGTTAATAATTTTATAATTGCAGAGCATCATGGAAGGAGCGTATCTCTTATATATGAACAGCTCTTTTAGTGAATAAAATATATTATGGCATTACTTCCTTCTTAAAGACGTTCTAAAAGCACAAACGGGTTGCCATCCGATAAAACATAAGCGTGTGTGTGTGTGCAGTACAGACGTTTCTTTTTAAACATATAGCTGTGGGTTAATGTAGAGATCAATAATGATCATTTTCATTACAAAACGTAGCATTAATATGAAAACGCCGTCGACATCGTTTTTTTTTCAGCTTTTCTGCCAAGCTAGAAATAGCCGACCTAGATTTTTCGACAGACGACGATGAGAAAGACACAGGCGTAGGAAACGACACCTGGGACGGGCCCCCTCCCGAAGGGGCTATGACGAACAACCCTACCTGGAGTGGGCGTTCTTTCAGCCGAGGCGATCGCAGTCGTCAGGGTGGACGTTTGTATAAAACGTACAAAAGCCGACTTGCGAAAGGAACCAAACAAGGCTCATTATTGTCAACGCATGCCAGAGCAAAGAGAAGAGGTCAAGTAAAAAAACAAAAAGCGAAACTTAATTCTGACGGTGTAGATATGACCAACGTGCGAACAGGAAATCCACTCTCTGGCGTTAGATTGATGAATGTTCCCGGCAATCGTCCTTGGAGTTGATGTTTAATGATTGACAATTACTAGTACGATACCCGCTCAAAGCAATACGCGATTCTCTAATGTTGTAAGGTCCTTCAAGTTGTCCTAAAACTCGCTAGATAGAACAGCCATTATTGCTAGCGTATGTGATCGCATTTACATCCCTTAAAAATGATAGATTCGCATCGATTTTATAGTGTGTTTCATTTTTCAGAAATTGAAATGCTAAAAATGATCTCTCATATGATGCGAGCAACTAGAAAAGAGGGATTTATAATATACTTATGTTTACATCCACTGGTCGTTTATGGCCTTAGTTGTTAATGCTATGCGGATCAGTAGATATCGGAATGTTGATAGAACAGTTGGTTAGATGTGGCAAACAGTTATTATAATTAATTGACTAATAGATTATGACCCTTACGGTCATACTAAGCGAAAATACTTAAGTCTAGAAAAATCAAAAATGCAAGTAATCGAGGAATATATCAAGGCCTACCTAACGTGATGTGTTTCCGGGATATGACCAATATCAATCAAAATTATTTTAGTTCTTGTTAATTTGTTGTGATATAATTGTGTTTCGCGTAATGCATCTAGGATGTTCCGTGAAACACAGTAGCATAGATTTTGTAATCTGTAAAAATGTAAATACATGCAATTTAGATACAGCTTAGATACAGAAGGTTGTTTATTTCATTAGTAACAAACTGTAATGGAGTATGCGTACCTTAGAAAATAATACTGTAGCACTCGAAACGTCGTCAGAGATAACGGAACAATCCTTACGGCAATAGTAAGTGTTTATCATCATAGGTGAATCAGGGACGTATTTATGTACCTACACCATTCGTCCTATAGTGAGAGGAACTCTCTCACTATCAGCCTTTTGAACACTACTAGATCAAAAAGTAGGCGATTTGGTTCTACAGAGCCTGGACATGTGGTTATTATGGCAGGCCTTGTCGTTTTACATGCATTTGCTGAATGCCGACGTTTTGGAAAAGAACAACGCTTCACGGAGCTATATTAAGGCACCATAGGCGTTAGGCTTTGCGCAAAAAAGGACGACACAAATAACGGCGCTTGACTCAGTGCATTTTCGTGGTTAAGAACCTATGACTTGGTCTCTTAATGTTCAGGCTTGATTTCGCAAATAAGTTCAGGTAATATTTTCTAATGGCAATAACACCACTCTCTCCTCTCACCTTCTTAACTATCGCAAAACGTAGTGAGGCCTTGTCTTTGATTTGGTTGTTGCAGTTTTCTGCGGTCAGGGCTCGCTTGTGAAGCAATAATCAGACAGTTATTCCCACTTCAGCCATATACATCATGTCGGCTGTTGCAACAAATTCTGCAGATCCACCAGTGCTCTAATCTAAGTGATTAGACGCTGGACCTAGATACATCTAAGTAGAGAAGCGTACATAACAAGTTGGTTCTCAAGTGACTTGCCGCCTTGTCGTCTTTATTTATAAACATCATCACCTCTATCATAAAAGTATATAAACATATTTTTTAATTAGCATCTGCGTTCTGCATATCGTTTTAGTCCGAAATTGAATCGTAAGATATCGCTGCGGGCGTTACGGACGTTATCTAGGAGGTGGCCCATGGCATAATCGAGGTTATTCCAGTCTTCTTACTCAAATCCGTAAAAGGCAGAGTCACATTGCGGAGTGGCAACCCCGATATGAAGCGCTATATGCGATGTTCCTTTCCGTCGGTTATCGGTTAGTTCTCCAACGCACTGATGAAACGGCTTGGTAACAATGTTCATTGCGACCATTCGCTAACGATGTCTGCAAGATCATGGCTACCCAAAATCGAAGGGGTACGCATTAGTTATCCAAATCATGCCGCCTCCATTTCCAATGTTTCATAATTCCGAAATTAGTGAGGGATATTCAGTTTCTATACCGCTTATGCAACGGGCCTTCAAAAGCGAAACTATCGTAATGACAATGCGATACTTGTAATATACCCTAACCGAGTACCACTAATTGAATTTTATTAAAATGGAAGGACCGAGACATCCACATGGAGCAAGACCAACAGACAGGGTATGAGTTGCAACGCATTTGTAAGCAAGCTCATGAGTATTAGTACTACAAAAACTACTACAAAACGGTACGTCGTATAGGAGAGCGCTGTTGTTAAGCTTTAAACACAATGAACAGTTGACTAGGAAGCTGGAAAATCTACCGCTGGCAACCAATATGCATGTGCGCTTTTCAAGTCCAGCGCGGATCCCACAAAATCATAAAGATCTGCGTCATGAGCCTAGAGCTTTTCGCGCGTGAAACGGTGCAAACATACAAACGGAACGATAGTAACAGAGAAAATTGCACTCAGACTACGGTGCATAGATTTAACCATAAGCTTTGGTTCATAATTTGATGACAAACCGGAAAATGTGTATGCAAAAGATGTGAATAATTGCTCTCGGTTATCAAAGTTCCGTGTCAGAACTAACAAATACGGAGCAATATAGACTTTGCTATATGTGTACGTGCATGACGATTATTCTGTACTATGCCGATGTAGCGCGCTGTCCATTGTAGTGTATCACTTTGCTGTATCATATTTTTCTGAGAAGACGAATGGTTTTGCTATAAATAACATATATTAGAATTAACTATACTTAGAAACAAACATACTAATTGTTGTGCTCTTGGTGTTTCATTTATGTTTCATCATTAATTCATGTTTGTTTCATTTTCTTTAATTTCTTCCTGTTCTGATTTTGGCCACTCGCATATACAACTATACTGTCATGTATTCCCTTTTTTTGAATTTTCGTTTACGTATAGTTGTGTTAACAATGTGTCAATGAAAGTTTTTTTTCATTTGAATTACTAATGGTACCCTTTGGGGAGATAGTTTTAATTTTTTTGGACTTTTATTTATTTTTAAACACCTGAGCGCTTATAGGAAGGAATACTTAGGATTGCGCCCGCCATACAAACTGGGGTCGAAGATTGTTAATGGGGCAGGTCAATCGATGTGCAGTCGAGTTAATCTAGATTGTTTACTGTGGATTCGAAAGGCATGGCACACATAGCCCTGTCTTCTGCTCTTGCGCATTATTACACTTCGACCACCCTCACTCAATAGACTTCAACGACCAGGTGCAAACGGTTCCAAGTTACAGTGATAATTTCAGTATACGACTTAACGTAGCTAGCGGTAAACTTGCCTCTACCTTGTCGTTATTGGTGCCCGAAAATAAAAAAGACCAATTCGTTTGGAGACAATACTCCGCACCTATTTTAAGTGAAATTTTCAGATAATGAAATTTCTTCTGGAATATATATTGTATGCCTTAAAAGGTATCTATCTAGAGAAATAACAATAATAATACTTAAACGGCATAACTAATATGTGGTTGTGAGCTTTACTGTAGTTAACATGTCATTCAAAGCTCATCTAAAACTTGAAGCATACTAAATGACAAGTCAACATGCCGAAAGTAATTTTTCGCTACTCATAAGCATATGGCTAATTACAAGAAAACTTTCTGTTTCAAAGAAATATGATGTTATATTGCGGAACTCGAGTAAGCAATCTTTGCCTTTGAGAATAGTGCATGCTATAATATTATGTAATCAAATATATGTAAGGTAATGTTATGGTATAGTGTAGGTCGCATTAGTTTTCAATCAACATCTTAACTCTTTTAAATTCAGAAAATCGATGCACTCTGTAATACTTCTTGGTTACTTTGTAATTTGTTTTTATATGCATGGTTGGAAGTAAAGTTTACTAACTGGGTACTCCGATATATGCTTGCCTTCTATCTAACCTAAGGCTTAAGGATTCCTGATGCACTATCCGTACGAAGTATGACTTCGATGGTTATGACCAACATCTTGGGCAGTTTTATGGACTCTCTGTGAGTTTCTAGTAGAAGCGGGCGCAATGTTCCCCCCCTTTTTTGCAAAAAAGAACAGCAGTGAGCAGGGTAATTTGGTGATTCAATAGATTTAGTAAGATGCAGCGATATTAAAGCGTATTTGAATGGCAGAAAACTTTGCCGGTAGATAGAGATATAAAATAGTAACTATTTGTCGTGTTCGGATCGGACGTTGCCCCAAAATATGAAACACAATTACTACATTAGCTCCTCTATGTGACGTTGTTTCTCGTACCAGATATAGTAACTCAACTCGTTTTTTTTTTAAAAATAGAGCCATATTAACTTTTGTATACCATGATACGTTTCGTATATCGTTCGATTTGATTATGGCTACACAATGAATGACCTTGGAATCTGCCCTTTGATTTGATTCAAGAAGTCCTCTATTTGATTTTTGAGAAATATTTCATTTGTTTTTAAAAATGTTTTTAGTTGGGGAAAGTGTTTGTTGCCGTTTATCAGCAGTGTATGAAACTATTTTGTCACACAGATTGCATATATATATATATATATATACATATATATATATATACATATATATATATAAATGATAGAATAAACATTAAGCCTAACATTTTTTCATAATTTGTGGTCAAAACTTTTTCTTCGTTTATTTTGAACATTCTTCTCCTCGTAAAATAGTTATGATGCATAGCGCGGGGTGATAATACAACCATATATCTTAATTATTGCGTTATTTTCATTGATGGCAATTGCAGGATGAAAGAGCTGGAACATATACTTTGCGCAGATTACGCCATTCGGCGAACCGTATTTTATGAGTACTCGAGGCCATGAGGTAGCTCGAATTAGGTGCCTTTCGCTTCGCCGGCTAGTTCCCTTTCCACAGCCAACCCTAGATCCCAACTCAAAGCAATACTGCTTTGCTGTGACTAATAGTACCGTTTACAACTCTCCTTTAAGGAAGCTCAAAATCCGAAAATGATTTCACAGTAATTCCTACATCCCAGATCCTTAACCTCTAAAAAGGCAGAGCTTTCGGCGTTACTATGCTTTCATAGACCCCCTTAATATTTCATTTTCCTATTTTCATTTGACGGGACAATTATGATCGCCATGGCTTGACTTAATCAGTGTTGACATTTGTTGCAACGTCGTCTGCTCCAGACCAACCCCCTAGATCTACACCCGCCTTCAATTGCCCTTTGTGTACATCCACCTTCAATTAAGCCCCACTACAAGCCTTTTACCTCAAACGCGTAACGCGGTTTTTTTTATGCGTACTTAGTGTACGAACAGAGAAGCAGAGTTGCAACGTGACTATAACATTGGTCACAGATACCATATTTTTAATATTCCTCTGTAACATATCTTTTCATTCTAGGCAAATTTCATACTGCTCAGACCTTTTCTATCCTGCTATTATCCCTCACACCGCTAATCAGCGCATAAGTGTTTCTACTAAAAGGTAGACGATTATTGGGCTTGCGGGCCGTCTTTCGCTTTTCTTGGACGAGCTTCTTTTAGGAAGCCAATTCAGGCACTGTGCGCCACGATAACCGCACTCCATATACAGCCAGGCTTTCGCAAGCTTATATACAGTTTACCCTCCTGCCCAACATAAGCAACCGTTACCTCATCCAGGAAGGGCCTACAAAGACAGCGTTAGGTCAGCGGAGTGCAACGGACCGCGAAGCTACGAGACGAGAGTGTCGCTGCCCAAATGTACTCTACATACCTACCAACTGCACTGTTAAATGGCCACCAGCGTCCAACTAGCGCATAATAACGTGAGCAGGTCTTTATTCGGGTAAACCTGGGGTCAACTACTCCCGCTGCCTGGTAGCCCCTGGAGGCTACACGAAATATATGTTGGTGCAGTGAAGATAGCCCCGACTGTTTCAATGTAGGTTGTTCGTCTATGCCTATGCACTTCAGCAAGAAATTCACACCATTTTCGTCATTGTGATCTATTGGTTACGTATTTTTGTAACGATTTCTGTGTTGTAATAGTGCTACGACTGCTGTGTTAACACGAGAACGAAATTCCCTAAAAGTAAGCAAAAATAAGAGCAAGTTTTCTGTGACACGTGTGTATAGCTCCAACGCTAATAGAAAAGGAAATATCATAAAACGTAGTTTTTTTTTTGTTATTGCGAATTTTGTCTGTAATACGAGTGAAGAGCTAATGTAGTAAATAGACGAGTTATAGTATAACGCCTATGTCAAAACAGTTTTACGTTAATGTCATTAGTCTGACTCGTTCGAATTGTCTAAAAAACCTAAAAATATGTTGAAGTAAAAAAGTATAATTTTTCAGACGAGGTGCATAATTTTATTTCATTGCTTTCAAAATCCTTAACTAAACGCTTTTCAGAGCCAGCGGGACATCACTAAATAATTAAATTAATGAACCACGATATTCGAAAGGAAACAACACACGATGAATATAGTAGCGAGGCGTTGTGGTCATTTTATTTTGCAATTTTTGTATTTGGTTCTCCTTTTTGAATAAGCGATTCCATTGTGCTCGGGGGAAAAGTGCAATCAGCGCCCGGGTAAGCTGACTTTAATAGCAGTCCGCCGGGGAGAATGTCTCGCATCGAGCTACTTACGGTGATGAAGACTTCAGTCCTCTGCAGGAAACAAACGTACGGCTCAACCGTTGCGACGACCCTTCTCATGGGCTACACAGAGGGGAAACGTAGTTTTCGTACTTAGAACTTTGGCAAACTGGGTCAGCTACACGTGATTTGCGTGTTTTCAAGTCTGTATTCAAGCAAGATTTTATATACAAGCCAAAAGCCCTAAAAATGTAAGGGCTCGAGGCGGTCGAAAGGTTCAAAAGTCGTAAAAGTCTTAACAAGATTAGCCATTAAAGCACAATTGTCAAATAATATTCTTCTTTCTAAAGGGGCAGTTAAAAACTCGTGTATCATGCTAAAAATGGCTTTTCGAACCACTTTTGCTCAAAGACAAGGTGTTGTTTACCATGACAAGCTTTGTGTTTTAGAAGGAATTGGTTTTCGTCCAATACCGGGAGTAAAGTATGGACGCACGCCCGTTGGGACGCACGTTGGGAATTCCAACAAACCACTCTGTACATGTATGTAGCTTTGCTAAGATGGATTTGATTGCAATACTGTTCAATTACGAAATTCGAAAAATTGCTCATCAGCATTCTGAAATAAATGGAGCACGCCTCCTCTGACCCACAAAATCAAGCGATAGTCGCTTTGTATTATCTAAATTTAATAATTTTTCTTTGTATTAATTGACAATTAGACAGCCAACAAAGCCCCCATTCGTCGTACCTCATCGTGTTACGTTATATTCACTTGTCACATGTCGTTGAAATATAGCTAGCGTCAACTTAACTATTAAAAGTATCTTCTAAAACTGGCCAATCTGTTGTTACATTAAAAAAATCAGTCTGTAATCTTATTTTATTATTTATTTATTTATTATTATTTATTTAAAAACCAGATTATTTCTCCGTAATAATTATTTTCATGATGTACCTGCCCCCGGAAAAGCCAAGAGTTAATGTTTTATATAATGAAAATCTGGATCTGGTTGACGCAGACATTCATTTAGCGACTCGATTTTAACAAAAAATCGAAAACATTTTGGCATCTATTGACTTGAGAGCCTCATGTGCTTACAAGTGCAGATATGTTCTTTCCTTGCAAATGGTGTCCTTGTGAATTACAATACTTTCTGGGCCCGATTCACTCAATGCATGCGTTTGCGGATTCGTTCTACCAACTGTGACCGCCTCTTGTTTGCTAGGTAAATCGTTATGCATTAGTTGGCAGATTTATCGCAACTTGGATCATGACAATAGCAGTAGACGCTGCTGTAATTAAGAATGCAGAGGTTCTCAGTTAAATTTATGTTGGAATAATTTCCTATGTATTTAATCTAACCGCTACTATTTTTATTTAGGTCGTTCCTCTTTCCTCATTTTAGTGGTTGATTCTCTGTCTTTGTGTCCTCGTATGGTTCCCCAAAGTCTACGACTTTGAGAAATCCAATAACTAAAAATATTTGCCATCTGCCAGCTACAAAACATGCCCGTAACCTTTCTTTTGCGTTTTACGTTCATTATTTAAATCATTTGAAGTCGAACGTATACCACCATGTGTTATTCACTTTAAACGTGAATTTTAAACGTGAACCTTAAACATGCTACCCACCATGTTATCACGGAGACAAATGCCAATAATTTCTATCTCATTCGACATTATCGTTCGGCGTTCCATGAGACGACTGGCTCCGAAACGAAATGTGTCTATGCACAGATTTGAACCCATGTCATAACGTGTATTTAAGATTAGCAGGCAAATATGCTGCCCACTAAGCCATCATGACGACATTGTTCCAGTACGATGATCGTGCCAGGTACGTGATCTAGGCCTTGATTAAACATTATTGACCCGTGGTCGCAGCAGTTCTGTGGCAGAAGTAGTTGGGAGAGCGTCAAACCCCACTGAACTCGAAGATGGCCCTCGACCACTAAGTTGAATACACGCACACCCAGACACACGCCCACGCAAATACGAACTTTGGTCCTCGAAGGGTTATATACAATCGAAGCAGAATGTCCTCTCCCGAGAAAAGAACAACACGTAAGTGCCTAACAAAGATGCTAAATTGGAGTTGCCCTGTTCTAGTAATTACCTTTGTTACGTGCAAATTTATAAAATTCTACCCTTGCAAAAGCAACTGTCGTCGTGAAATTCATTTCCAACGCTGAGTTATCATGCTGGTTAGTAATGACGACGTTTTAAAAAATAAGGTATCTTATGTATTGTACGTATGTAATATATTCATACAAAATCGAAAAGCGCACCAACTTACATTTGCAGGCCAATGGTCTGTTCGTCATGCTAACGAAAAATTCTTAGTTCTTCTTAAGAACACTTAAGGAGAAAATTTGTGTGCATCAGCTAAGTAAAAGGACAACTTCACAATGCATTCATGTATACTTCTTGCATGTGAGAAACGGGGTTTAAGAACCTGCGAGGTACGAACTAGTTACATGACTACAGTCAAGTCAGAAACGGTATCTAGCAATAATTTTTTCGACAAGTGAAGTTTTGCTCCAATCTATCATCGCAAACCTCGTCCAGAGCAGCCTCTTACAACACTATCAAAATATGTGTCAAGAAAAGTAAACCGCGTTAGAACTTTTCTAAGAGATAAAATTTCCTCGTATAGGTTGTCTCTGTGGGCCAATTCGTTGTCGTTCAAAAGGGAATAAAGCATGGTAGCTTTGTCACGCACCGTTCCCCGCTCACTACTGGCGAATCAATGCATTGAAGCCTCGAAGTTCTTCATAATTTTACATATAACCAATTTCGTTGTAATTAATATCACTGTGCAACTCTCCTTATTATAACTGTTTTTACAGATGCACCCGCTAATGTGGTTATGGGAACTTACGCCACCTCAAGATCCCCGGACCAAGGTGTGCGAATAGCATATGATAAAGAAATCCTCAGAAATGTAAATTAATGAAGTTATTAGAATAGCGCAGTCATTCCCGTTTAGATTCAAATGAGCTTTTATTATTTCGCTGATACGTGACCAGCGGTTGAAATGTCGCTATTAAATTATAAGTGGTCATGATAAATATACATAAACAATGTTACACTCAGTCTCAACAATGAAAAAAATGCATTGGAAAATGGGACTTTTTTTAATGGAAAATGGGGCTTTTTTTTTTTATAAGTTGTGTAAAGTGCTTGATCTTCTTCGAATGACTATTGACGTCAACAAAGAATAGGACGGATGTGTATTAAAAAAAAGGTCTATTTCTTTCGAAGGGTTGGCTGTTGGTGGATACCTGGGTTCCTGCCTTAATATTGTGCTCGGCTTACGTGTCTACCGTGAAGGTCTTTTTACCACGTTACATGAAAGACAGACCACCATTAGATATCATGTCGTTCATTCGGGCCTTCAATTTATTTCAAGTGCTCGCCAACTTCTGGTTTGCAATTCAAGTAGGAAGGAGGCAAGTAACTAACGCTTCATTCTGCGTTGCTGATTCGAGTAATATGCCCCTAAAATATATATATAGTACTGCAGACATGAATAGCACACATAAATAGACACCTAAAGGGTGACTTTGTACCTTACAACTCATTATTCTAATAACGTATAATTGTTCAATTTTTTTACTGTAGAGTGTCCAGGTGATCAAAATGAAAGGACGTCAGATATTAGTTATTATCTTATATACTTCACCGTATAACTCTAAGATCCCAAATTACCATAAAAATGACCTTCTATGCTGAGTATTCGACGTTGTGGAATAACTGGAAGAAACGATAAACATTTGTATGCTTTAACGGTGAAATTGCCTTCGGGGTAGGCTGTTTTATTGGATAGGAAGTCATCCAGTCTGCTGATGGTATATATGTATTGACTAAATAATATTTCTCTTTGTTTGCCTATAGAACATACTTCGGAGGCAGTTTCAGTTGGTTGTGCCAGGGCGTTATGGGTCGAGATGATCCCGTTACGTTGGATCTTTTGAGACTTCTCTATGTATATATCTGGGTCCGGGTGGTCGATTTGCTGGATACTGTCTTTTTCGGCTTACGGCACAAATGGACGCATGTATCGACGTTAAACGTGTCACATCATTGCATTGTACTATTGTTCGGAGTCTATGGCGTTCGGCACGGAGCGGACTCCCATATGACACTCGTCGTTCTTGTCAATCAGTGCGTGCATGTGATCATGTTTACGTATTATTTCTTTGCATCCTTCGGTGATCGCTTCCGAAAGTACCTCACTTGGAAACGGTTAGTTCAGCATTACAGCCAGCAAACAGATGTATCATCAATAGATAAATAAATGCACTATTTTATTTCAACACGCATAGAAGTTGCAGTGGATCCACAAAAAAAAAAGACTATCATATGAATTTGTACTTTATTTTTAGTACCAGCGGGTTAATCCAGAGATGTTGGCGTGCGCCTTATTACAGTATGCAGCAAGTATTTAACTAACTATTCTGCTTAGTCATAGTTACACTGCACGATTTAGTAAGTTAGAAAATGGTACAAACGTGTTTTCTTAGTTTTTCATGTTTGATTTTCATCCTAGTTTTTTACTGGCTTTATTGCACTTACAGTTACCTGACGGGCATCCAGTTAGCACAGTTTTTTGTGCTCGGGGTCCACTCTGTTCTACCGTTAGTGTTTCCCTGTCCTGGACTTCCTGCAATGCATTCGATTGTGGCCATCTCGTCGATGACCTTTTTCTTCATCATGTTTGCGCGCTTCTATGTACAAACTTATGGCGGCGTTAAGCAAGAGTTGTCCAAAATACCCGTTTCATTTGGTTGTAAACTACTGGTTGAAAACAAGTCACTGTGAATTACATTTGTTCAGTAGCTCTTCTTCACCTCGAATGAAAATGATTTCATCACGATGGTAAACATTTTCCAAAAGAAGTCCCAAACAAAATGTAAAACATTAGCATAAAGCTATAAGCTCAGTCGTCCCAAAATTTATGTGAAGAAACCCTCTTGGAACATGAGTTGTACGACATTGAAATGTACAGAAATCGAAACATTAGATAAACGATTTCTTCCTTTAACGGAGAGTTGCACAATGTGCAACGGTTACTACTTAAAACTATAGTGTGACACCGTTGCCGTGAAAAATCGAAGTATGTTGTGCCCTTAAGTTTCAAACAGTAACAACGCTCGCTGGACATATGGAATATACACATACAACATGCGGACACTCCACTGAAACTGTGACCGCGTCCTTCATAGCAACGGGCATTTCAAGTACACGCCATTGAGGAGAACGACAGACAGGAGTGAAGTGATGGTCAAGATGGAGAACTTTGTTTGTTGGAACGACTCCTTTTTGGTATGGCCACGTCGTACCTGAAAGCCGAATAGGGAGGGTGCGAGCAACAAAACGAGTCGACTTAGAGACAATGGTGGAACCGCTGGAAATGTGTGAATGCTCATTTATACAGCCTGTCCAGCGTTTCGGTAAACGTACGATTATTATATTGAGACTATCTAAAAACAACGAATATAAAACAGTCGGGTTATTAACTCAATGACAACATGAAGTTATGGTATTAGTAACTATTAATATAATAACAATTAAAAACTATATGTATATTATGCATAGAAGATTGGAAAAAAATGCAGTGGCTTTCGGTATAATGAGCAATAAGGTACCACGAAAACAGATTGTTAAAAACGTACACATGCATATAGAAATAATAAGGAATAGATATACTCGTTATTTATAACTACTAACTACAGAATATTTTGTTACTACCGTATTTCTATGAAGTCTCAATAATTTATCCAGTGGAACGCTATATGTGATACAGAATGATTTGTTATTACAGTACAGTTAATCGATTAAACGTATTAACTTATAATTTATAGTATTGTTATAAGCGCATGTAAGCTGCGCGCTCTAAATTTGCAATATCACACATCTATCGTTGTTATACGACGGACTAATTTTCAACGGCAATTGAATGCTTTTTTCAAATGAGCGATTTCCTACTAAATACTCTATAATCTCTATGACACCATCTATTTTGGGTAAAATAAATGCTTTTTTATTTTGCAGTTTAATAAACATTCTTGCTAGTGTTATGGCCAATTTATTCAAAAAAAAAAAAAATATTATACATTTATAAAAGGTGTGATCCTCTACCTACGGTAACACTGATTCTGGTATGGAACTTCGACCGTGAATTTGTTTACAACATATATTATGTCCATAGACTAATATATATATATATATATATAAACCCTAGTAAAACCTTTTACACTATAGCTTTAAACACAGTTTAATAAAGATTTAAAACATTTTTTTAAACGTTTTATTAAAATTATATTGTGACGAAAATTGTTACTGTTGTAAAGGCTTATCAATATTCGTTGATAACCGAATAACCTAAAATGTATTGATTAACTACTCTGTGCTATTTGCTGGCCACGATGGCCTAATGATCAATATAGATTGCTTTTATCTACTTAAATGTTTGCCACATAATTTAACATCCAGTTGAAAACTTAAACTCTCCGCGCCATTATTACTTTAGCATCTATTTTGGTTGGTTTAAAAGCTTCAACTAAAATAGACTGGATGTATTTAGGTCATGGATGAATACGAGCCATCAAAATGAAGGTGGGTTGTCGTATTGGTCAGGTGAAGCTCGTCTGCGCCCTTGGACTATAATTAGACGTGTCAGAAAATATTCATGACGAGCATCGGGATCAACCCTGGTGATAACCTTTGCAGGCGTATACAAAGTGGCTATCCGACCCAGAAGCTTAACCGGCAGTACATCCAGCGTGAACTAGTTGATCTTTCATACTATTTTATGTAGATACTTCTCTTACAATACGGAAAACATTTACAGTTAAAATGTGTATTTTATAGAAAATATGAATTTATATTCATTTATACCTGAAGTATGTATGCTTTGACTAACCTTTATATTATCAGCTCGCTGCATATTAAATCGTAATAGGCGTTCCCTGAATAAAATCTCGTGGTATCCGAAATAAACCCACCTCAAAGGATGATTTGGAGCAACTATTCAGGCCAAACCAAAAATATTATCATTGTTTACGATGACTATAGGAGTAAGAGCTTCTTTTAATAGAGAAGTAACTCCGATTCACACGTCGGACTTATAGCGATACCCTTGAATAGATATTACGTGATAATTAGGTAGAGCTTTTAGGTTGTATGTTACAACGTCTGAATTTTCTGTCTCAATGGAAAATTGTCACGTTAATACATTTCAACAACTTAAGAAGCATCCTAAGTAGCATCATTATCATCTAATATATAAGAAAAAGCGCTCAACTTATTTGTCATAAACGACGAGCAATCACGAAATCCGGTAAATGCTCAAGGATGGTCCAGTGTAAGAGAACAACATCTCAAGACAGTCCTCCCAAGACGCCTGTATTTAATTATATTCGACCTATAGAAAGCTTTTAATAATGATCGGCAATCGGCACAGCTTCCCGCAATAAAAATCATTCATTTCAAAGGGAAGGAGATGTATACAGTAGTATATATAGGTGTGTACAATAATACATTGCCATAGGAAACGTTTCGGTAATTAATTTGAATCAAATTCACCTTCAATCCATACCTTTTGTGATATATTAAGCATTCTGTTTTTTATGTAAAATTCTGACTCCGGCAACAAGGTATGTTATGTGTGATTGAAAATGGCTGGTATCACTTAAAAAACAATGAGAGTCAATTTCAGCAGTAGCAACGATGATCCACGAAGCGTCTGAAGTGGGAGACATTTATTCGGTTCGACGGATACTAATGGTACGTAAAGAATACTAAGAATAAGTAAAACTTATTCTGAATTGATCTTATGATTGCATTTCAAATTACATCATACACTTCTGCTTGAATTAACTGGCCTAACTGAACTAACGTTTATTCAGATAATTATATTTATATGTAATATTTTATGACGTCTTGTACCCATAGCGTTTGCCTGGTTTCACCACAAAATTATTGTTGTCGTTTCAGCCCAATTTGAAAATATTTTTTAAAAAAAAAAAAAAAAAAGATTTCTCTGCATGGGATCCAACGTAACGAGTCAAATCAACGTATTAAATTGTACGAATGAAGAAAACTTCAAATGCAATCACATTATGTACCTTCTATAAAGTAGAATTAACAAACATTGTAAATACTAAAGATTGCATTACTAAGTCTATCTATTGTACTTAAATATCAAATAATAGTAATAATATCGGTATCTAATTATTGAATACAAAATCTGTGGCTTTGAAGAGAAAGAAGGCGAACGTTCAGTGAATATATGTTGTGATATTAGCTTTTAACACTTAACAAGTGCAGCTGTGTTTCACTGTCATGAAATGTTTGAATCAAATGAAACTTTTCAAATCGACAAACAAAAACAATCATCTGTCATTAACGCCTTCGGACATTTCTTGGAGAATGTTCATCGCCTAGCAGCTTCGTGATCATCTCGTATGTGAAATAAAAAAATGGCCTTTTCTCATCTCTTAGAGTCCCTCACAACTTCGCAAACGACATCGATAAAGTTAGCAACACGATTTGGCCTCCGTATCAAGAAAACCTAAATGCAATCTTTCTGTGCGAAAAAATCAAGTTTATGTCATACGTCAGACTAAACATATCTAATTGGAATCTACGTGCGCGCTAAATTTCCTAACTAATTTAAAAGATTTGAAAAAAGATAAGCAAGACGTAAATACACAAAAATTAGGCAGAAATAGGTCTCGAATTGACTGAAAGTAGGTTCAGTACTTAAACACCTGCTCCTTCAACTTTAAACCCACCTTCTCCTACCCAAAAGCTTATCTTCCCAACTGTATTATTTCATGTCGTTGTCAGATTATTTGGATACATTGTACACGTGCATCAAAACGTAAAGCTACAAGATTACGTGGGGCTTCTCCGTAGATGCCGAGTTATGGAAGATCTATGGAAAAGTCCGAAGTGCGCTTCACGCAGTGGTGTAAATAATTAAAAACGTTCCGCAGAAAAAAGAAGAAGATTAACAGAACTGGTTTGCTACTTACTAGACTGGAAGCGGATACATCGCAGAAGAAAGGCTAGCATCGAGAACTTTTAAACTCCAAATATAGCAACAATAACTTCATTAGTTATTTTCTTGTTCCAGCAATTGCGCCAAAACTTATCAAGATTTAACTATAACTACTTAGACACCGTATTTGTAGCTAGAATATAATTGAATTGAGTTCATATCTAAAGCAGAAAGACAATAATTTAGCATTATTTTCTTTTGAAAGATCAGCGAGACATATCATTCTTCAAGTATGCATTGCATATATCAATTAGGCTATTAACGCTTTGTTTTCATACAAGTTTGTTTTATGTAGCTCGAGCAGTATCCGGAGATCATTTGGAATTCAAAGTTAACATCCATGTATGTTGATTACTGCAGTACATCTGATTACGGCATGTACGTTTACGTACACAGGCTGACACACGGGCAACGGTGATCCTCACAAACATGCAATGCAACCTAAATAGAATGCATACTAATCCTCTAGTTTAGGCTTTGCTTACGGAACATGGAATGTTAGACAGCCAATAATTGGTTTTAAGTATCATTAGTATTCTACAGAACGATACAATTCAGGTTTAGCTATGAGATTTTATGTACAGTCGCCTTTCTGCTAACTCAACGATTAGTAGCATACCGTTTATTCTGTTTTGAGTTTCAAACGAGTACGAGTTTCGTACGAGTTTATGAGTAATTTCTTAGTAATTTACAGATTTCAAGATTAGCAGGCCTATATAGTACTGATTATAAACAATACAACGAACATGCGCCGTGAAGAGTTAATGCTATTAAGATTACTTACAACTACTGTGATTAGGATTAGGGTTATAAGGGAATTAACAGAGCTCTACCTACACGCGCGCTAGGCCAATAAATATAGTAGCTAAATACCACAGAAAATGTTCGCAGATTATCCAGGCGCCGGCCGAGTTATTATGTCTCGTGTCTCGAAACTGACCTTAGCTATATTTTTTCATGTTTGGATTGACCGCTAAATTGAACAGCAGGACAATAGTTTTAGGAAAGTATTTTCAGATTTTTTCAGTAAGAAAATAGATATGTCGTATTAGCATTGTAAATATTAGCGCGTAGAAAAGAAGAAACGCTCTACTCTAAAATGGAGTGAGTTTTTGAGCATGTGTCTGGTACAGGCAAAATATGGCCTGGACTGGAAAATATGGACACAGGGAAGGCATCGTAAGTTACAAATCGCGTTTAGTAGAACAACTTATTTGGAATACAAGTAACACTTATTTGGCTGATACCCAACCTGGCAGATCGCATAGACCGCTTAGTCGAATGAAACATTGCAACGATATAAACTGAAAACAACAGGGTATCTTGTATAAGAAAACCCCATTCTTATACAGAGTTCCATTTCAAATGTAACTAGCCCAAAGCTAAGCCCATTATATAGACAAAATAATTCGATACACAAATACAGCTTATTTTTTTTAATCTTAAAATATCAGTCATTTTATACGATGGCATCTACAGGAATAAATGTGCATGCCAAGACCTATTTTACCAGCTACTTCGTCGTATCAGCTATAAGGCATTCATAATAATAATAACAGCTATTAGAGAGAAACTTGCCTTCCATATGGCGATGTCATCTAATTTCCTATAAGACACGGGTCAAGGCTTTCTGAGCTCCAAGACGGATGGGTGTTCGGTCAGTTCAAGGGCGTACGCGACCTACTTCTCTGAAACTTTGTGCCCATACAAGCACAAAATTAAACCCGCCGCACGGTGTCTTTGAAAAAATATTAAAAATGTTGAAAAAGATGATGGTTGAAGCTTGGCTAGCTTAATTTAGAACAGTTGGTAGCCAGCTTGTATAAGTTTATTAAAGCACGATCCTTAGTCCTCTTGTTGTTTTCTCAAGTGGCAATGTTCGTGGGCAAAGTATTATTTCATTTGAATTTTATTTAATTATATTTTATTTTAATTAATTAATTACAATTTTATACGAATAATGATATCGGAAAGAATTAAGAAAATCATTATTACAATGATTCGTAAACTGATAATTTTCCAACCACTCATCAATGATAAACGGCGGTGACCACACTTAACCAATGTAAGAGCAATACCATGCTGCCTACTATAGCGAAATTATCAGCTGATAAGAACTACTGATACTGATCAATTTTAACCAGTTTTCTTTGGTAAAAGATCTAAGTCAGTTATCGTATCGTCAAAGATTAATCAGACGAGGACGCTTATAAAATGCATGAAGAGTAATTCGTAGATCCATTCCGAATCGAAAATCGATCATATAATCGTTTTTTAGCTTATCTGTTCAAATCTATGGCCTGAAAAGGGCCTGATTAAACAAGCCCATTTGGCACTCAGTTCATTCGTTATATAGGCGTACATAAAAGACTTAATGTTTACATTAGTTAGCATTAAATTATGGGCTCCAAAACCATAAATCATAGGTTTCATGGCTATTGCCATGGTGCTTATTTTGTTCATTTTTCAGGACACACAAGTCCTACTAATGAAAGGATCTTTTACAGCCTACCCTGTCGGAAAGCACTTCCTACATTAGAACGCAATGTCGTTGCTTGAAAATGAACTTCTACACAAAAAGTTGTCCGGACAGTTTGACTTTGAAGCACAAGATCGACTCCTCAGCATGCGCACTCAAATGTTAAACATCCCTTCTGCGAGAAAAACTTGACATTGAGAAAAAGTGTGTGTTGTTAATGAGAAAGTTTAACCATGACCGGCGTGGTTCCTATGAAATCAAATGGCTCTTGATAGATTACCTACTGTATTTCACCAAAAAAAAAATTGACATAGGAAAAATTATACGACAAGCCGAAGTTACGATAAATACTTAGTAGCAAATGTCGACTCTTTTTATTTCCGCTATTATCTTCCTAATTATACCATAGAATTCTAGCCCGAATATTAGTGCATTTTCAGTATAAACTAGACAATTATTTAGCGGGCAGCTTAGTCAAGGCAAACAACGGTAGCAAATTGACTCTAATTTGTATTTGATTGGATTATTGGATAACAGTTTTATTGAAACAAATAGACAAAATAGGCTCCAAGTACTCGTAGAATAAATTAAAAAAAAAAAAAAAAAACAACTTTTAGTTGTTAATGAGAATAAAGGAACGCGTTGGAACTATGGAAAGTTGGTGGACTACATAGGTTAGTAGATTAATTATAGATAGGTTAACTAATATGCTGAGATTAGGTGTCGAACTTCATATAAAATCAAGTTACTGCCCTCTCTCTACCTACTGCAGAGGGAACTAACAGTATTTTACAGATTCTCTTTTACTAAAGTGTACTGGGTATGTCTCTACGTAGATACTGTATCCACACCGCTGTAAACCTAATTGCAAAAGCTTTTAGAACAAGAAATTACGCACCGACTAATATATCAAACTAAGTAATCAGGGACCAGTCTATTTGCCATGTTTTGCATTTATTAATGATACAAACCGTCTGCATTCACGGCAGTCGCTACAAACGTATTTTAAGTGTGCCTAAATTGTATCTAACTTGCTTATTTATGGTAACTAAAACTGTTTTAAGTTAATTTTTTGATTACTGAAATCTCTCTCCTATCCTATCGCGTAACAGCGGTGACGCGTAAAACTCGCATTGGCAAATGTTTATCTCCTAACAACGTTTGTAAAATAGCTATTCATTAAAGTCAATCGCACATGGTTTAGAGAGCATTTGCATGAAATATATTGATAGAACTGAAGTTTTATTCTGTCAATACTGGAGTAGAACACCGAACGTTAGTGGCTCAGAGCAAACGTTAACCGAGGCCGATTTCATAGACTGGATTCTTAATGCTGCATTGCTTGCATGTATTCCACATGCACAATCTGTCTGTTTATTATACATCGGCAGGGTAAGTTGACAATAAATCATCTTTAGCACCATAAGCTTCGCTTGGGATGTCGGCATGAATGGTATAGCCTTCAAATAGGACGGTGTACTCAAAATTCTCTGTATCCTCCTATTCGGCTCGATCGTACCGTCATTACTAGAGCTAACACGTCATTGAACTAAGCATGTTTGACGAAAGCATGACGAATTGACGAAGGTGCACATACGAAGTGCACCTTCGTCAATTCGTCGTTGAATAACGGGCAAGATTCACAGATTTGTCAAAAATCAATTATCAAGCCGAACTTAAGGTGCTCTTCCAGTTCCCTCTGTTTTAATATAATATGCTCGGTGATATCAGGGGCCTTTGAAATATGTTATTCCTGGCAAGTTGCTGCAAATCCCTTTATTGAGTACCCTAAACTAACGCTATCCTTCGTCTAAAAAATAAAAGATTTCGTAAGCTGCTAGTCAAGCTACAGTTGATATGCCGTGCTATACGGGGTCGTTACTGCCGTCTAATTCATTTGAGCTCAGTCAATTACTGGTGAAAAATGACCGGATATTTATGGCTTGTGGCTTCTTTGCCCTCGGGTGGGTAACATCTTTCTTTACCGTTATGGCAGGCCTTTTTTCACGTCCATTGTAAAACGATTTTGGCTTTTCATTAAAATATTTCCGAAAGACTTTGATGGTCTAAAAGGAGTCGTAGAAACTCTTTATTTTTTACGTTCTTGTCAATGCTGTGAACTAAGCTGTTGTTACCCTATTTGCCAATGTCGTCAACAAACATCCCGATAGGACAATGTTCATTTTGATCGTGTGCCGAATCTAATTGCTCTACCAATAAAGTTGCTTCTTACCGCTGGAGGTGACGTCGTAACTGTGACGCGTAATTTCCCGAAGATTTTTTTTTTGTGGCGGGGGCTTGCGAAAATCAGCATTGCATCTGCAGTCTTTGCAGAAACTCGTTAATACAGTCGATATCAGTCGTAAAAGCGTAGTCTTCAATCCAAAAACAGTTTTTGCCTTACTCGATCTTGTTGTCGAATTAGAAGAAGATGCCAGGTCACTTTTTTGCTACGATGAACAGAGTCAACTGGACGTGCTTCCAGCGGGACGTCTACGGCGGCTGATTGTTGCTGCGGATGATCCTAAGCCAACGTACAACGGAAAAATTAACGACAGATATCTCTACGTGTTCACTTCAGGTACAGGAATTCGTTGATTGATCCCTTCCTATAACATATTATTATTACCGATCAAATAATTTCGACATCTGACCGGGGTCATTGTAGTCGACCAAAGTATGAATTGAAATTTATTTTCATCATGGCCTAATCGCTTCGAACATCCGTAGCGTAGGGTATTTTATTTTTGCTAAGCATCCGGAGACTGCTGAAATAGGTACTGTGCCCTTTTTGAAAAGGCAAAATAAGGAATATGAATAATGTTCTTTTTTAATCTTATTCCTTTCTGATTTGTTTTAGGCACAACCGGCTCGTCGCAGGCTACAATCATCAGACATTCTCACTTCCTTCTGACAGCCATATGTCGTATCTCTCCGTTCGTTTCGTCAGCAGTACGAGTTCGCTACGTGATCAAAGTTCAAGAAACTGGGGAGCCCCTTTGGAGACCAGATGGCCTCTATATTCAACGCGGACCCGACGAGCTGGACAGATCTGTTGCTATCACCAATAGTGGAACTCCCGAAAGTGCTTTTGAAGACTATACGGGCAAGTTTATCGCAAGCATGAAAAAAACGTACACTAGTGTAACAAGGCGGGGCGACCGTTGGTTTGCCACTGGAGATATTTTCGTACTTTTACTTCAAAGATCAAGTAAGGGACACGTTCCGGTGGAAGGGTGGAAGGTCCGAGGTTGAAAATGTTAGAACGAAGTGCGCTATTAATAAGCTGTACCCGACTCGTAACCTACAGAGTTCATCAATGAAAACAGTTAGCGAGCCCTTAAGTCAAATTAGATCCAAACTGCCGGCATACGCTGCGGCGCCTCGACTAGTTCGACTCACAGGAGAACTGGAAGTAACGGGCACATTTCAGCTACCGAGGATGAAGCTAGCAAGAGAGGGCTTCGATATAACAAAGACTCACGATGCGACCTTCCTTCTCAATGCCTCGGTCAAAGAATACGTTCGTTTTGATATACAGAGCCCACTCAAGGACAGACACAATCGTGCGTAAATTAAAGTCTGTTAAAAGTATTAGCTACCCTTATAATCTTACTAGCCGAACTTCATGGGTGACCAACCAGAATATATGGCTACGTATTGTACACTAATCGATGAACCGAGCAATTTGAATTTATATAGCTGCTAATACATGTTTAT
>NW_019211454.1:70435918-70733124 GCF_002443255.2 Varroa destructor
ATATATGTATATATAAACAAACTTCAAAATAGTAAATACTAAAAATTTAGCATGCAGCATTTACGAGTAACATTCCAAATTTAAGCTTATTCGATTTTTTTAATGATTAATAGGCAATTTTTGTAATATATTTTTTTTAATTATCATATCGAATGCAACTCACTGACGTTTTATAGCGATCCTCTCGAATCTATGTTAATATTGATCAGCTTAATTAATTAAAAAATCGTCCAAATATTGTTTTTCTTCTTCAAATATCTTCAATTTTATATAAAATTTGTGTTAATTTCAATGAAATTAATTTTAACGGTCTTTAAGTTGTATTTATGGTCAACTTATGCATGTTTAAGTGCTCTCCTAGTTGAGCAACTGCGCAAAATTAAGCATTTTCTTAGTGGCAGTTAAAACTGTAATAAGAATCGAGACTATCACGTATTTTTTCGTTATATCTCGTTGCACTATTTAGTCAAAACCTATTCGATTGCATAGCATATCCTAATAAAAAATGGCTTGAGAGAACAGAAACGAAAGGCGCCAGGCTGGAATCTTTTAGCATTCATCACCACATCGAGCTGAAAAGCTTATTGCTTTCGCCGAAATAAAAACCATTTATATAAGGTAAATGGGTTTTCTTTGAAACTGAACGACCGTTCTTGTCGTATAGAGTGACAATGTTAAGCGAATGGGAACAATCACTTCAGGAAATCTTTATGATGCCAGTTACTCGAATGCAGTGTATAATCAAGATACGTTCCGAGATCACCAACTAAGCCATCATAAAAAGTTCAGGAATCACGAATTTGATACAAATGGACACTACAGGTACTATAGGTTGCATACAAGGGAATATGGCATTGCAGCAGAAGCTGTCCTTGTATGCTTACAAAACGCAATTGTATTGTATAGTCATATAAAGTTAATATTTAAAAACTGATACGTCTGATCAAAGAGACTCGAAAGCATATTTTCCCGTGTCTTGTATAGAAGCACGTACCTTTCGCCGAATAAAAATCCAGTGTGCGACATGTGTTGGAAGTCACGCCTTTTTCGGTTCGGATGTTCGCTTTCCTACAAGCTTTACTGATCATCGCCGCTGAGTTGCCAAAGTCGTTGTTGATCTTCGCCATTTTAATCTCCCACAATATATTAATAAACTTCAGTTAAAAAGGGATAGTGGAAACTTTGAATCTACGTCTCGGATCCTCTACAAATAGCGATGTGGTGTTTAGAAGCTGCATGTGTTTGCTCAACGATAAGCAATGCAGACTCGCAGCGGATTTTAGGTAGGTGTAGTTCGATCGAGTCTTTGGAGTTGCGCAAACAATAAGTGGGACTTCCTGGGTCCCGTACGAAACTATCGGGACCAGCTTAATTTCCGACAGGATCAACGCTGTTCGTGGGAAAATCTGGAGAGAGTTCGTATACTGACACTTGCCACCTTCGCTCGTCATACTCTGCCCCTGTTGTGCCCTGTAGAGGCTTGGCCGTTCGTAGATAGAATCGAACGCAGGACTTGAAACTGGTCGTGTATTTCAAGAGCATTCTGTACATACGTAGCGTGTCGGTACCAGCCAACTTCATGACCTCCGGCCATTTTAATCACCCGTCTTGATTCACGCGTAACTCATAAACATAAAACAACTACAATGAAGTATTTTTGATCGACAATTCGAAAAGCCATGGATCTGGGAAAAAGTAGAGCTGATGCATAAGAAAAGCAAGCAATGCTTCCAAATCGTTGATTGAACCTACGACTATCCGTCCCGCAGGAAGTAGTACCATCAGGTAAATGAGCATCAAGTGCATATAGTGAGTCACCACTAATGTTATATGATGTATATGTCGCACATCCGAGAAACCCATCGTTGAAGCGCCATAGAGTTTAGCTGTAGGAGCAAGCAGGCCTCATAGGCGTTGTTGTAGCAGTCTAAGGATTCGTTACCGTAACTTTTTACCTTATTTGATTTTACTTTTATCCAGTCTGTTTATAGCTTCTGTGTATGTTCTAGCAGCTGTTGATTTACCCGATCTCAGCCTGTTTTTACTCTTGGCTCATATGTTAATTTTACGATTTCTCGTATACTATAACGAGTACGCACGTACACTTTGATGAATATTAGTTGATTTTTTTCATGTAATAAAACTTATGTAATGATTTTGTCGAAATCATCGTCATTATTATCGATCGTTTTATCATTGCTTTGTTCCGTTGTCATGTCTACAGCAAGCCCAGTTTCACAGTTTGACAAACATTATACAATCAATTTACAGTGTATAAATAAATATATGCAGTTGATTTTAAAGGAGTTGACGTTATTAAATGTGCTAGTAAATTTGACTGTTGCAAGCATCATGGAAAATTAAAGCATGTCTGCATTTTGCTCACTCTGCTGGTTATTATATTAAAAAATTCGTTTCTGACTGTGAGCAACGATAGGCTCTTATACGTTCCGGTATGGATAAATACGAATTCATTCTTATAGACTTTTTGGGTATTTCCAAAAAACTAGACCCTTGACGCTGCATAATGCCTTCTAGCGTTTTTCAAATCAAGGTAACCCCCTACCATCTCGTTTCAAATCGAAAATGGCAAGTATTTGTAATTTTTCATCTGTTTTTAGGCTCGCTGTTTACTTCTTAATATATCGACAACGTTCTATTTCCATCAGTTTGGTAATCCATCTATTTCCATCAGACAGTTTGGTAAACCCTTTACTAAATTTAGAACCTACCAGACCTGTCAGGTCGCTCTTGAGGAATGATGCACTTTGAGTAAAGACAAAAGAACCTCACATTACTGAACAAGACAGCCGTTATCTGTTCCCTAACACCTTTGTGAAATGTTGTGTGTGTATACGCTTTTAGCTGAGAAGGCCTGTAACTCAGCGAATCGATAGGGACAAAATATACGCAAAAATAATAATTCTTAATTTTTTGACGAAATAGATGAAACCCTGTTTACTGTAACATTATTATACTAAACATCATTCTGTACAAAGAATAGTTTCAACTACTAAACCTGAGGATAAAGTTAGCTAATTAGAAAGCAGCAAATAAACAAAGCAAAGCCTACCAACATGCAGATCATGTCGAGTGCTTCATGAGCTTGTATCTTCGATGATAGTAAGAAGAACAAACGCCTTCTTACTATCGTCGAATCCCTTATAAAGATCGGTGTCTTTTTATGAATATATTTAGATCTGCTTTTATTATTTCAACACGTTACTTGGCCGTGGTGGTTTTGCTGTTTCACTGAAACAGGCTAAAACAGAGTTATTATCCAGCTTTCAGTTTTGCACCTTCATAATAGTGAGTGTTAGGTGCCGTTATAGATACCGCTTTCGTTACATATTCCGAGGTATTTACCACGCACAAACCCGAATTAGAAAGGTAATGCTAAATTCTAATAGGACTTTAAATCAGCTTTAGGAAACGCAGGCGTACTTAAAGCGGATCGAAATGGACACTCTACCGAATACATACGAAGGATATTACCGATCGTATGCGCATGATATCACCTCTTGACCCACCGATATGAGTGGATATAAGGCTTTGATCCCTTTGACAGTCCGTCTCTTACTATCCGCTGATGAAAAGACCAAAAAACAATGAGGTCAATGGATAGTTCTCATGCGCTTCGAACTTCTTGCGTGCGACACTTCAGGACAAGCACGAGCGAGCGCTCAAATTTAATCGTAATGCCCGTAGTATGTTCAACAATACGTTGTCGGTATGAGGTAAGAGCTAACTGCGATCGCTAACGATGGCTTAATGGGGTAATCGTCTGCGGTGAGAGTTTGCGTCCTTTTTTTACTGTTATTAAAAAAAACAACTGCATACCAAGACCGCCATATCAGTAAATATATTACATTTCGTATTCTTTTGAAAAGATATCAACGCGCGATCAATTAATGCAAATGGCATACTCATTAGTGGTGTTCCAAGTGTTCTTGCGTGTCAGGTCACGCATTTATGTTAGCATGCATGCTCTAGGCGGATGCCTTCAGTGACTTACTATCAAGCACGCAGAATGACGTGCTTATAGCAATACACACACATATTATTATACATCGGCAAATCAGATGAGATCTATATACTTTAAACGTACCCTTTTCTTCTATGTAGTTTGTTTACTAGATAGGTTAGATCTGAAACCATGGTAAGATCCTGAGCAGTGCGGTAAGAGTATGGAAAATCTCGATGTACTATTTAGTACGGTAAGCCAGAGAAGAGAACCAACAGATCAAAGCCGACTGCTTAATGCCAACTAGTCTGCTACAAAAACAAAGTATCTAATTACGTTAGTTCCTTTCGGAATAGACCTTTTGAAACACAGTAGATCTCACGCTTTCTCATACTACCTCAAATGTATCTAACCTGACATTTCGGTAGCATGTCACGATATGTGGCCGTCATTTAATTTCTCTCAGTTTTTCAGAGGAGTGGCGCAGTTACGTTCGAGCAGAACAAGCGAAACCGCGACTAGAAACAGCTGTGAGATGCGAGAGCTTTTACGCGGTTTTCAACGAAAAGCTACGAAGCTACGAAAGGACTATTGTTTCTTTAAGTTGCTTGATATTTTCTTGTAACAAACAGTAGCGAGATCCTACTTAAACACAGAAATCTTTATAAAACAGTAATCGAAATGTTAGGCAATAAATCAATATTATCTACAAGTGTAATCTATACGGTTAGCGAAAAAGCGAGGAAGTTATGCGTATAATTAGCTCCCTTATGTAATATGGGTTGGTGGGTTACCGTAAAGGGACTGTAAGTTGTTCGATTGGAGATATCGCTTTCTGTGCCAAACCTATTCACACAGTTTGCCCTAATCTGAACAGTAGTTCTTAATGATTGTAAAACTCTTTGGCCAAACCTTATCGCATTAACAAGCAATTAATTAAATAAAAATTATCGATAATAAACGAGATAGCGGGTGTTTCAGAGTCGTTATTATTCAAACAATTGATCGATTTTACGGCTTAATTTAAAACGGATTTGTAGTTTTTTCATTTGTAGTTTTTGCCCCAAGTAAATTTATGAATACTGTAGATTCTTTTTTCAGGTCCTATTTCGGATGAAGAAATGAGACGCTGTATGGAAGTTTCGCTTGTGTGTTACAGATGAGCAAGACTCAAGGTCGAAGTGAGGTCGACATATTTGGCTTTATTGGTTCAACGCCAAATTAAACATTAAATTTACTTTTAGATGAAATAGCATGTCCAACGCAGATCGTCTGCGCATGTGTACACTTTGAAGTTAATACGTGTACGTAGCCGAAGAACAGAAGCATTCAAATGTTTGCTTCGTACACGCAAGATCCACTAGTGGATTTTCGAAGTTTGCCTCAGACAGATTCTCACTTCGCTCTACGCGATCCCGTAGATGGTGGTAGATACACTGGTCTGACGGTTACGGTATCTTAAAACGCTTTCACTAGCATTTTTGTATGGATCTGATTTAGGCGAGTATTTCAACTCAATTTTGAAAATCGACTAACCATTGCTGAGTTACGTGTTAAGCACGTCGGTGACAGTAAAATTGTTCCTATTATGCTGTTAGTTACATAGATCCGTCAAGACTGACCTTTTGCGTATTATGTTTCTTAAATAAACCATATTTTGTTTACGTTTTGTTTTCGATCGAAATATTTTACGGAGTATATCGAGGTGGCTTTCCACGTAGTGGGAAGAAGGCTGTGCTTCCTAGTTTTTCTTATCTTTCCGGCAACGGTTTCTGTCGCCTTCTTAGTCGAGTCTAAATTCTAACGAGCGGGTTGAAAGAACATCAGCTATTGTCAGTGCTGCAGATGAACGCCACGGGCCTGATTAACAGCGCTAATGAACGTCCGCGGACGAAAATAATAGCCGAGGACAAAATTTGTCTTTGTAGCGGTGTCACAAGCGCGAAAAAGTGCTATATAATAGGCTTGCCTATAATAGGCTTCCTCCATTTTCAGAGTGGATTTAGATAAACCTACATAATGTGGTCGCCTGTTTCCTATAACCTTCACCGTACATTCTGTTTAGCGACAACTAGATCGGCTACTTAGTCCCGAATTTTTTAATTTTGATGACAGTATTATGAAAATAGATGAGCAACCGGTTAGGGCCAAATGTGGAATTTACATTAATATCCTTTAATAATTACTTCGTATATACTTAGCTTGAGCCCGCTCGATGGGCGACGTCTTATACTGTCATCGAGCCGTTAAAAGTTTTTCAGTGCTTCTTCGGGGGCTTCGGCGTTATCATGACGGGCAGCACGACCTGATTGGCACGATCTCGAAAAAGCTAAACTTCAATCTGGTAGAGAGACGTAACTCGCTCTGAAAGCGTGTCAATACGGTTAGTACATCGGCTAGCGAGAGTTAGAGGACGTTTTTGGAGTGGCTTTTTGGTCAGTGAGTAGTAGCGCCCGAAAAGATTATCGGCTGCGAAGCCATTAAACTACGGGATACGACGGGATTGCGCCGGAGCGCGTTTCGTCAACCCCAAGACCAAATGATACTTGAAGCATATATTAAAATAATCATGAATATCAGCTAAATGCAACCTGGAGTAATATATAGAACGCTCATGCCGAACGAACTACGTTCGACCAGTAACAACTCTGACTATTCTTAGCGATCTATTACACGAACCCATTTCTACAAATGTATAATGTCCTTCCGGCCACAAACGAATCGAAATTTTTCTTATAATTCATTGTCGATTTTGTCTGATATCATTGTAATTATCGTCTTCAAATTAGCCGTTTTTATTTGAAAATGGCCTGGTGGCGTCGCGGACGTAGCCTTGTAGGCGGATCTAGCTTCGAAATATCTATATTTCGTCCGGAATTCGTTCGGAAGTTTCACGTCCCACACCATCGTTAGGCTTCGACTAGATAGCAATCTCTCATCACGAATTAACGTCTGCCAGTGTCCGGATCCGAACCTGTCCGTTAGATTAGCAGGCAAATATGCTACCCCCTAAGTTATTACCGGGGCACACATGCCGAGAGAACTCTCTCTTAAAATATGCCTCGCTAAAATCTGCTCTTTTATTAGAGGCAGAACTTAATGCAACCCTTTAGAACTGGCAAACTCATAGGTTCTAATAGTTAAAAAGAAAAGCACTTTTTGCGCATTACTTCATGCTGCTGCTGTCTTATTCACTTCCAGAAAACTGTCACTTATTGATCATCGAAATATTTGCTGACAAATATCTACTTATAGGTAGTATTAATCTAAATTTCGACAGTCTCACACGCCTTTGGAAAAATATTGCTTTCAAATTTGACCTACTTTGCTATCGGTAATACAATAGATATTTTTCTCTATATCTGCTAATCTTTAGGATGAAGGATTTATGGTGTCCTGGATCGACCGAAATTCTGCTTTAATTAGGTAAGAAATTGATCAGGTGAAAGTCAATTAACAAGCAGTTTTGAAGCGTATCCGAAAGACACGAAAACTGGCAAAGGGGGTTTCCCTTGAACTACGTAAACATATACAACATAGCATTGTATTCGTCGTATCAGCTCAGGTCGAAAGAAAAAAAAGTTTTTCTGCGTGAAGCTGTTATTGGAAACGAAGCATCGGCCTTTTATTTTAATTTGAAGCGCGAAATATCTTGAATTTATTACGGAAGAGAATATAATCACGGAACGTAGTTCTTCTCTATGTCTGGTGAAACAGGAAAATAATGCTGTAACATGAGTTCCTAAATCCTCGTCGAATGGTTATCCCGTAATAAATCATACCTAAGTTAATAAAATTCGAGCAAAAAATAGGAAGGCCTAAAATTATCTTGCTCGCTTTCATAGGATTTTGATAGTGTGTATCTGCTAAATTGGATAGCTCTTCGTCGGGTGGCTTTTTTGTTGGAATGAACTCCCTCAGGCTAACACCTATTTGGATTAGTATGAATACCTTAATGCTCAAAGTATATCTAGGCCCACTTATAAATTTAATGGCTTCACACACCTTGTTAGTCTTTCTTGCTCTTACGTTGTCGCATTTCTACAATACTAGCGGCACCCGATGAAGGTCGGGGCTCCAAATGGACAATTCAGCCCGAACTCTTTCCGCTTCTGTTCGCATTCCAGTTGCCACATTGATGAGATGAGGGGTGTCATGGGAGAAGCAACTAGTGTGACTGTGTGTGTATTTGCGTGGGTCTCCACCAGGGGGCTTAAAGAAATAAAGCATTTTTGGCCTGGGCGATCCAGTTTCCATCCATTAGTATCGCGTCTTCTCCCACCCACGCCCAGACAGACAGCCGATTCACGACGGCTAAACGGGACGTTTCAATAGAACCAACTTGTCGGAAAACTTCGAACAGTCCTCTTAGATTAAACTGCCACAACAGCGCTCGCACTCCCATACGTTACTACTTCGGCCGGTTTAGCTACGGTGAAAACAATTAATCGGGATAATAGCAAAGCAGAGTGATTTGACCGCTGCAAGATGAGCGACGTCAATGGAAAACTTTAGATGAAATCCTCGTCCAGTATGAAGTTGTTATTTAGAAAAAGGCAAGATTGGACAGCTGAAAAGTATCAAACAAAACAAGCCTGTAAAAACTACGTTAGTATAGGTGCAGATAAATGTATGTGGTTGACGGCAACGAATCTCAAAATGAGACAGCTCTGCGTGACCTATTTTCTGCTGAGAGTATTTATTCGTTTATTTTTTTTTTCGTGATTCTATTCGTTAATTAAATAGCAATTATCGTGCGCTTTGCATAAAACAAAAATATATGACTATTATTATATGCGTTTTTATTTCCAATGTCTATAGATTTGTTATGACTAGAAATCTTTATAATCCTTACGAACTACTGGCCAAGTAAGACTATCGCTGGTCAAGATGGCTAATTGCAAGCATGATTGCCACTTTTACTAAAAGATTCAACAGACATAGACATAATCTTTTTGAGACGGTCTGGTTTAGGTGGTGAAATTGGTTATGTTCTCAAAATGTATCTCTATGTTTTTACTGTCCACCGATCGTGTTAACAAAATGCTAGGCAGTAGACTATTGCAGCTGACAACTCGTGTGTTTGCAGTAATAATAACACCATAATAACAGTGCGACACATACTAAACGGCAATTGATCCTATCGATCCTCGTTCTCATAAACATTCGGAAATAGGTTTACCGATAGCAGCAAACGTGATTCAATAATAAAAATGAGACACAAATGAATCCTTACAGGCAAAAACTTTTAAAGTTGTTCGTTTTTAAATATTCATCAAATATGCGTGAAACACTTATACGTCCTTCGAAACCGTGTCCACCACGGCAGTCCGATGCCTTGGCCTTATGTTCCACTTTAATTAACATTATAAGGTTATGCTCGTTTTTCTTTTCATAAAGCAGCTATATAACTACTTAATAGAATAATAGCGTTTTTAAGGAGCGCGCTTTGTTAAGGATCTGTGTTTTCTTTTTATTTGGCCAGAACGTGCGTCTCGCAATGCTCGCCTAAAAATGAATCTCTCAGACCTTATTCTTTCTCTGTTTGTGGTGCCTATCCTGTACCTTTGCCCTGCGTTCACTTAATGAGACAGCTGATTGAGTTCCCAACCGAAGCTCACAGTAGAACTTTACAATGCCAATCTGAAAAGGAACACATTCGGTCCAGTCAAACGTAGCCAAAGGCTCTAATATGACACAATCAACTCGGAGTATTCAAAAAATTGCGCCAAAACTTAACCGTGTGAGCCGCTTCATTTTCCTTTCTGGGAATGCAGCGTTAAGCTTCGAGAGATGTGCAACTTTAGAGACTTTTAAAAGTTACCGATCTATTACTTAATTCGCAGGTGTTACTAGCGTGTCTTCATCAGTGGCATGAAAACAGGCTTCAATTGTTAGATACGAAGCATACAGTGAATGTTAAAAGAGTACTCGACGCAATAAGCTCTACGAAAGTAGATAAAAAGCATTCAGATGTAATTTGGAGGCGAAAAAAATGTTGCATTTGGGTGAAGAAATACAGTTTTTCTGATGGGAGTTAGGGAAATATCGGACGGCAATCTTAGCTAGTGGCTAGGACGAATTTAGGCAGTATATTGTTGGTTAATATGACAGACCCTTTTATTGTCACAATGTTCTGCCTTTCCAATAAAACTGACTGAAGTGCTGTGTTGAATCGAGGCCCCTGCGACAGCTCAAACTGTTATACGGCGGAACGCCTGTCGAGATAATCGTTTCCCAATGATTTCGCTAACAAGAATGGCCAACCTCTATATAGTACGGCTTTAAGAGAAATGTTACAACTGAAGATAAAAAAAAAACAAGATTCACTGATGTAAACTAAGTTAAAGTGCAGCGTCTGAAAACAGAATTACCAAGAACCAAAATTCTGTCGACGATGAATTGTTAATGGAACTCTAATTAATAAGCGGGCTTGATAAATGTATTTTTATTGTATTAAATGCTACGAAATACCCCTGAACATTTTTTACGAGTTGTCGAAGAGTATTAGCTGTTCCTCCAGCTTTGAAGTTATATGTTTGATAGTATAAGTCGGGTCTGATCGTGGGTGGAGCCATTTGAAAGCTGAGATTCGACAGTAATATCTGCATTAAATTGTTAGAGTGTTCCCATTCAAACTTAAGTTAGAGCGCTTGAGAATGAGTGAACTTTCTGCAAGTATCATTATATGTTACACTTTTTTTTTACAATAAAGGCTCAGATCCATTAAAAGATCTGTGCCGTTCATGATCAAGGTACGGTATTGGAGGAAACGGTTTCAATAGAGATGCAAAAATTACTTGTTCCAAGTTTTCGCTCAGAAATCACAGAAGTTCCACAGTGATAGGATTATGGTGTTGCTAGAAAAATTGTCAAGCCATGAATCTATGAAACTTCCTGCCGAATAATACAAAAGTATGTGCATTTATTCCTTGAAAATGTCCCATGAGAAGCCAAACTTTCAAAAACTTAGGCATAGACCTTTATTCAACATTTTATCGAATCTAGCTTTCTCTATCTTGAATAACAGTATCAGTAGCTACCTTAAGCTTTGACAATGTTTGCCGTATATGGTCTCGCGACCTGACCTCGTTTGAAGGATCTCTTTTCTTTAATAGCCTGGTTGATCGCTGCAAGTTGTTGTAAATAAAACTGTTAATTACTTGTTTTATTTGTAATTTTTTTTAATGAAATCCTGGGCTGGGCCTTGAGCCTTGGCTTTTCTTCTGCAGCTACTCTTTCCGATCTCTGATCCATGTTAGCGTACAAACATCACTCATCATCACCGGTAGCTATTCAGTGCAAAAATCAGTCATTGTGGCCCCGTGACGCTTGATATCGGACGGAAAGTTGGGATGTAGTGTCGGTGGTCATGAAGCCCCAGTTTCAAGTTTCTGTGTACATTCAAGGTAGTTCATGACGGTCGTATGGCTGCAGTCCATTTTTTTGGGCCGTTTTCTAGTTTCTTGTTGCTCCTGCTTCTAAGCCCAGAATAGCGTTTTCAAACATGGTAAAGCACTCTCGAGCTGTTCTTTTACCGATAGTGTCGTTACGATGTACGGTAAAATATTTCGGTGCTGCTCCGCCAGCGTTTTGGGTTCAACAAGGAAATGCATAGCAGCAGGTGTCAAGAGTGCGCTTTTTCATCTAGGTCATCAATTTTTTTACTTGGAACTGCACCTGTAACACAATCTGAGCAAATCTGATAGAGCAAAAAGGAATAAGTAAACAGCAAGTGAGAGAAAAGGTTCTTAAAATGTAGAAACGCTTTTTTGACCTAATATGTGATTAAAATCTCACTCCCATCTGCATTCCATGCTGTATGTACAATTCCAATTCCCTATGATCCTTCTTTTGGCAGCTGGACGCTATATGAGCCCATTTTAGATCTTTGTCCTTATATTTATTTCCAATATCCATACACAATATATATAGTCGAGTTGTATACTTCGTAAAACAAGAAATCTATTGCTCATTTTTGTTCGAATACGGAATACAATGTTAATCCACCAGGTACAATCGCTAAAGACATAGTAAACGCGGTTATTATTAGCGGCCAAAGTTGATCCGAAGTTGAAGGCACCTCTGCACACAAAAACAAACATGGAAGCTGGCAATCACACTGTCCAAAAGATACAGGAGTATCTTCATTTCCCAGTTAATATTATTATATGTGTTCAAAATCGTAACGTTTTTAGCTAAATACCGCATCGCGAGTTCGAGAACATGGACCATTGAGAACTGCCTGAATCTCTAAGCCTACATGGTAAAGGCATCGTGTATCGAGCCAACCTTGTGTGACAATCAAAATTTATGATACCCTATTCGGGGCGTATACTTTTGTATGGGAGATATGGCGCTTCTACAGCGACATAAATGCATAGGGTGCGAAAAGAACACACAGGAGCAAGTATGTAAACAAAGCAGTTATATGTATATGCACCCTGGTGAAGTGTCGTTTACAAAGAGCGCAATGGATTAGTCTATATAAATTTAGGTATTTGCTATCACTCTACGATTTTCTTTCATCTCTCATCCGACTTAGCGGTGTCGTATCGTTAGAATTGTTCGCGTCTGCTATTGAAAAATTCGTTCAGCCCGTTTTTGAGACCTTTCCGATTATCAATTCACTGTTTATTCAATCAACTAATTTAATTTTCCACTGATCGAAACAATTGGCATTTAAGATCTGGAGAATATGATGCGTCTAAATGAGCCTCCAAACTCCGTTTTGCAAAGTAAGTTAATGAACCTTGCCATAACTAATCTGGGGTTGTTTTGTGCGACAAAATAACATTACGTCATTTTTGTCGAGTTAATTTCTATCGAGTCATCATTGTTGGATAATTTCGTCTACTTGATAAAACAGAACCGGATACAGATTCTTGATAATCGTCTAGCTTTGCTCAAGCTTTTCCCAGTTTTCTTCCAAACCATGGTATTTTTTAAATAGAAAGCTAATTTAGCTCTGGGCTTAGATTTGTTTTTAGGAGCTACTCGTTCCTTTCTCCTTGTCGCATTGGTACCATGCAAAGCGTTGAGGGGTAACGATTCGAGTCGTGCTTCGTTCTGGCTTCTATTCAATTTAGGGATCCTCCAGGCGCTTAAACTCCTCCTTTTCTACACGCATCCATAGATTCAAGGTTCCTTATAATAGTCGAGTCTTCACAACCTATTTCCGTAATGAGTTAACGAGTTGTTTACTATCAAAGGTCCTCATTAACTTCGCGTAACGGACTGGGTTAGAGTGCATCCTTCAGATTCAGGATCCCATATTTATATATAGATCTCAGCAGGCCTCTTAGAACGATCCTTTTAGTTATTAAGTTCGTGCTATACAAAATGCAAATATATTAGGCTGCTTGGGTAGCTTTAGGGCCTAACGAAATGCGAAACAAAGTAGATGCTAAAGATGCCCTTTTCTCAACAGGGACAACTATGGGAGGGACCTTAGATCGAGGTGAATTTCCGCTTACTGCACTATGTACAAACGATTTAACAGAGCATAGGAAACGTCCCTAAAAACTATATTGAAAAAAAAAACATTATTATTGTCTATATTTAATGAGACGCGTTATGCACTGGATGTCAAGGACGAGGCCTGGACCAGCAACCCCTGGATTTTCCAGAGACTCACCGCCCAAGTTGCCATGTCGACAGTAACCAGGTGGTTGCAAGTAACAGAAGTTTACGGAAACTGCCATTACTTTCTAAGCAATTTAATATACTCGCTAAGTGAGGGTAGGATGAAGCTATGGTGGACAGCATTAATTCATCGGATTTAACTATTTTTTGTTATTGTGAAGCTCGCCCTACCAATAACTATGAAACTACCATATTAACAGAGGTTCGTCATTGACTTATTCGGCTAAACCAAGAAGAAAATTAGGCTTGGCCAGCACGGAAATCCGGCTGACCTTGCACCTGTAGATGCAGTCCTTAATCCCCTCTACGACCACCACAGAAAGCGATCCTTTAGCCCAAAGGTTCATTAGAACAATGGTGTGCAACAGCGAAATCTGATCATGATTGAGAAAGCGTCAGCACCGCACAGGAGGCCATTCCAGGCTACGCTGGCGCCTGGAAGGGCGACGGCCAACTAAGCAACTGCCTCTTGCTTGAATCAGGAAGGTTAGGACGGCACATCGTTAGCGTAAAATGGTATAACTATATCAAGATTTTAGATTTATTGATGATTCATGCGTGTTTGTAAACAAGGTCTCCATAAACGATACTGAGAAAATTATAAACATCGCTAATCTATTATATTTTAACTGTGGGATATATAATAAAGTTTTTATTTCCTATTGAAAATCATTTGATTAACAAATATTTTACTTCATACGAAATCAGCTGATTGACAGATCGATTGGCTGTTCTCCTCAAGCAGGGGCTCGAATCAATCAGCCAAAGCTCCGAAATACGCAATCAAAAGCAGTCTTACAAACACGGTCTTATCGTGAAGTCCTCCAGTTGAAATATCTGGAGTGTAAGAACAACATTACCCATGCTGTAAAGTTAGCGGGTCGCAGGAAATACAACAAAAAAAAAAAAAGAATTCAGAGGCATTACATTTGACAGTCACTGATTTGACCGTTTTTTGAAACAGAGTTCTGCACTAACCGCACCGATCCTCACACATAAACAGCACTATAAACAACAACGTTATTTCGTGAATTGAATGGTACTATTGGCATGAATTAGGACACTTTCGCCGTTTGACCTTCTTGCTATAGACGATTATTATATTTCTTTCTCTTTTATCATATCGCACTCCAGAGCAATCTATTATTCCACGCTAGGACCGCTAACAGTGACAAATATAAAAACGAAACTATAATTTGTAGAACGACTGCTGCGTAGATATTACGGACAGATGTGCCTAAGCTCTAAGAAAGTATTCTTTTCATTTTTTAACTTGGTTTTTACGTATCTATGATAGGATACGTAATAATAACTCTGTAAGCAAAAAAAAAGAGTACAAGTGTACGTGAAAGACGATGATAGAAAATGACTAAAATCATTGAAATATATCCAGGTCTCGTCAGACAACTTCCGCTAAATATTTTACACGAAGCAGGATATAGTTTTAAAGACCCAGACTTTTTTTTTAAATATGCGAACAAACGCTTAAAATTAAAAGTACCCGTATCTGTAGGTTGTAAAAGACCGGTAGTTGGCTTCGGCATGACAATATCTGCCTTTTTCTAACCATAACAAAAGTACATGTACTTTTAGGTACTCGACTTCCCATAAAGTGCCACTTGACTTCAAACGCAATTCTACTTCGATTCTGCCGCAAAATCTGTTGCCACAAATGATACCTGAATGAATTACCGATCTTGCAAAAAGAGTTTGATACAAACGTATTTTGAAAAACCCGTACTCACACCTAATCTTAACAAGGATTAAGAACAATATACAGGCATAATTACAGGCCACCGACTTAATTACTATGTTTAAGAAGGTACCCATTGATCACGTTCTCTTATCATCTTTTCCGAAACCTTTAAATCTATTAATAGAAAGTCAATTTACTACTGGATCACTGATATCAATGATAAGAAATATTTTCGCTGCCTATAGAAGTTTCAGGAAAATAAATAATCTGGCATTTTTTTTATCCAAACATGAAACTTCTACAAATTTATTTACGTGAATCCAAGTTGCTTATACGAACGCTGTTTTTTGTGTGTACGTAAACAATACACTTAGTACATACTTACACAAACAGCACAGCTGTTTATATAATATATGCTTTCTTCACGTTCCAAGTGTGGTACAACGTTGGGCATTACTTCAGAGAGTACACATATATCACATAGACAAAAAAGCAATGAAGGTTTTTAAGCCGAGATTCAAGAAAATACTTTTTATGTTTTGAAACAATATTTTTAAACTAGATATGCATCTGCATCGTTTTGATCGACGACTTTATATGATCCTTCTGGTAGCCATGATCCCATAATTGTCACTCTTTTGTCGTTTCGGTGATTTTTGCATCTCTTTATTAAAACAGAGACGGAAATAGATAACAATCTGAGTGCGCCAGATCCGGGCTATGCGGCAAACGCATTAGAAGATCCCAGCCAAGTTTTCGCCGGGTAGCTAAATACGTATGCAGTGTAGCATTGTCATAAAGGAAAACGATACCGTTATGGTCTATTAGTTCCAGTTGATTTTCAATAGCTTGTTATAATCCTGTTAGTTGCAGAGGTCCAACAGAGGCGGCGGAAGCAGCAGCAGCTCATGATGCACGATTCCTTTCTAAGCCCGCCGGACACATCGAATCGTACTGTTTAGTGTCGGCCCAATGGGCAAAGATTTGTGTTTCACACGAGTATATATACTCAAGTACGAGTATATATACTAAAACAGTATATATACTAGATATGTATATACTAAAAAATTATTATGTATATATATATATATATATATATATATATATATATATATACGTAAAATATATGCAGATATGTAAAGGATTTTATTCCCTTTTCCTAGAAGAAAAAGAACCTAGCATTCTATTTTACATAGAGATCTTTATTCTTCACGATCAGTAATCTTCGAACACTAAAAAAACAATACGTTTCTTTTCCGTAAATTTATCACCCTCTTGTTAATAGGCTGTCTTATTTAATGTTGTGATAAGTTGATTGTAACGATTTGCAGTAACTAATGTTGTGTGTATCGTATATAAACAGTGTCGTATCAGCGATAGTTGTGTATTGTTTGTACCTTTTCGAATCTCAGTTACCGAATATGAGGAAATCAATTAAGACGGGAGTTAAACGCAAAGGAATTACCCCCCTCGTCGTGTAGCGTGTTACTTCCTAATGTTGAAGTATATGTCATGAATAAAATAGATAAAATAGTAGATACAACGCCAATCGACTAAGTATCGGTGCGATGAACTGATATATGTTGGGTGCAGGGTATTGTTTCTCGAAGATTACTGTGTAGATATGCCCGGACCCAAAAAGGCTTCCAGGTAACTGCAGTGTATTTGTCCTTTCCTAAAAACGACCTCGTTATTGAAATTCTATTAAAGAGCCTTTTCACTGAAATATATTTAGCCGACCAACAGACTATCTGGCCCCCTAAAATTTTGATGTAATCGAAATTGATTGGAAAGATTTTTGGACATCGCTACGATTAATTAGGTGGGCATTGGATTATTTTTCCTTAACTAAGATACCCATTATATAAGTTTCTATTTTTTAAACAACTAATATATTCAGTTGCCAAGGCTAAAGGTCAACGCCTTTGGCATAATTGTTTCGAAGCTACAATTGCGTATTGTGTAATTTTTGCGTGACAATCTGGCTTGGTTACTCCTTTTAAGCTCGAAGGTAATTCATTAAGATGCCTTATCGATCGCTACCATTAATCATTGTTCAGGTCGCTCAAGGGAAACTCGTCAAGTTTCCAAAAAATAGGTGAGTAGCCTCTGAGAACCAGTCATCTTCACGTTTTACTATTTTAGCCGCAAAAAATATGTTGCTGGATTGTTTAGCTCAGCCACTTTTAGCTACATTTTGTTAGGTGCCGATTTGACGAAAAAAAAAAAAAAAAAAAAAAAAACTTGTTAATTGGTGTTGACAGATGCTAGAGCAATAGCGCTCTGATATATTCACATTTCCCTTCAATAATATAGTAACTAGTGGTGATATCAACGTGATCGGATTCAATGCCAGGCCAAAATTTTCCAATATAATACTTATTTTCTCACCAAAATCATTTTAGCATCTCTTTTCTAACATCTTCATGCGTATAGAGTGAACCAGAGGCCGTTAATCTACATATTCAACATATTTTGACTGCAGACCGTCTCATTTTAACTGGCAAGGCTTGGATATTACTTTGTAATGGTGAGCTGTTACAAGCGAGTCGGTTGAACTTAAAACTGAAAACTTTAAAAGAACTTAAAACTAGTTGGGCTACAATGCTTGTTCCAATGATCTGGCAGCTTCTTGACAGCCATAAATCTACCAGCAATCCTCCTATTTATAGCTTCTCGAGATATATAGTAGAATATGCCTACCTGTTAGCTGTCTTTTTGGAAGCATAAAAGTTTTGTATCACAGACTTACATTCTAAGAGAATAAGCGGGTTAAGACGCACGTGAAAATATCCCTTTGTTCAATTCAGAAAGTAATAGAAGCCGATGGTCCATGAGTCTCCTACAAAATCTAAGCGAAATAGCGAAAATGACGAGCTGCCTTTATTGTTTCCTTTTCGCCTCATAATAGGAAGTGCCGCCGCTGTCCATTAGCAGTACTACCTTTATCTGGTATCCGAATTCACCCGTCACCGTTAACGAACTAGGATCCTTCCCAGAGCGAAATCGTCCTCTCTACTAGTCCCTTTCCGGCTGGCGCCAGAGATTGTACCTTGTCTCGTATGCGGCAACCGTCTATGACTAACGTTCCACAAACTGTACGTGCAATACACCACATTCGTTTTCAACTGACCTGGAGCCAATTAATAAAAGATTTAACTTTACTCAGTGCCCGTATCTTCAGTGTTTTGGACAATAATTTGTGTTACACGTTATAAGTTTTATCGCCAACAATGCCTTCGAGGTTCAACCTCTCGTCTAATGAAAAGTCTTCTCCGGTGTGGTAATGCGGCCTCGTTCTTCGGGTACTAATATCCGCCCACCCTCTTGTTGAGTATCAGAACTTCAATTTCCGTTCTTAACACATTTACATAATTTTTATACTATGCTTTCACCGTTTCACCATAAAGTTTTTTGTGCTATGTCTGAATCAATCCCCGATGAATTCTTGCAGTATCGTGGCTGTCGAGGAAGAAAGATTTAAGGTCTTTGAGATTTAATGATGTTCTTCTTTCTGAACTCGTTTCTTATAAAAAGAAAAAAAAAAACCAACCGGTGAATTTAAATCTCTCAAAGACTGGAGTATTTGTGTACAAATTCCGTTTTTGAGAGGCCCGTAGCTGAAAAGTTTGAAAATGGGTGTTTTCAAAGTCCACTGTGTACGCTTCTACCAGGCTAATAGTTTTATTATCCAAAATACTGATTGCTAGTTTTCCTTATAAAAAGACGAAACATTATCTGTGCCATCGCTTGTTACATCCTACTTACATCAAATGTAGTAGAAGGGGCAATTTTAAGCGAAGCCTTGCAACACAGGCATCGTCGTATGTTCCTTAGGTTCATTTGATCATTGAATGGCATGATTATCGATTAACGTATGTAGCCAGTAATTGTCGTGGTAATCTGGAAACTGGAAAAATGCTATGATAAGTGATTGAACAGAAAAGTATCTAAATTAGTAAATACAAATACATCATCATATGTATAAGATGTTAAGAGGCGTTCTAGCGGAAAGCTCTTCGGTTCGTGTTTACACAGCTCTGAAGCGAAAACCTTTGGTGAAATCAGGAAATATAGGTAATACTGATCTTACGCTCAAGACAAGCGCTCTTCTGAAGTATGTTCAAGTGGCCTAGTCCTGATCTCCCTTAATTAACCATTTTTTCCAAAGTTTCAGGGTTTCTCCGGCCAAATGTTGTCGCATCCATAAGTTAGAAAATGTCGAAAGTGCGTTTTTCAGCCGTACGACTATTGATATCAAAATGCATACATGGAATAACATAAGTGTCATGTTTATTGCTAATAAAACAGGTTCAGATTCACTAATTAAGGAATACAGAAGCCGTTATTTTCTTTGTTAAGATACAATGTTGCTATTACGAGAATACACTGTCGGATATCGATAAAGCACGGGTAGCATCTTTAACAACATCTCTAATAAGAACTGCTGCCAACACCAACACCCTATGAAATCTTTAAAAATTGTAGTAATTCTATTTACAAATAACACTTCATCGACCTCAAGCAAGAGAACAGACCTAATAATATCCGTCAAGTTTATTTCGAGGTCTTCAACAGCATTCTCAATTGATGAAGGGCTTAGGTGTTCGCAGATATTTTCGGCGAGGTAAACTGTGAAGATTTCATATATTGTAAATTGATGTTATTATTTATTGCTTGATTCATGCTAAAGTAAAAATGTGTTCTATTGTGTACATTTTTAGCTAGCTAAAAAAACGTTTATAAGAATTCGAAGAGAAAATGTATTGCCATGAAGTTTGACTATTACAGGGGCCACTACTGAGCTTTATCGGCCTATCCACATATAGGCCAACTGGTCATTAAGAAATACACGTGCAATCACGATGTAGGACGCTCGTGCCCCATCCTGTAAAATAAAATCATTGTCATACAGCATTATGAAAGCTGGTAAGGAAATGTCTCTCGCAAAATAAATGGTTATTGTGAGTTACTCTGCAAAGTTGCAGATGGGAATCCTGGGCACCTGCCCATAGACTTGAGCCAGTCTCAAACTCACTTCAAGGGCTACGTAATACACTTATCTCAAATACAACAACTCGATGTTTTTACGTATACAAGCATTTGACAAATAATCGCCGTTCTGTATATTGGGTTTCGTTGCTGATAACAATAAAAGGACGACTACTCTTCAGAGCAAGATAACGTTCAATTTAATGCTGCAAATCGCTTATCTACACGTTGGAAAAGCCTCGATTCCAAGGAATCAATACTTTGGAATTCGTTCTGCGTTTTTCGTCTCGGAAAACTACTTCAGTATCCATTTGAGCTCGTAAAACCTCAAGCTCCCAGTTATAGAATAGCTGCCCTCATATGTTACCGTTCCAAACTGAAAGCAAAATGATAAAAAGAGCCTTCAGCAAGTGTTCGAGCAAGCAAAAGGACTAATTAAGACAGCGCGGTAACATCTACGACCAAGGCCCGACAACAATTTTAGGACCTATTTTTCATAGGGCAGTCTTGTCTGTATAGTCCAGCTAATTTCTATATATATAAGGCTGTTACAAACAAATTTTCTTTTGTTTTGAAACTAAACGACCTGGCTAGATACATGTGCAGCTAAACACGTTCTAAACATGCGATCTTTATCTGAATTCGTGTACGACCATAGAATGTGTGTCGCGATTTCAAACTAACGGCAAAAGAATTGACAGCGTAACGAGCCATTTGCTTGAAACGTAGTCGGAAAAAAGGAAACCGCCGATAGTGCTCAGTAAATACAGACAGACCACTGAATGATCGAGTGAATACATAGTCACGATATATAGGTTCACCATCATTACCTGGCTAGTTAATGTAATTATATCACTGCGTTGGATTCATTAAACCCTTCGGCATAATAAAGATAAGTCTTGCACGCGTTTCCGATCGATAATCTAGATCTTACATTTGCTTGTATTTAAGCGTCGATCAAAAATTTCTGATCCTAACTAATATATGTCCTCAAAATTTGCCAATTTGTATCTCAGAAGATTCAGACTATCTCTCAAACACTTGAACGAGCACTATAAGATCTAAAGGTGTGGTCGAAGATCGATATTTGTGTCCGTAACTGTTGTTAATTTCACCTAGGTTATTTCATATATGCGCCAAGGAAGTTTCAACTATTATAAATGTCATAGAGATAACGATAAAACCACCGCACAGAAATGTACCACATAAATGGTACTACGATTTGAATGTAAATTTGCACAATAAATTTCCTGCTAAAAGCAAAAATGTCGGCTAGCTGAGACCAAAGTGACAAATAACTCAAGGAACTTTGGGAACAATAATGTACCACACAGATGGGTCCTTATATGCTGATAAGGTTTGCTCGGGGTCGACCAGGACCTCCACTGATTTAACGATAAAACAAACGTTTTATCTTTAAATCAGTGGAGATTTATTTTGCCACGTCTGACTTTTAAGTTGTAGCTTCGTGCTAGCTTCATTTTTCGATTATGTGGCAACCGCTGTCGCCAAATTTTAAGTGCAACACTATGGAGCCTATTGAAATGGCTTGCAATCATAATCTTAAAAGGATACGCACTTTCAAAACACGTATTTAAAACAAGATGTCCCTTATAACAACCAACGTATTTTAACGATATACTAATAAAATATTGTTGATACTATTGTTTGTAAGTAAGTTCATGTTATCGATTTTACGAACAACTTAATAAACAACAATGCTCGGCCTATATTTCATTCTCAACCCAGTAATCCTAACTAATTACTTGATATGCTTATGCTACGGGGCGTACGATACATTGCACAATCTATGCAAATAAAAAAAAACTTACAAGCAAATAGAGATATTATGTAACTTCGTTTCTTGTTATCAACATTCAGGGTGTACACCATTCAAGTACACAACTTTCTAAACTTTAGAAGGTTTGTTAGGACGCTTAGATAGGTTTTGTTCAACTGAAATTTGACATGGAGGCGTGACATATAAGTGTTTAGCCGTTTGCTGAATTAAGTAACTACCTTGAGGGAGAAACTTATGCCACTCAGTATATTTTGCGACCTTAATTAGGTTTCTATCTGCCACGGGTGCAATAGAAGTACCAGTTTTTAAACAGACAGTATGACACGAAAAAACTAGTTCATCAGATCGTGTCTTGCTTCGATATTTTAAATGCTATTTCTATAGCAGCTTGCGTAATCTTGTTGATTCTGGGAACGTACGACTTTTCATAACTTCACACTTATAATTGTGTCAGTCTTGAAAATCTATTGAAAGCAGTGAATCTGTTCGGTAGCAAAAGTTCAGAACCGGTTATAGTTATATGAAGGGCAACAGTGCTAACTTATGTGTGCTCTTATAAAAATGCATAGATGTTTGTTTACGATTAACCTCAAGTTGGAGTTATCCCTTTTACCTGGATTAGAAGCAGGTTATTCCTAAAGGCTGGAGGAAAAGTGCACCAATGGAAATCCTAAAGTTCGTTGACTAATTGGATATTTGCATCTCTATATGGACCCAGTCACAAAGTTTAAAGTAGTAAATCCAGCTATTTCGAGTCGTCCAAGCCACTGCGCCAATTATTAACAATCGTTATATGAAAATTATGATACAAATTCGTGCAATGTAATTTTCATTTATGATATTTCTGTATCTTATACTTACAAAATACTTTTTTTTGTTAACTTTTTTTGGAGTAATTGTGCATATGCAGACTGCTAATTTAACTACAATCCTTGCACGGGCACACAATACTACGTGTCCTAGTGCCACTAGATATCCAAGTCAAACATGTACATTGTCATTCATAATCCTAAAGGATACCTGAAGGATAAAAAAAAAGAATTACATTTTTTAAATAAACCTCATTGTGATAAAGTTAGTTATCACGTTCGTAAGATACGATTAAGGATAACAATATCAGAGAACTTTCAGAATACTACCGAAAAAGCGTAGACTTTAATAGATCGATTTCATAAAGACATTGCCGACTCCTGACTAGGTCATGTGAATGAATTATTTACCTAGCTAACGTAAGGTTGCTTTAAAAAGTAACCGCCTGTATTCGTATTTTAGATCTCTTTTGTACAAGGGCCTCTTTCAGCTGAAAGGCCAGCGGGTCGCTGCTTCGAATCTCATCAACTATATACGTAATCTGATTTAAACGAAGCTTTTGTATATGTATATAAACATTTTGCTTCGTTCTATACCAAGTCCGTCTTATTATCACTTCTAGTTTTAAACTAATAGATTCATATTGATTGAGCACTGTTGTAGTACATTATGTATAGTTGTTTTATTATAATTTCAAGTACATGTTCGTTCTATTCCAGTTTGCATATGTATATATATATAAAATGATTAATTTTATATTTTGTATTCTATTTATATTTAACATTTGACAGAAGTAAGAACCTAAAACCCTTGCTGGACGAGCGCATCAATATGAAACGTGAAAGTTTCTTACGAGAAAGTATGTATTCCTGCCAATAAACGTATCTATTGATGGACAGACGTCAAGGAGTCGCAAATAATGTCGATAGCGGATCTATATTTTCACGGAAGTAATTTGGTGCTTTCTGTTCAGCAAAAAAAAGGTGTGGAAACGTCCTTTTAACCTATTTTCTGTAGGAGGGAATTTAAGGGAGATTATACGTTCTCGGACACGTCGTTATTTCGGACCGTTTTTTGGTTTGTTTGCAATTTGACGTTACTGTATCGTATCCCTCACTGTTACTGTGAAAATGTCGGCCTCACATGTAAAGGAATTTTCAAGAAGACTCGTGCGGGGCCTTAGGTAAAGACTAACATGGTCGTTTGAGGTTGAGGGAGCTACAGTGAGCAAAAGGTCCTCCCATGAAGTTCCATGGCGAAGCTCTGAAAGGCTGATAGTACCGTAATTTCATCACTGCAGAACTTCCGCGTTTTCTAGACGAAAAACTATGTAAATTGATGTTTGCATCTCTCCATTGAAATTGAAGTACTCGATTCAAGGGTTTTGCCAAGATCGTAGCATCTGATAGTCTCATAACAACATACAACCTATATAACGAATTCACTAGAATTTCCCATCCCAGTTCTTTCAATCTTCGCCAAGTGGCTAGTCATGTACGTGGTCTGGCATTGCCATTGTGGAAGACGGCTCTTATGTTCACTAGTTCCGGTCGATTTTTTTTTTTAATGGCTTATTGTTATCTTGCTGCGTATTGATAGTACGGGTTCGAATTAATCGTTTTGTTAGGCGGCAGCAGCTCATAGTGCACAGTTGTTTTCTAAGCCGTCCAACTCATAACAACACTTTCTTTAGTATCAGCCTGGGCCTGAATACGAAGAGAGAAGCACGTTTTTTTAATTGTACACTGTTGCAGTAGATAATCTTCTTTTTATCACTTGTGGCCCACACTTTAGGGACAGCCCTATTTCGTTGACTTCCTAGAGTTTCGCAAACAAAAATACAATCGAGTATATAATTTCGTGTAGAACCCGAACAGCCGGGCTTTTGTGGCCTAGGTCTTTCAAATATTTTCAAACGGCTGGCGGATATTTAATTCCTAAGCAACATCGTAGCTACTCTCGTGTCGGTCTTCCAATATGACGACAATTTTTCGTCATTGGTTGACCACTATGTGGAACATCTTTCACATTGTTCAAATCGCAAGCGACAAAACCATCGTTGCAGCTCGTTCGTACTGGGGCTGGGAAACGATTGTACCTCTATTTTAATAAAATTTGGCCATATTTAACATGGTCGGATTTTTGCAAAAAAAAAAAAAGTGAAAAACAACAATTTCTTCAAAAGTTAAATATGGCTTTTTTTTTTTTTTTTACAGAAATCTCACTCATTTTCTAGGTATTTGAAAGCCCGTACAATAAACTGTGACAATTTGAATCGATCTACGACTGCAAAATCCGACGCTCCTCATATTGTGTGCGATATGTGGGATATTACATATCGCGGTGCGCCAATCATAGCTTCCTTTTTGGTGACACAGAGTTGGCTCAACCGAGCTCGTTGCGCCTTAAGTACTGAGATACTATTTACTAGTAAATATCTATACCTGCCTGTCTCGCCGCTACTGAGCGGGATGTCCTCATTCTGAGGTGGATGGTGTCCTAATACGAGAGCAATTTGTTGGACCAATCGCTATGACTCGAATGATCTGCCTAGGCTCTTGTCATGGGCGACAGTGTTTAAGTGGATTCTTCGGAGGAACGGCCACCGAGTCTTTTAAATTATCGGGGATGTTCTTCTTGAACAGCATATAGTAATTCAAAGAACTCGTGTAACCACATTCACTCTATAGTGGTAGAAGGCCAATTCGGCAAGCGGTCGATGCGGCCTACGTCAGTTTGCACATGTCCTAATTAGGCGAAGTGCTCTGGAGTGCGACATGCGAAATACTTTCTCTATATAATATCGTACAATTTGTATATATATATTATGTTATGGCTTTTCCTCTTAAACAGGATTTACTTGCTAACTGATTGAGCATGCAGTACTAAAGCTTTACGTGGCAAAAAGCTGAACACGTGCAAAGCTTTCTTGACACATCGAATACCAGTGCGCTTGTACAATAAGAAGCCTAAAGAAATTAAACGTTGGGCTGTACAGACGACTTGTGAATTGCTTCACTCGAAGGAAGGTATTTTGTCCAATACCACACGTACGCCTTTGTTAAATCGTAGTTTTATCCGTTTATATTAAGAAATTGCTAAGAGTTCACAAAATACGTGGACTATTTTCTTAAAAGACCCACTACCTGTTTCCAAATTTGTTTTTCAGAGCTTTAAGTTCGAGGTAGCATCATCTAGGTGGCGCTTTGTGCTTCATCACTGGATGGCATCATCGAGGCAGAACTTATTCGATAGAGGATGATCGATAGAACTTCATTTCACAAAGCATTTATAATTTTGACCCACGAACACCATTACGCCACCAGTACGGTTAGCTTGCGTTCATAAAGTATTTACGCTTGTAGTTCAAAGACCGATAATTGATCAGCTATTATTTCATCCTAGTTAAAGATCTGCCACTCCGTGTGCAAAATCCACACGGGACAGCTGACAACGGTGCTATACGCCCATCTTTGCGAGAAGTCCCTTTCACGTCCAGCCAGCCGTCGCCAGACTGTAAATGATAATTTCATTGATAAACATGAGCAGATCAACGGTTTCACCATGCAAGTCGTCATGGTGCTTCCTACACGTCACACATAGGCACAGTAACTTTGAAGTATCTCTATGTTTCAAGTTTCTACGCCTTTTATTGCTGCTAAGCGTTCCATCACACGGCACTGGCTTTGCTACTGTCTGGGAACATCTCTCATCGAAACGCACTCCACGAAAACATCATGGAAGAGTTGGCTGTGTGAAACGTTCGTTCTTAAAATACGCCATGCCATGGGCGTCTGCATTGTTCATTGGTGAACAGATGCGTGTACTTTCTAGGCGAGACACACTACTGCTTGTAGCGAATCCGAAACGCAGCTTTAAGCATTCTATCACTCGTATTTGTGCAGTGTTTGTAAGTACATAGGAAAAATGGCGAAGATGGATTCTGATTTTTGGAACACGAGAGTTAGGATTAACAAAGTTTAGAGAAAGTCGAACAGAAACAAGCGGTACATAGTTGCTGGTTTTGCTTCTCGATGACTTTATCACATTATATACGTAGTTGTGAGCTTCCATTTACCAAGGTAGATGGGTACTTGCGCAATACGTGATGCGATGTGTCTCATCTGCTATGCCGCGTCGTATGCTGCAGTACCATTACTAAATAGCCTCTCCGATCAAGCACACCGATCTTAAAACTTTTAAATATTTTGATTTGATAATAATTGATAGTTTGATTTCAAGGTTTAATACGCATAGCCAAGGCAACCCAGGTAAACTTTTTAATACCCAAACTATGTTGTGAATCAATACTCGGAGTAAATAGTCGCTCGATTAGTGCACGCTCCACTAACCCACCTCTCCGTTAAAGGGTAGCCCTCTGAGTACCATTTCAGAGTATGTATGAATCTATTACCTCGAACGTGGCATCTTCCGTTATGTTTATTTCTTTATTTTTTAACTTTTTTTTTCCTGAAACAATTTAGTTTCTGAAGAGTGTGTAGTTTATAAGATAGTCTATGTCGATGATGAAATGGTCTTGAAGGCGATGTCTGAGGGAAATCTCTGATGCATCGAAGAGTGTTCTACAAGGAGCTGGAGCATAAAAAACTAAGGATACAAAACGGAACTCTCAATTTTGGAATTTATTTACAAAAACTTTATTTGTAGAACACGAGTGCAAAGTGTACAGGATTGTCTAGACGGGTAGGACGTCAGCCCACCATAGAATATACAAAAAGTAATTCGTATTTCGAAAAATTCAGTTCAACTTCTGTTGTTTCAAATAAAAATTTATAAAATACGCGCTAATAACAGTTCCAAAGTTTGTTTCTTTAGTGGTACTCAGCTCCCAGGCATCAAATCAACTCAGGTGAGGCTAACGTGTGCTGAATGTATCATAGATGTTATAAAATGAATATGAGCTAAAATATGAAAATTTCGGCAAAAAGCTTCCTTTGTTTTTGTACAAGTAACAAATCGAAACAAGTTTCGCGGGGCAAGAATTCTGTTAACGTATCATTCAAATTTCATCTTTACGTTTCGAGTTTTACGTCCGACACCACTACAACGTATCCCTAAAACTAACAGGCAAATAGGTTACCCACTAGGCCAACACGAGGACTACCATTCAGATGCAATGCATATTTACTTAGACATTTATTGATTGTCTCTGTATAATTCAAAGTATTGTTTTCCGCTATAGCATCCAAAATACTCGTTGTTTCTCTAGCATAAGGCCAAGATGATTTATCGTTGATTCACCTGTTTCTCTGCTGGAAGTAAGTTCGTTTTCTGGGAAGTGCGCCACACTTTTGCATCTAATGGTCACATCAGTGGTTTGCAGACATATAATCACAATATATCTATACGTAGAATCGTATGATGTACGCGGTTGGATGTCAGGACGTAAAAAGAACCCTCAACCGTAGCATAGTTGAAAAGAATGGCGTGCGCTACTGTGCGTTTGTCGTACAGGTGAATATAATTTTTTAAGTTTAAACATTTTATCCTCAGACAGTAACTTATAAGGAAATATGCAAGATCGTGTATTGATAATGAAAAAATAACTTTATTTGTTCACACGGGCTGTGTGAGTTGTTGTCAGAACCTGAAGCAACAACCCCGAAATCTGTCAACTAAAGTTTTTAACGCGTCAACTTTCATTAGTAACAGATTGACAGCACGATCGATAATTATGAGCCTATTTTCAAATTCTTTGTTGACCTGTATACCATACTACGTGCAGAATGAAATAAACTTTTCTATTATATGCCATCAAAATCTACTTGACCCAATTTCTCCATCCGCATATAATATCGAAGTAGATGAAGTTAACTAATGTCTGAGACAGTAGCTTCATCATCTTACGTTGGTGAACGCTGTACCAGACACGTTCAAGCTCTTCCTTGGGGTCGGAAACCCCGTTTTTTTTTTCTAGAAAAAGATACTCTGAAGTATATCCACATTATTATGATCGAACCATATAGCATCGTTTGCATCGTTTTTGACGACAAAACCGTACGGTTTTCGCTGGGGAGATTGAAATAACGTGTTGATTACGTTTATAGACCATATGGATGTTAATTATAAGGGTCTTTGTATTGTGTACCTTTGAGAGCGGACGTGCTTTAGACTCAAGGGTGTATATTTTTTCTGTAAGCGCGGGTTGCAGGTATGGTCGCACATAATACCAAGTGTCTTTTATTTCAGGTTGAATTCCACGACGTAGCAAGATTCAGCCTTAGCTGCGTTTCGGGCCAACATCAAAACCAGTAGAACACTTTGTTCATTTTACAAGAGGAGGGGAACACGCAAGAGTGATTCGTATCCAAAGAAAGTTCAGGAAGAAGCTTATCTGGGTATTCTGGTAGACTACGCAACGCTGATATTTCATCTCTTCCTACTTCTGATTACAGCAAGAAGGCAGCGTCTTTTACACCGTTCTTGCACGCAGGAGGGCACTAGCATTAATGCGGGAAATTTCTTGACAACAAGGCCCTGTCGAATTTACTTCTGTAGAACTCAAAGCAAGTAACTTCGGATTGTATCAATTTCGAATTTTACGACATAAATAATGATGCCGTAGAATTCGAAGTTCAGACTAAATCCTGAGTCATTTCTAAGTGGGTTTGTGTTATGACTGTAGGCCTAACGAATATGATTCCTGACCCATCGCAGACGCCACGGAAAAATTTTCCGGTATCTCATGAGAAACGTTTAGAGAGATACGTATAACCCGGAAACCTTGTACGTGTACAGCCTGGTTTGTGTGCAAAAAAGATCAAACAAAGCCAAAACTCTTGAAAAAAAATTAATTTGCCATTGGGCCTCCTACTTTCAAAATGCGTCTTTAGCAATAGCTCATTTTGAACACAATATCTGAGGAAAAACTTAAAATGTTTACACCAAAATGACCACACACACTTCTTAGGATGTGGGGACGATATATGAGTTCGATAAATATAGAAGGCTAGAGTACCATAAGATAATTGGTCTCGATACTAGACAAAATACATCTGTCCACTCAGTGATTAACAGTAAATTGATAGTGCCAAAAAGGCTAGTAGTACTGAACCATTCATAGACGAAAGTGTATCCAAACAATTCTGAAGCCTGACTCTAGTATAAGTGAAACTCCCAATCATGCTTAAATTGTGGCTATAGAAAATGCTAATTTTTTCTGTACTGCCTCTTATCACAGTGTGGTTTTCGGTTTCCTCGGTAAAATTAACACTTTTTTTAGTGATATTTTTAGGCTTAAAAGCTCTGCGAAATCTCAAAGATCACCGCCGAGTAATCAATAATATTTTCGCTTGTTTTAATTCTATAGACAGTTCGATCGGTATAGATTGTTGTATTCTCTACGTTTACCTAAGGGCCGCTTCGTCTGCCCCGCGAGCTTTCTCCGTGTCTTTTTTCAACTTCGTTGCCGCACACGTCTCTGTGTCGTCCACAGAGTGGTGCGGAAAAATTTCATTGGCAAGATATTTTCTGTATGTAAGATACAGGAACGCACCTATGACGACAAAATCGAACGGTCCTGGAGACTGTGCGGCGTAATGATACTTTGTTACTTCGAAAATTTCGTAAATGTCTCAAGACTATGCAAACTCTGTTTGCAATTTGTTCCCATCTCCAAGGAAACCGCTGTGAAGAAAGTTATTACAATCACGAGCTAGGTGCTATACGAGTGCTTCCGTCAGCCCAATATTTTATCGTGTGGGTGTAATTTTTCATATGAGCTGAAAGTTCAACAAAGGGACGGTTTTTCAAACGTGTCAATTTCCTTAACAGAAATCAAATGAACTTCTCCATTGCAAGAAAGTCGTGTTTATAATGTGGTGCCTAGGCCTAGCATCTTCATTGTCGCCTCAAATGATTTCCTCTTTATTTATAACCTTCAAAAACGCAATCAAGCAATTAATAGATTATCTAGAGAATGTAAGTTTTGATAAACAGCCATTTCTGTGAGATATCTAAAGTTTAAAATGCGCAAACTTGACACACAGAAACAATAGTAGTACAACATTGTAATTATGTCAGTGAGCCGATAATGAACTCTTTGTTTAATAAACATATTATAAATGGTGAAAGTAAACTTTCAATATGTCGTAATTATCTTTAAAATTTTGCACACAGAAATAATTATTTCGATGACGTTTCTCTGAGAGTACTTCAAGGTAAGTAAATCTACAGTATTTTCTGAAGGCAGATTATTTTGCAGGACGACATAACGTGCCATTTATGAAGCATTACTAGATAAATTTGTTTCAAATACGCACGAACATTTATGAGAACGCATGGGGAATAGGCTTTGTTTGTTGACTGTACAGTGGTGCATGCGAAACCTTATAAACTCACAATGTAGCTGAATTTGCTTTTGAAGTAACTGATCTATTTCGCTTCTTTGCAGCAGAAACGGAAACTTCTATCAACGTTCAACGGTCGGATCTCCGGAATCTTTGTCATCTAAATTTCGATCTAGCATATGAGAGGAAACAATACTGCGTAGCAGTATCTTTGATATATTTCTTAATGGAAATGTAATGATACATGTAATATTACAAATTTTACCGTTTATTCAAGTTTCAAGTATACGAGTAAATGAGCCGGCTGTATTGGCGGAACATACAAATGCAGCTCCCATCTTATTTGGGATCGTTCACACACAACAGTATCCAAATAATATGGCTTTTTGTACCTTTTTAATATTCTCTCTTGTTAGTTCATAAGCCCTACGACTGACTGACTGACTGACTGTCTGTGTGTGAATCGTTTTAGTATATTTCATTTAAAATTAACGTGTTTCCGTTCGTCCGCAAAAGGCAAACAGGATCTTCGTGATAAGGGCACAATACAATACACATTTTGCTTCACTGACAAAATTGCAGTTATGAAGACGGTTAACCTCACAAGATAGCTATTGCACAAGGCCGGGGTCCAATAAGTAAACAATGCATTTTTCTTCCTATAGAAAAATACGTCGTCCTAATCATTTACTAGGTAGTTGTTAAATTTAACTTCTAGACAATTATAGTAGCTTTTGAAAACTTTTATGTATGAGAAAAGAAATTCACTTACAAGTTCTGTTGCTGTTTATAGATTTGAGGTACGTTATTTCGAGTTCGGTTATTACTATACCTCCAAGACGTGATCACGAAGTTCCAAACTAGTTGTACCAAAGGAACACTATCATTGATCCTACCTCTTGATCAAGTTTTTAAAAATACTATTTCTATCCTCATAGAAAACAATTCTAGATTAATAATGAACTGTAAATGTCAGGACATTCATATCTTTTTCAAGTAGTAAGATCACATACTTGGCGATGAACCCGAACGGCGAACAGGAACTTTTTCTCTACTTCGAAAGTTCTGTCGTTTACACTACATAACTGCTATAATACCGCCACAGTACAAGACAGATCGTATCGGCATATAGTAAACGAGATCAATGCTTCGAAGGTTTAGGCCTAATTGTATTTATTTTCTAGAATATACTTAACGAGTCAGCCGTCAGCGACAAAGGGTCTTCTAAGATTTGCTGCTAGTTTATTCCATTCTTGTCTATTTCATTGTTGTTGCAGTCTGTTAGCCTTCTTAAAATGATTTCGCCATAACCAATGTCGCAAATGCAGTCGAGATCCTGGCTACAGGAGCCCAAAGAGAACGCAGTTTCACTCTAGACTTGAATAGAAGGACCGAGCTCAACTTTTCCGTTTTGTGTTTTTATGCCACCATCGTAAACATCGAGTTCCGAGGTTCAATGTTTATGACAGTGGCATACATTGCTGGGCACATGGCATCCTCTAAGTCCTGTTCGCGTTGCCCTATGCGATAGTTTAAAAAGACTGGGTATGCATCTCAGAGCCTTAGATACTTCCTGAAAGTCCTTACAATACAAGCTAAGGACATATTAAGTAGTTCAAGTATCTCGATTCTTAGCCAACTGCAATAGTTGGGCTAGTTTTACGATTCAACCTGGCATGTGCTGCACGAAGACCAATCAGCGGCAATCGTTCCCAAAGAGCATCGAGACTCTGGTGCACGTGCCGAAGGGCTACCGCGACGTATATTGTATGAAAAATCGTCCGCTCAATTGATTTGTGCTTCGACCACCATGGACCGGTAATTGAACCAAGCTGTCAAACACGGGTGTACGAAAACGCTCTCGCAGTTTATAGGATTAAAGTAATCGCATGGTGGACATGTTAGTAATAAAATTTTTGCTTACGTAACCTGTTATTGGTTCTCGTTATAAAGGCGTGTTGAAAGGCTGCCTGTGGCCCACCCTGTATGAGTTTCACTTGGACAATATATGTCTTCAATGAGAAAGCCCTATCTGTTGCTACGTGCTCGAAACGCAATGACATCTGAAAGCAGAAGTATGTCTCACTTTTTCCTATTAAATTTTTTGAAAAAGAAAATTTATAGAGCTGAGCTTCCACGATCGCTAAGAAGAAATTTAACAGTTGAGTCCTATTCAAATAGAGTTTGTGAAATCTGAATTACATTATATGTGGAAATTAGCGATAAGAATTGCCATATATAATACAGTCTCGATAGAATGAATACTGGACAAATTGGTGGCATTTATCATAATTCGAAACCGGTATTCTGAACATGGATGGGGCAGTTTGTCAGAGACTACCAATGTTTCGGCTAGGGTTCTTATATCCTAACTGCACCTGAACCTATTATTATTATCATTTTTGGGCGTTATATATTCAGCCATCGGTTGCTATATTCGAGCGTCTCCCTTGCGTCTACACCTTTTACAGCTCAATATTTTGATCGTTTTTTACAGCTCTTCAACAGTTACCGCCCTCGTAGCTACAAGCCGTTACCACGGTCCCCGAGCAAGATCCGACTCGCTTACTTTAACGTCGGTAGCACAGATTCAACTTTCTATAGTCTAAATCGGTTCGCTTCCTGTAGGATACTTGTCTAGCTTTCTTCTTCGCCGAGTTTTGTCCCACGGACATTCGTGTGTACGTTAAGCGACGTTGGGCTTCTCCATATTGCGCCACTGTGAACAATTGACCCAAGACATCGGCTAGAGCTTCTATACGCTAACCGCGTCCGAAATCTCAGCACTAATTTGATAGTGATTATCATTCCTAAACAAAAGACATTTCGCTTGTAGTAGTAGTAAATGATATATACATGTATTCTTGTATAAGCAAGTACAATGTCGGTCGTTCATAACGATGACGTCGTTCTTATTACTCTACCGGATTGACTCACACACTGCTGATTATCTGAAAAGCGAGGTGTGATAGTGTTGTCAACCATCTCGATACCCGTTCTTCAATTCTATAGGCCGTCTCATGCACGATTCGTTTGTTGCATTTAAAAGTAGACGGTGATACACACAACTAAATCATTGGCCTGTCGACGCCAAAAGACGAAAAAACCGATTCAGTAACTGAGTGGAACAAAGCGAAAATAATATGGGTGTTGACAGGATATTCTGTGCTAAATATCCCAAAGGGGAGCTTTCAGTTTGAACCAGAATCAGGCTTAAGGGTCAATAGCTGCTGCACGCTGCCTAGGTAGAACAAATAGAACGGGGCAAAAAAGTTAAACATGAGCAGCAGGAAACGGACCAAAAAAGGGCAACGTGTTTCGACATGATTCGAAGATAGCACTGATATTTCTCACTCCGCAAATGAAATTTTAATATACATCAATGAGTGTCCTTAAATCCATGAAGGGTATCGGTCGAAAGGGGAACCGTGGCGAAGTTTTTGGGAGATGAGGGCTGAATAAACACGATATAAAATACAATATACCCACTTACTTGGGCTACAGAGCTTTATAAGCCGACTTTCAGCGTAAAACGAAAGTGGCTATGCGTAAGGTAATTTAGCAGAAAAATAGATTTTCATAATTGTTATTGTAATGTTTTTTGTAGACTGTCTTCATTATCACGTTTTGTGCGTATTCTTCACTACTCTACCAATTAGAATAAAACAACGATGCTAGAGATGTTTATGTCGACGCATAAAGGCACATAAAATTCGCACCTCATGAGATATGAGAAAAAATATGGTCAAAAATTTAATGCGGATGGTTGTAGGGCGCTCAATCCGTTATTTCGACAAAGAGTACATTTTGTTGCAGGAAACGACTAGTTCCAGTACAGACACATTTGGAAATGGCATGTCAGAGGCAGGGATTCAAGCTCTGCCGTTATCTCGCAATTGATGCCCAGTGGAACATCCTTCACAAAGAAAGGCGCCTAGAACAGATAATTTGATGACACGTAAAGCTATTTTACTGCAGACGAGACGTACGTTTACTGAGAAGCCTAAAGGTCAATTCATTTGCCTCCAAATTTTTCGTTAAGAATTTTTAACCAAGGTCGAACTTGTCTTAATATTAAAGTTCAAAAGCTAAAAATATAGATTGTGCAGTGATAAATTACAGAAAGAAATGTATTTAGCTTGTGTCTTAGCTATTTATGCCTGAAATCGAGTGGATAGCGATTGGACCAATGTTATGTTCGTCGTAAATTCTGCTTGCTATTACATAATATATGTACAATGTGTAGGCTTACAAACTAGTGGGTCATTCGTACCCAGTATCCGTTTTGAAGAGCTCTAACAGTGCGTACGATTGCTTTTTAATGGTATTTTATAATAAATCAGTATTGCACTACTAATGCCGTTACACCTGAACATGGAGAATCTAAAGGTTCACGCTTGGGATCTTGAACGGGCAAATTTTATAGCCCGTTAGACGTTAAACAGTGATAATAGTAGTCGTAGGTAATCGACTGATCAAAAAATCTACAGAAGCTGTTGACCACATAGCTCTCCGTACTAGCTTTGTGAATATTAGAAGCGCGTATATCTCTTTTACTTAATGACTCCTTTAGCTCGCATCGCCTAAACAGTTTGGTGGTTTGGAAAGGCTCATTCGTTCGTGCCATCCGGCGGTCACGGTTTGTTGTCATTTTCCTCACACTGCCTTAAGCCAGCGAATATCCAGGTGACGAAAATCGGAATCTTGTTAGCTTTTTCCCTTCCTGTCTATGGGCTCGCCAAAAAACATCTCAGTAGACTGCCAAGGCAGTGACGCCATATGTAAAACTCTGGCAGTTCCTTGTGGAAAGAGTAGTCAACTGTCTGCTTTTTAAAAAGTGCCCCTGTTTAGATTAAGATAACATTATAAGGCGCAAAAAACGTAACATCCGTACCATCATTTAGAATACGGTTGTTGCAGCTGCTATATTGGGCTCTAAAGCAATTTAGTATAACGTTTGACGGCTAGCCGTTTTTTATTGAAGACGGGGTAGTTAACTGGTCGCATGGAACCAAGAGCAATTGAGTGACGCCGTTAAAAGTGTACTTCGATGCGCCTTTGATCGCCGGCCAGCGAACAATTCCGATTTGCAGATACTTGATTTTCGAGCGGTCTCTTAAGTAAACCTACATGTCCAACGGACAGGCCGCTTGCCTTTTTCGAAAGTAGGAAGGCTGTTCTGAACAACATGGGTTTTGGAGGGAACGCATGCAGTAAGTATTTCGATGGTAGACCTAAGGCCACACGAGCAAGCTGGCGCTATAGGGAATTATTTGTTGGTGTTAAAGCCCTATTTGTTCTCTTCACCCAGAGATCTGATTCGGCATGAAATATGGTGATCTTGCTGGCTGCGATCCCACAGGAAAACAATACGAACATTGATGACGGAGTGCTGGAGCCCCTTTTTTCCGAACGTCCAAAGCGATCATTAACCCCCTTTTGACTATAGTCTCTCTTAAAAATTCTCTTGACAGCTATGAGCGAACAGAATTTAATGGAAGTTATCTTCCACGCGAGTGACTCGATAGTCCACGGCTCTTTAGTAGATTTCAAATGCATAGCAGTATTGGACCACACGAGCCCAGGCTGAAGCTGCGATTATGTCGTACCACTCAAGTATAACTCAGTAAATATGCAGCATCTAAAAAAGTGTGCAGCGGGTATTAAGCGCTTTTCCATCCAATCCAGCGTATGTGTGCAAGTCAGGAATACGACGGTTTGATGTGAAGATTGCTGAAGTTTGAAGCCTAGGGGACCAGACGCGTGTATTACCAAGTCTGCTCTTATTAAAATACGAAACGTACAATGACAGGGACGAGCGGGTGTACAGAACGCGACGGTGCGTGCGCCCAAGCGTCGACGGGTGTTGTCTCAGCGAGAGGTTTGGTTTGAGAACGCAGAGTAAACTTTCAAAAAAAGAAATAGCCCAGAGCACGAATTGTCGTGTAGCGTATGTTAAAATACATCTGTTAGTAGGACGATCGAATGTTAAATTGCATAGCAATACTACGTTTAATCCTGAGTATTTCTGTCGCTGTCACTGTATATAGACGAGATGTCGCCCGAATAATCACGTTTGTGTCAACGGGACAAATATTCATCGTGTATTTTAGATGACGCCATTGTATAATGGTGCAAAATTTCATAACACGTTTTTCTGTTCGGGATGCATTTGTATTCTTGAATTTCTAGATCATTCACTCGAATACCGTTACTAGGGTTACCGTTACTAGGAAAAATTATTTGGAGAAATTTTGTGGCTTTACGGATATGAGTCGTGTTCTAGGACTGTCGTGGAACTACCAAGGTTCTATCACCAAAAACACAGTGAGCCGTTCAGGACAATTTAGGGAAGAATAGTTCGAACTCTAATCTTACGGAAGACTCTTCGCGAAGGCGAATGACGACTAGCTGCGAGCCGACCTATCTAGCATTCAGTTTTGATGAATGTAAATATGTTACGCCTGTTCAGTGCGCCCAAGAGCGGCAGACATTTGTCAGTTTTTTTCAAGGTAAAAAAAAATTAGATGCCACGTAATTTAAGTGAAAACTAAAAAAAGTATTAGGCCAAATCGTGAGTTGGCGATGAAAAGTTGATTCTTGGCGATAATTTCAGATAGCCATATCAGTGGGTCGATGTAACTGAACACGTAAGACATTACCCTAAAGAAAATGTAACCTTGGGTGTTTGTTAGACGTGTTCTCCGCTAGGTGTTGATGTCTGTAGAGTCTTAAATGTTGGTTTATCGACTGCGTCTGTAGTGTGGTCGACAATTGCAGGAGATGATGAAAAAAATCAGCATTCAATACCCAAGATTAATATAATAGTCCTATTGGACGATAACGCTCAATCTCAACGGCAATAATCGTAGTCGTAGATCGATCGCAAAAATAGAAAAGTGTCAGTTAAAAGCTTTCTGTCATCCTCGGCAGACATTGCTTACAGATACTGACATCTTTTCCAAGATCTTGGCAACAACAGGTTGCCAACCAAAAGGCAAATGTCTATAATTATAGCGATAATTATAGCGAACACCTCAGTAAAAATTAAAACTAAAGATGTGAAAAAAGTTCGAAAAAAAATTATGATGCCATATTTTATACTGAGCGATATATTAAACGACCACTAAATATATGCATGTGTGACGCAGCGGTGGAATAGGATCGATTAACTACGAAAGGGAATTATATCTGATTGATCAATAGAGATATTTTTTTCTTTACTTAGGGAGGATCTGCCTGCATTTATTAGTAATAATTGCGTAGCAGATGAGCCAATATTCATCTCGACGACGCCTAAGGTGTTCGTTAACGTAAAATTTGTTCAGACGCTCTAATGTAGCCTTGTAGTCGGTCTCTGTCAGTCTACGTAAAATTGTGACATTGGCGGAGTTCGGCCGCCTCGTGCAGAAGGTTTTCAGATCGACGCGATAAACTCTGGCCGTCATCCAACCTAGCATGTACCGGCTAAATAGAACAAGGATTTTGTGATGGCACTCTGTTTGAAAGTTAGCATAACGCTACGTTGCCATCTACGACACTGAAGCTAATAGCATTCAAAAGGAAAAAACATTCTATCCTTTACAATTAAATACAATGGGCACTAGTGAAAATAAGAATACCTATGCTTGTTCGACAATCGAGACAATCCGCTTCTCACTCATCTTGTGCTAACGAGATCTCATATAATAACTAAATGACGCCGGACTCTAGTATCGTTCAATTTCATCATCGTTATCAAAAATCATTTGTTTTTTTCATTAAAATTGCTGCTGAACTTGTTATAGGTACAAATACCTGCATCAAATTGGAACGTCTCTGGTCGATACCTTTTATTTAGTTTAGGATATGCTTATCCAATGAGCATATATGGAGCTATAAGTTGTATTAATTATTGTTGTAGTTGTATTAATTGTATTATAATCGCCTAATGCAGCACGGGTACATCTAACGTTATTACGTCTGAATTTCACGCAAACCCTGATCCAGTACCTAAACTTGGTTCTAGCAGATATAGCTTTTTTGCTAACTCCGATTCTCGTATCGTATCACCAAAATGCTTGGTGATATTTATGTGTAACAAACACATGCTATAATGCTGCTATAATAATTACCAGAAATTCGTTGTCTGTTTGTAAGAACAGGTTTACACTAAGCTTAGAGACATGCGAGGTGCTTTAGGTTCGATAGGGACAATTTGCTTTGCGTTGAGGTTCAATTCTATTGAGTGATGATTCCATTTAAACTGATATTTCATTATTTGAGTCTATCTTAAAGAATAGATTGTGTTTTTATGAAGATTTTTTTTTTCGTATAAACAAGGTTGGCACCGCCGCTGATAGCGTAAAGCAGCTTGAAATAGACCATCACATGGATGCAAAAATACGAGTAAAAATGTTCGTGTTCAGCCAAATTATTTAACTGCGAGCTTTTGCGACGGTGAGATCGTTCTCATTTTTGGTTATAGGTCCGCTATCTTTAAGTTTACAAAAAAACATAAAGTGACGAATGGGTAGGGAAGGCAAACTTTTGATGCTTGCGTGCAGCACGGCTGTATCTGAATCGCAAGTATGTAATCCATTAAGACTGTGTATGCTATAATCAACCGAAACACGATGAAGCTGCTGGAAATATTACGATCGGAAGGAGTTTGTTTTTATTATTTACAAGCGTGTCAATCATCTTAGAAGCATCGAATATATTATTTATAGTACACACTAGCTGTTTTGTATTTCGAACAGAACTTATCCATTTTGACTTAATTGGATATAACTACCCGATCATTTCGACGTGAAAAATAGAAAGGTAAACAAACGTCACATCGGTTTTTGTTCAAAGACCAAAAAGGACTTGAAAAGGTTCTCAAATGAAATTTTACGTGTAGTTTGCAACGCGGAAAACAGGGTCTGAATTTTATCTGATCTCTAAGAAACGAATCACTGTAGATATGGACGAGGCTGCCTGTCAGTGGAGCTCGTTCACGCATAACATACAAAATAGAAAGAGAAATCATATTCATAGCGTTATAACATGATGACAATACGTAAATAATATAAGCTTAATAATAGATGTGAGACGACAAACGAAACATACATAGAAGGTATTAGGTGTATTCGAATTGCTCAACAAAGCCCATGGCCTTCGTGATACAAGTTTATTGTTTGCACCTTGGCCATATAAAAGTTAAATTAAAGGAGATATTAAATAAGCAAGACTTACTATACTATATAATTTAGGAAACTTAGAGGTACGGCGCTAGGATATGAATCATTAGTTCCTCTAGTAGTGCCGTGCATTGCTCCCGTTTAATTGTGTTTCGGTTAGTCCTGCTTTATCTATCTTGCAGATTTATCTAAACAGTGATATATTACATAGCGCATCCTTCGTCGTTAACGGTGTCATCCTCTCGGTAGTTTATCAAATACAACCCACATGACTTTTGGCAGGCCTCGTTCGTTTGCCGGATATAGATGGCCTTCAGCGACAAACGTCTGACAACACCAAGCTCGAATGCACCTCCAGTAATGGAAAAGTGGACAACCATTGACAGAGACATACTCTGACGCTATTAACCCACTTCTCGCAATAAGATTAGGAATATACATTGTCTGCCTGACTTAATTGAGCGAAAAAAAAACGTGTAAAAGGCGTCGCTGTTGGGCATACAGCCAAACGCTTTTCATGTAATTACGCAATATCACTAAAGGCGAGCACAGGATATGGAATGTGTGCAGATTGGCGAAGGGCAGGTTCATTTCCTATCGATGATTCCGCATCACAGCTTGTGAAGCATCGATACATGAGCAACAGCTGTTTAATACCTAAAATGGAAAATAGCGCTTGGTATTCTAGCCTAGATGTCGGAGGTTCGAATCCTACTTAGAGCATGAATTTATTCAATACTGGGTGCCGAGCCCATTTAAAGGCATTCAAACGTACACGCCAATTGTATAATTAACTCTACTTAATGGGTTATATTATGAAAAGTCTTACTAGAGCCCACAAATGTAATGATTCGTATCGAATTGGACAAGTCACCAACTACAGCTACACAATTTAGTTCAGTTCCGCGTGCGGCAGATTTTCAAATACGCGTATGCTTCTCTTGTATGTGGGTGCGTTCTCTACGTTATTCATGCAGAAATATGGCATGCCATTTTCCGTGCCAGGATGATGCCTGGCAGAAAAATAACGCGGCTTGCAATCTCAAAAGGATCACTTTTTGAATGGTATTCAGTATTAGCCCTCTATGAAATTATCCTATTTCGACGTCGAAAGGTTCTTCAGCGAGAGTCTCCGTTCGGAAGACAAAGCGCCTCAGACTTCGCTCATATAGGCGGGTCCAAGCTGTCTAAGTCATCTTGGTCGGACTTTTGTTTAAAACTGCTCGTAGCGGGCAAATTGTTCCACCCCTTGGGAGGGAGTGCATAATTCTTTGCACTGTGATATACTAAACCAAGTTACTTTCTACAGATAAACGATGCGAATAAACTCATCTCACGGGTCATACACTAATCACCCAGAGCTGCCTCCGTATCTTTCAAGCACTCGTGAGCGCTTGGAACTATCACGCGGGGCACCAAGATGCCGTACATCCCCAAACAGGAGGGCATAGATTATATATCTTGCGAATCTCTTCATATAAATTTTTTTGAATATCTCGTTCTTAATGATAGTAGACATGTCTGAGACTCGCAGCTAAGTGAGTCCGAAAAGCGTCCCACGCAGAGTCAACTTGTGGGTATTTATAATAGCTGCCGGCTATGCAGCATTAAAGCAGACAGCCGGAAAACACAAAGCTGCTGATCCGTAGGGTGCGCAGACAAGGCACGAGTGAGGCTGCCGGCAAGCTACGGACTCACGGATATAAAAGGACGCATTCATAAAAGCCGTTTATACACGTACGTGCAAGGATAAAACAATGGGTAAGCTGCATTCTCAGTAAACATCAGTCATCTCAGTGACAGGCAGTCTGTACAGGATACGTACATATATAGGCGGGCGACTGAAGTATATAAATTTTCAGGTTGAAGGACCATGAGCCTACAATTGAAGTAAGCCCACTATTGGGAACTAGTAAATTTAATAGTTACAATGAAGGTATAAATCTTCATACGCATCTGTTTTTTTTATTATGGCTCAAACTTTTTGTTATATTACACGGAGAGCTAGGCCACACAAGTGCTAAGTAGAAAATTACGAAACACGAAAGCGTACACTCGGAAAACTAGCGTTAAGCAGCATACGCTGTGAACGAAAGTTCCCATACGAAGTGTCCACATGAATACATAGAATACGTAGCATGCTACCTGTCCTACTTTCATATAGGTTTGTGTACACATTCAGTCGCGTCTCAACAAAAAATACGGGTCCAGTAAATATAGTCAGCTAGATCCCGTAGAGGATCTGCCCATAGAGGATCGGCCCTACCTGTTATTCATTGAGCTATAAATCGTATCGTAGGAACACGCGTATGATGCTAACAAAAAAACTAACTTGGTAAATATGTGAGCTGGTAACCACCAACATTTGTCTTTAAGGTGTTGCAACTTCTAAGTTATTACTCAACTTACTAATGACTCGACATGGATCTTTTTATATTCGCTGATATTTATCCTTGACCCATGTGACAGGACATGTCTGGATAGATGCTTTCCGTAATGTATTTATGCTATTGATCTAAATAGCCTCATAAAAGCTTCGTAATAATGACCATACATGATAAATAATTTCCGCGCTTACAAACAGTTGGCGTTTGATTTGTTTCCAGTCTCGAACAGAGTAGTTCAAAGAATGAATGAGTGATATCTGGCCAAAGTGCTTTCAAACATGAAACAGTAAGCAAAGGCAGCTTGAGATAGCTTAGAAACGAGACCTGTATGGCTTAGTGCGCTGGCTTTACCAGACTCTTCTAGGTCTTTAATACTGGTCCACTGACGGCCGCTAAACTATATGGGTGTTATCTTCTACAAATATTTTTCATTGAAAGTTGTACAATTTGGACAGAATTTGACCAAATATTCCCAATGAAGAGTGTATAGGAAGATATCCCTTAAGGTAAAAATATGATTTTGGCGTAATGTTCCTTATGGTTGAATATTTCCCTTCTAACCAATTGGTAGAAAATACATTGGTTTATGTCAGCAAGAACAATTACCTCGTTTTGGTCAAAAAGGTCATAACAGCTTACGAAGTTTACAAAGCTAAAAAATGATAACCAGGCTAGGATTAACACAGACCATTATTTTTTGTTCAAGATCTTAACAACATGGAAAATGTTTCGGGACGGAACAGGTTTAATAATTCAGCCAAGACAAAGAAACATGGTATAGGCAAAAATTGAGCGCGCAGTATTGGGCGGCAGACACAACGAAACACTTAAAAGTAAATATAGATAGACACTAGGCCTTCTAAGGACATAGCTTTTACCAGCTAATGATTCCAATTGTAAACGTTCGCGTACCTCATACCTATCGGATCAATGCTCAGTATTTAAAGGGACAAAATTAATCTTACAAATAAAAAAACACAAAAATAGTCCCAACCTCAACTGTAAATACTCATAGAGTTCCTAACGGTACGAAGTTAGAAAAAAATTCTACTTACACAAGCTCGTAAATCGAAATCGATCACCTTCTCTATTAGAGAAATACGTTCAACGCTTCAAAAATATATTTAACGCTGACTAGCGAAACAGTATCCTACGGTATTTGGAAACGTTCGACAGCTCACGGCATAAGATCTATTTTTTTTTATAAACACATAGCACTTACTGGTTTCAAAATATTTCAGCGTCTTAATTTTTTTTCCTGTTCCATCTGTTCCAAACCGGAGGTTTCATGTTTTGCTGATCTCGCATATACAGGCAACGTGTGGTAAAATATTTTATTTTATGATTTTTTATATTTTTAATTTTCGAAAATTGTATAGCATGATGTTTGTACGTGGCGTTATCAGCTAGAACGAAAGAATCCTGTTTCATGTCTTATGGAGCATGTGTTAATCCCAGTAGCTTTGTATCTGTAAGTTCTTATAATAGTTTAGATGATTATTGAAGGTAGTACACAATCTCTCGGTTTTCTTTTCGTCACAACATGTATTGTAAGAAAAAAGCCTGACCACTCGAATCGTGATAATCACCATTAGGCTTACTCATAATGCATAGTAGGTAAATTATGCACACCCACGTAATATATGATGCAAGAAAGCCCAGCGTGATACAGATAATTGCTACCGTATATATTTCATTTTGGTACCATTCCCGACTCCATAAGCGAACCCACTATCATGGCCAGAAGGTATGGAAGCTTAGAACTACTTAGATGCGTTCAGCAAGCTCGTGCGTAGTTGTGCATATTCACTTTCCTATCGTGATCCCGTTAGGTTGGAGCACTCTGACCTTACATTCGGTCCGTCCAACTCGCTTATGCAGCCCATGTGACCATCGAGCCCCATCTATCCGTAGTGTCCATTTCTCTTTCTTTCCCTTCTGTGCTTACTTTTTCTATGCAAGCTATAATATATCTTTAGCAGTCACATACATACAGATACGTACTGACAGGATGCGGAGAGGCAGCTAAGGGTCCGCAGCGGAAGTTTTGGGTTCGTTGATCCATCGAGAGTATGTTAGCCCATTATGAATATCGAAAGGAAGGCCTAACGGAGGCGGCTCTACCATTCCGAAGTGGCATAACGGCAGCGGCGACGGGTACGGCAAGATGCCGCTAGTGCTTATCATTGTCGCGGTAGGTATTGGGTTATTGTAGTCGGTGTGTTTTGGTGGGGACGATACCCGCGAAAGGAAAGGGAGGTATTCGCTTGCCTCCTCGGCTCCATTGGAGTCGGCCGAAGGCGTGATCCGTCGTACAATCATTGTTTGCTGGCCTCCTCGGCCTTGACGTTTTTGGCGACGCCAAGGCAATTGTACACAAACACTTGCGCTGCGTCGCAACAGCCAGCAGGCTCCGTGTTCGTAGGCCTGCCGTGTTATTTACTCCGTTGGCCTGAGGTGGCTTGACTGCAAACCAGCAAATCAACGATGTCACTGGCTTTGTACCGCCTCCCTTACAGGTTTGGATTGTGTGCGTGAATTTGTTTGTATACCGACTCCTGCCTACTGCGTCGTAATGCGCTTGGTAACGAGGCGCACAAGGGTAAATAGATAGGGCTGTGTCAGCAAGATTAGGACGGGTTACGGAACGGTAAAGTAGGACATATGGAATAAGCATGGGTGTATGGTCATGTTACTAGAGCGTGACATGTTGGCGCTCTGTCCACTGTTAGGGTTCATCGTCGCAGGCAACGTAAAGTGGTTGGATTGACGAAGGGCGGGACCAGTTTTTTTACCTATATGTGAGAAGATTTCACCTCTATTCTCGATGTTTGCGATCCCTCGTCCACGTGCTTGAATCAGGCTCCTCTCAAAGCTCCAAACGCTCACTGCATGAAGGAAGCCAGCTGCATGAGTAACATTGAGCAAAGGGTGAGAGGTAAGTAGTACGGCTATCGATTTGGGTAGTCTATATAACGGTTTATATATGTCGGGTTATGTTAAGCGCTGCCTCCGAGGATTGTGGATTGTTTATACCGTCTTCCAGTGTCATTGTCATCGTTGTTATAACCGTTGCGCCTTCCCATTATAGATTGCATATGGTGGAGCTCTGTAAGAATGGAAAGTATCTGCCCTTGTCGTCTTGTGAGAAGCTCTTGTTGTTCGGGGTCAAGATGCGAGCGATCAAGGCCTCCTATATGCAGACTGTCAGGACACCATTCAGATACAGGTCGATTAACCCGATCAACTGTCGACCTGTTGCCGTCCTGTAGCATAGCGTTCTATGTAGACCCGACAAGCCAGTCCACTAATCAAGTTTTACAGCTTTGACTTTCAATTTTGGATCATCTCGAAGTGCTGGTTGCGGAGCATCGCTGCTGTATCGCAGCTAAGAGCAGGTGTAGTTAAGCGGAATATGTTACGAACTTTTAATCCGTCAATGGTGATTTATCACGATACGGAGCGGTGACCAAAGGCCCCGTTAATAGTACTGCTCTGAGGGTTCGTGACAAAAACTATACTAAGGATGAACTTTGTTACCGAAGGCGATATCGTCCTTTCGGTTAGACTGCCGTTGTTGCAATTCCTCTCTCCAGTTTCAGGTCCAAGACTGCGGCCAAGTCATTGCCATCGACACCCCTTGCGGGCGTATAGAGGCAAGTCCTACAAGCAAGCAGGAACAGTGTCAACGGTCGGCAGAAAGAGTAGTGAGCCACCAGTCTGTATCTATGTAGTAGATGTCACGGGAGCGAAACGCGGAGGGAGTGGACAATGCCGGCCTTGCGGAAAGCTAGAAAATAAACACAGCTAAACGAGACAGTCACACGGACGGGATACAAGAGTATTATATTAAGAAGAATGACAGGATCTGTTAGACTGAGTACTAGTGTAAGTGTATTAGTCATGACTCAGGTGGTTAGTAAATACATCCCTGATATTGTTTATTCTTCTATATGGCGTTGCGTTTTTATTTTCGACTGAGTTCTATCTCGGTCTTTTGGTTTCTGTTCACCCCGCTTTTGACGTCACGCTGTCGTTAACTCTCGAGGCATGACTAATACTGGTACCGTGTGTACTAGCAGGAATTTGTTATGTTACTTTTTAGTTTTTGTTATTATTATTTCCTAATGTGTATATCACTGTGTCACTGTTATTTGCCTTTGCAGTTGCTACTCGTTTTCCCATGTATCGATTATATGCGTGTATTGACCTATCCTTTGAGAAGCGCTCTTATAATAACAATAAGGTTTTACATGAGTCTTAACGGAGTTAATATTGAGTGTTGTCAGAATAGCCTTGTATAACTGCCTCCATACTTCAGCCGTGGCGCTACTAATACATGAGTTTATGATATGACGACATATACATACGGAATACAATATTATATTATACACATATCGTTTATAGTAAAGGGAATATTCATGATCGTGATTATAATTAGACGATACGACCACATATCGATCATTTATTAGACCTGTGGAAAAAGGTGAAGATTTTTTATCGCTTCTAGGGTAACTAAGTGAGAAGCCAATCGTCACTGATGAGTGTCATAAATAGACACATATATATATATATATATGTTATCCATGATGGACGACTAATATAATATTATATCTATGGACCATATCGCTCGGAAAGTAATCGCGGTTGTCTTCATTGCTTCGCTCTATTTAGTCTTACTTCCTAATGAGTAAATATGACATTTTGTACGAAATCTTCTTTGTCGTCATAAAGCGTTGCTGTCGCTTTAACAGTGTCGCGTGGAGTTTGGACCAAACGTTTGCAAGTGGAAAATAGCATTTTCGATAGTTGTCTTGCACCCAGAACAAAAAGTTGCCGAACGACCAATGTACAGGTGCGACAAATCTGAGAGCTCTATAACTGGCCGAAATGGCTCGCTATATATATTTCGGGGCGGTATTTTCCACTAGAAGAATACACATAACTGATATTCTCAGGTCCGACAAGTATCGTGTCCAACCATTTCTTTGCGAGCAGATAAGTATTTGACGAGCCCGTATATTTTAACGATAGAGCTTTGACGGTGTACGCGAAATAGATTTTCTGGCTTGCTTCCGTAGGCTTTCAGACCCCACAGAAAGAAGATCATTGTCGCTAGCTCACGTCTTTTCCATAACTGATACCCACCTTTAAAGTCAAAACTCAGGTCATAATCTTGTGCGTCGGACAAAGAGGTGACGCCCACCACCGGTGCATACCATTTGACCTCAGGTAGACGACAATTTTTTTAAACAGCCTAATACGTACGACAGGTGTTTTCCCTCTTAGTTATGCCACTATCGTGTCGTTCTGGAACTGGAAACAAGTATCTCATTCTAATCCCATACTACAGAAACCGACACTGACTGAAAGAAATCTTCTAAATCCGCATAATAGTAAGATGGTCCATGTGTAAAGCGGCCATTTTCAGCAGAAAAATTAATATTAAGTTCTTTTATAGGTAAAGACGATATATGGACATACGCAGCGATATACTACTACACACGACAAGCAGAATACACCTATGTGTGTGTGCTTTTTTGCGAAGTGGGTCCCTTTACCCAGGTGTTATTGAGGTAGTGGCGTGTACTGACTGGATAGCAAGGTCGATATATGAGCTGATCAACGACGACGCTCTAAAGTGATCTTAAAAAACACACAATTTTGCATATGAAACGTATGATGCTGGATCAACCGGCTTAATTCATGTGTCAACACTGACGGCATTTAAATACATGAAGAGATACATATGTTTACAACATGAAACAAGTCTATAGAGTACACTTAGATAAGACGTAAGTGTATGCGGCGGTATTGCCCAAAAGGGCATTGGAAGCGTTTTTTTTTTGTTTTTCTATCCTTCCGCGCATCAATAAACACCAAGCGAGCCAGGCTTACGCTGCATTCGATTGTCAACGCATGACGCTAACTTGTGTTGAATAAAAAAGTGTGGAGCAAGACCAAATGGACGCACGCTGTACATTCAGGCGTACCTGGGCACTCCATCATCGTTATAGGTTAATCAAATAGACCAACATAATTTTGTCTAGCGATGCAATGAAGCACTCTTGAAGGTTACCCATCACGTAAATGTGGGTAGGATCGTTGAAGTCGTCGCCGAGAGTCTTCTCCTTAGATGCAACGTTTATTAGCTATTTTCTAAATTTCTTCTATGAGTATCATGCTGTTCATTACGTCTGCAATTTGCAAAGAGCAGCAACTATTGGAATTTCGAGCACTGTTTGGTACTACACTGTGGCCTTTTTCAGGCCTCTGGCGCGGATATCTATAGGAATCGGGCTTCAACGTTACCCATCAAGTCACTAAATGACAATAAAGTTTTTTGCGTTTACGGAAACTCGCTAGTTTACAGCATATCTATAAAAATACACATGGTATTGATATGAATTTTGAAGCTGTACACGTTGAAGACCTGTTAAGAAGTTAGTACTGTTTTGTTTTTCATCGTGACATTAAACAGGACCTATCACTGTGCATTTATATTGAACATGAAAGAACTTTAAGATGACATTGTTAATTAGATGATAGAAGATGACAATGTTATTAGCTACCGTGTATAGTACCAACATAAGCTAACCGAATAATGGCAGCCCCTGTGATTTACAAAGTGGCACCATGCGCTATTTATTTAAAGTGAGACTGCATCGGTCGCATTTATCAATCAATGGCGATTGTTACGTCAGTCCAAATGATTGCGAAGTGCGTCAGAGTTCCGCCGCTGTGAGCAGTTGAAACTTAATTATTATATCGGCTATAGCTATAGTGACAGTCTCCATGAATATTATATTATATAATTAATTATTACTATAATTATTGTGCTTTCTAGTATTATTATTATTATCACAACCGCCTCACGCTTCTTCCTTGTATGCCTGATATTTTTGTGTGATGGGGGTTTTTGACGCTTGTCATGAAAATAAAGAAAAGGAACATCACATTAGCATCATAAAGTTAGCAATGATCGTTGATTAACAATTGGTGTCGTTTATTTTATGCGGATTCGGTTGGGTGAGTGGTTTTGTCACGTCACAACAGCGGACGTTGGTCTCGGCGACGGAAGATACGTGCGTAGAGAAGGACATTCTGGCGGTAAGTCGTACTCCTCGGCCACTGTTGATTCCGCGCCGAAGGACATATCGGCCATATGAACGTTTCAGAAGGTGATGCACCTGCAGAGTCAGAAAATTGATATAGAGAACGATATAAGAATCCCTAAAATTGGGTTTCACCTATTTTTTTTAGATTGCATATAAGCTGAATTTTTTTTTTTCGTCTTGGCTAGCAGGCTCATAATTTGGTCGATAGCAGTCTGTGATATTTAGCCTATTGTGCAACAATTCGCTTGCATCTTTTTATTTCTTTTTACTGCATGGTTCTTTCCTTTGTACAGCTCATAGAATACAAATGCTGTTTTTATTAGCTAGTTCTGTACACCGCATTGAAGGCCATATATTGTTAGTATCTTGAATTAAGCTATTTTGCTTTCCAGGTCGAACTTTTATTACCACAACAAACAGCTGTAGATTAGAAGAACTACTAGCAAATATAAGTACTCACCTCTCCATTGAGATAGCAAAATAGGAATGCTACGAAGGTACCCTGGAGGCCGTCTGACGCTTTGCTATAATACGCGTACAAGGTTAGACCTCCGCAATAGTCAGGCACCCGATAGAGACCCAGCAGAAAATGCATCCCAAACAGGGGAAACAGAATCATAACGGCGCGGGCAGCTTTCCTGTGGGGAGCAATCCGAGACCGTAGAAGTAATCAAAAGAGTGGCAGCAGTAGGGATAACGGCAGCAGTAGTCGTAACCGCGACGCAGGTGTTGAAGAGGCAATGCGAATAAAGGACGAAACTTTTAGATATGAGCAGGGGATTTTTAGGCATAAAAAAAGGAACAAACCGAAAGAAAAAAAATGTAAATTAATTGTAACTTGCATTGTTTATCTGCGCTTCTTATTCAAGAACTGAATACATAGGTAGTTGCCTATTGCCCCCTCAGCATTACGAGAAATGAGGCTGGATCTTTCGCTTTCTTGCTCCAAATGCTCGCCATTTAGTTCGAATACATTTAGTGTTAGGAGTACTTTTGCAAGTAGCAAACTGTCACTATATCAGTACGGTTCCCAATATGTAGGGTTCATTTTATGGATACCCTAGTTTTACATCGCTGTTGTGCGAGCCCAACGCTCATCAGTTTCTTGTAGTCTGAGAGAAAAACAAACGTTTTAGCGTTAGCGTCAGATGTACTGTTAACACAGTATTATTATATCTATTTTAGGCGTCGATTCGTTGAAACGAGCATTACTAAGAAGTTAAAAAATCTGCCAGATCCGAATTAGGCCATACGCCTCTTTATGCACGTCGTACCTCTTCTCTCAATTCTGAAACCAGACGAAGCACTTACCGAAACTGAATAGGCTCTTGACCGTGTGAACTGCGCAGTTTGGAGACGAGCACCCTCATAATGTTGGTCAGAAAAAAGAAGTTGCACTGAAAAACAAGCACGCACATACGGAATATGCACAACCCTAATACTAAGCACAGCATGATACACAACGGTAAAAGAACATGATAGAAATAGCAGCGCCATCGCCACCACCTGCATCTATTATAATGTACGTCATCAGCAAATTGTAGCGAGGGTGCGCAATTGATGCAGAAAAAAGCGAACAAATAAGTAAATAAGAGATGCAGAACGTGACCTTCTTTTCTCCCCCATCTTTCCCCCTTCCGGCGGCGGCGGCGACAACGGCGGCAGCAACAGTACGAGCACAGCGAAGCGAGGAACAATGGATCAGCGAGTGAAGTACAATTGCATTTTGCAAAGTGCAAATGCACGCAAATGTACGCACCGATTATTAACCCACGTATTAACCTATGCTAGGATTCTTCACTAAAGACTTGTGGTCTGGAAAATGTCACTGCACTTCAACAGGCGTTACCTTCATCACTGGAGCATAAGAAGACTATCGGCTTTCTTGTACCGAGTTTCCACCAATCGGCTGCTAATTTGTGTATTGCAAGAACAGGGTATGCGAGAGTCTAAATTCTGCTGTGCAGTATGATAACATATATCACTACATAGTAGGCACGGGCTATTTGTGAGTGCATATTTTACCGACAGGTTTCGCCATTAATTCCCAAGACAGCATACATCAACTCGGCTACGAGTTTCTGCAAATCGGCCATCCTGTAACTCTCGTAGGTGATTTGAATTTGTGTACTGTCCGTCTGGTTTCCGCTAACGTTATCGGGCCAATTTATAAGCAAAAGTTTATATTCAGAGTCTCCATCTATCGCCAGCGGACGTTCGTGACTAACTGAAAACATCATTTGAGCGATGAGTGGCATCCTTCCCGATCTGCCCTTCATGGACAAAGGGCAACCTGAGTATTAATGTCAACCTGCAGCTTTCGCCTGTAAACTTGGATTTTCCGATCATCGGCGGGTTCGATGAGGTGGCTTGTAGGCCCACGAAAAGACTGTTGTATGAAAGAAGCCGACTATGAAGCAATAATGATCCATTTGAACCTGATGGTTTGCCAACGACGTTTCCCTGAGTGCAATTTCGCTAGCTTTTTTAGATATACCCACAGATTCAATTGGCAGATTCACGCCTCATCGTTCTATCTCATCGGCCTCTTTAGATAGGTTTATCGCTAGCCTAGTAGCCTTACCCAACGCTAACAACACGCCAAAATCAATCAACCACCTTGCACTTGGACTGCACCCGCGCATCGTTTAAAATCGAATGATGGCTTAGGCTTCTTCTAACGTCGATGTCAGTAATGCACAAAGTTTCGATCCGCAGGCAGACCCCTGAAACCCATGCCGACCTGGATCTACTAACCGGTGATACTCAAGTAATTGCCAAAGAAGTTTTTCGAAAGCTTAGACATCGGTTAAAAGCCAACCTGGATCATTCACGGTTAAACGGAAGTTTGTTTATGATATTTAATACATTCCTGTTGTACATCCTATTACATTACACGAAACTAAGCTTAAGTTAAGCCTCAGTCCGTGTCGTTTATCGCCGACGTTCAGTAAAAAGGCTTCCCATATTCTCGTGATGCCTTTATTGGTAATATTTGATACACCGTTCTTAAAATAAAGCAGGTTTCTTTCAGTTCAGCTAGCCGATTGTGTCGGCTTTTACCCTGGTCTCATTTATTCGCCGAAGACATTATGCTAAAGAAATAAATCCGTGGGGCGAAGCTGACTGTAAACGTTGGGTAGGGCTTTTTCCCCACTCTATGCACATAGCTTCGCCTGGAAGATATGTAGTTGTTTTACCAGGGAATTTGCCCTCTTAATTAGAACAGACGAGCTCAGAATGTCAGGAAAAAAATATTTTGAGAACTAAGAAGAACTAAGTCTACTGAAATGGCACGTCGCCCTTGATTTGCTGAGACGACCTGTCCAATATCTGGCAAAATTAAGCTTTTATCGCGACCCAATCTGCCAAGTGTTTAATAAGTTGATAGACTCGTAGACTTGGATCGCGTACGAACAGTAAAGACAAACAAAGTGCTTGAACCAAAGAAACTGTTGGTGTGTTAGGATACCTGATATTATATCACAAAGGCCGACGGAAATCACGCAGGGCCCGGAGGTTATTTATCTCAGCCAGTGAAATCTCGTGTGTATATATATATATATATAGCAGCTAAGCGCAAATGTGGCTTATTTAGCTCAGACCGAGATCTGAACGTGTTGGAGAAATGTGTGTTCGATATTTGCACAGATTGATATTGACACCGCAGGTTGTATTTACGACTGTTTATCTTCATTTGTTCACTTTCTGGCAGCGAACGAATGGTTGGTGTTGCCAGTCTTCTATAAGAGCCCTAACGTAGTCCCTTGTTAATTAGTTTGCTAGAGGCTAAGGTATAACAGACGGTTTTTACACTGATTTATTGTTTATAGTCAAAGCTGTACTCTTTAAATAAAGCCTCATCATAGTCAAAATGAAGCTTCTGTCGTGGAACCCTCTCCCACGTTCTTTAATCTTTGTGAAGACCAAACTAGCAACACTGGCTTACGTATTCGTTCTGCGTTCTTCAGAGCTTATTTACCTTGTTTCTTTTGCACCTTGTTCGCTTGGTGACTCCCAATTGACATACGGCGCGGAGGACATCTTTTCGAAATAGATTCAGCGTTGGAAACGGGACAACACCCGGTTAATTTGGGTTTGACTTTTGATAGTCGCCCGACGATAAACACTTTTAGTGTCCGTTGCATGGCCGCGTCCAGCTCTTGAGGGACTGGGTCAGATAGAAAAAAAAATGTATGCAAGTCCTCACATTCATTTGTACATACGCATCGTTACTTTTTAAGTCGGGGGACGCATTGGGCTGCAAATTGTCACTCCTATAAGCGGCGAACAAGTTCAAAATACTAACTGAAAAAAAGCTCAGCGTCACTAATTTGCCTAAAACTCCGATACGTCAAATAATATTTGATTTTTTTTACTCAGTCCAAACGTCGGGATATACATAGGCCTCCGATTTAATCAGCCAGAGCATAACTTAAAAAGAACTAATGGCCACCCTATCTCATCAACGACAAATCTCATACTTCTTTTTATATTATATCCTGGCTACTTTCAGGTGATATTAGTGACGTAAGTGGTATAGTAAACAAACAATATGTAAAACAAAGCTTGTTCAATTTAGGATTAAGCTTTGTTTAGGACTAGCTTGGGCTAAATTGACTCAGTGTCAGGTAGAGCAGGCCTATTTACATATCGATAAACAAAGGCTGACCTATGCCGAGGCAGCAAACAAGCGGCCGTATATTATAGAAACGCGTGTCTTATTAACGCTAAGGAATTTGTGAGGCGAGCGCTATTGGGTGTACCCATTGTATTCAACAATATAAAGCAGTCTCTATTTTTTCCCTTGGCTGGAAAGATTTATAGGTATAACGATAACCACATCGCTGAAAAATAGTCTGCACGTCTGCCTCTTAATCGTTGATTTGTGCTTGACTGACCCACGCATCGTAGGTAAGTGTATATATATGTGGGGCAAAATAATAATCCTACGCATGTAACTACGCTAACTGCCTCTGTACCTATGACTAACATAGGCGCAGTGGCCCGATCAGCAGGACACCTGCAACAGGTGCATTAATTGCTTACTTCGGCTATCAGTAATAGAATGACAGTTACTATTGTTGGCTGCTGCTACAACTGCTGCTGCCGTTGTCGTCACTTCTGCTGTTTTAGCGAGCCGTTTTCTGCTGGTTGTGTGCTATTGTAATAGCGGCATTGTTTATCATAACGCAATACAGTTAACAAGAATGATACCCACCACAAGACAGAGGAGACTAGGTGCCATGTGGGCCCATTCAAGCCAGCCACCGGTCACCTCGCAGCTGAAAGGGAAACGTAACAGGCAGTGATTAAACGAGACGCATACAAAAACGCAAATGCGATAAAAGGCCAAGCAAGGACGATATGATCCTCATCGTTCGCGATGTATGCAGTACCCCGATCTAATCAAATAATTGCTAAATCTGTAACCCGCTGTGCTACACCGCATTAGTACTAATTCAACATATTCTTAACGAATAATACAACCGAAAAATATAGAGCTGAACTTAAATATGACCTTTTATTGAGAACGGACCTATATACTTTCTCTTGATTGCAGTTGATTAAGCAATCTCTTTTTTTACGTTCTCAGTCATCTTTTGCACAAAAAAGGCCAGTGCTTGCCGAAAAGTAATCCGACAATTGATGGCAATACGTTCATTTTAGCGGACAATAGAAGAATGTGTGAAGTGGGATGTGAGTTCTCGAAGTGAGGTTCCTTCTCCACAAACTGCGGATTTATATGGCCAATAACACGCTGTATGTTATTAAATGAGATAGTTTTTGATTAAGCTTCTATCTAGTTTGCTTTTTGAAACAATCATATACGTGCAATACGACATCGTTTAGGCACAATAAAAGCGATGCATTGAGAATACTTACTCCGACGTGTTCTTCCCTCTATAGACCATTGAGCCGTAGATAATGAGAAAGAAGGCTGGCATAACTGTAAAATTATTTAACAAACATTATCCTCACAGGTCGCAAAAGTAGCTGAAACGGGATTAAAGGGAAAACTGGCAATTCTTTATTCGCGTTTAAAAGAGACATTTGATTTACACGCTCGCTACGTTCGAGTTCTTTCTTACCTCGGACATCCTTCCCAGCTCGTTTCAACCAATTTAAGTAGCCATCTAGATATACACGAATAGTTGTCAGCCTATACCTTTCTCTTACCCACAAACCGAAATTTACCCCATCTGTGAATGTTGTGCCTCCTAAGAAGGCATCAGTGGCTGCGTTCCATTTTAAAGATGCTATATTCTCTGCACTGGTAGTCTGCCTTTCTGTATACGCTGTTATAAACCTGCCATCTTTAACTTGTGAACAATTGATAGTAGTAACAAAGGTGGCGCAGCTTAAGTAGAGAACAACAAATAAATCATATACTTGTCACTAACAAAGATTACTTTTGCTACATGCTAACGATTATGTTTCTCTCTTTGTTTAAACCTACACAACGCCTTCACCAGTCCAGTCCCCATATGTGGGTGTGACTGATACATGTTCATAGTAATAAGATAAAGTGTATAGAAACCTATATATATATATATATATGTATCTGCATTATTTTTTTATAGAAAAGCACGAAAACCGATGATAAAAATGTTTCTTTTTTTGCAATGGGTATGCTCCCAATCACGGTACTACACGCACTGATGCATTGCACTTCAAATGAATAGGCGTCACTAACCCCATCCGAATGCATAGAATGGCAGCATCGACTTTTGCTCTTTAAAAGCCGTGACGAGGATCTTGTGAAGATAGAAGCCCTCGCAGAACATCCAGGCGTATTGACACATACGCAGATACTTGATAATTAACGTTAGTGAACGACACAGCCACTGAAATACCGCCAAAGGATGTCATTTCATTAAGATCTACTTTATAAAGTCTGCTATAGAACCATGATTGTCTTAGTTTATACACATGAACGCGTAAAGCATTATTGTATGATGGCGTCATTTCTAAAGTTAGCGATAGTTTGGCTATCAAGATATTATTATCAAAAAAGATTAGATGGGAAACCGCAATAATAAAAAAAGGCCAACGAAGGATTGCAAGAAAAAGACTCGTATCACTGCTGCTGTGGGTCTCTGTTTAACTCTGTATATGCGTATTGCGTAACGCGACAGACTTCACTTACAAAGCCAGAAGTCGCGATCTTCAGTTCCTATTTGAAAGATGCATACCAAATAAAGTTGAATTGCAGTTACGTCCAACTCCGCTTCCGCTACTGGAATTATTCCTGTATACTAATGCCACGCAGCCATGTTGCCATGCAATCTGACTTTGTAGACAATTCATTGGTTTTAAGCTTTACAGGCTCAAGTACTCGAGCAATATACGAGGAGCATAGTATACAAAAAAAATTGACGGGCGAGCATTGCCCAACGCTCAAATGGTATTGATGGGAGTCGATAGTCATTTTACCAACGCGCACTCATGTACCTTTTACTCTAGGACAACAGTCACCTTTTCATATCAGCCCCTTGTATAAGTTGAATGATTGATTATGATCAGAGTTGAAACAAAGACTCCGACAGCTCCTGGCCCCCTTTCGAGGACAGCGACGCCGGGTTTTTTTGAAAATCACATCATAAAGGGGTTGATTCGGAGCTCTGAATAGCTGAGGTTGGGCTTTAGGTATGCTCACTATGTGAATAGCAAGGTGGTGTATTTAAATTGGGCAAAAGTTTGACAGTCCATCTTTCGAAATCCGCTGCTATTTTCGGTGCCAAGCGAACGCCATTTCTTTTTGCAGAAAATAAAAAACGTTGCTGTGGAGAGTAAAAACGCGTCGATTTTAGAATTCGGCTTTTTAGGGTTCGTTATTATGCAGTCTTTCAGATTTTATTTTGTCAAAAAGGAGTTAACTAAATGATGTCGGTTTACGAGTGCGCAACGCAAACCACAAACCCCATCTCTTGCCCGAAATTGATCGTTTTCAAAAATTTTTGCAGAACCTAAGAAAAATTTGCATGCGGCACGACCAAAAATCCTTGATAGGGTTTCGATTTCAAGCGCTCGAAAATTTAACGAAATAGACCAAAAAATCATTTTTGATACGCCTTCTGACACAGAAATTAACGGCCGTTTTATGGAGGAGAATATTCGTTAGTGGTTAGATCCGAAGACGCTCCTCTGGTTAGCTCTTTTTTTTTGAAGTTTTTTGCACACCTTGAACTTTTCGGCCGTTTTGAGTGCCTGCATTTTGCGGATTTTTGGCCTTTTACCAGCCTAATCTTTAGTTCGTTAGAATTTTGTATATCTAATAATAATATCAATTTCGCACAGTTAATATTGAAAAGTTATACGAAAGAAATGTTTTGAAAAGGGCTAGTAAATCGTTTAAATCATAAACTGAGTTGTAATCGGGGCGGAAGGTGGTTATACTGAATAAGCATAAATCTTAGGAGTAACACATGTCAAAAGAATTTTTTTTTTTATTTAGATACAGTCTAGAAACATAGTTTAAGAACAACGTTCAATTTAGAAGAGCCATTTTCCGCATCAGTGCTGTGGGCGAGTAGATGTATTTATTATAATCTAATGGTTATTATCTATAATCAGTAATGTACTGAATTGTATATAATCATTGCTGATTCATCTAGCATATTCGTGGAATGCCATCTCTAGCTGGGCTCGTTTTTTTTCTTTGTTACTTCAAGCAAGAACGATACGACAAGGATGAATTTCGCCAAACCCAGTTTCCATCTAAACAAGGTCAGCTCTGTTAAAACTATTGAGTTTCGTACGTAAGCTGCTCATCTCTGAAATGGGTCGCCTAACGTTCGTTCCTTTTAAGTAAAAAATTCATCATTCTACTGTATAGTAACTCAGTGGTTTAGCTCATCATTGGCAATAGTTCTATGGCTACGTATAAACCCAACAATTAAACCGCATCTAGATACAATCTAATTATAAACACAGTTCGGATCGATTCAACCAGGAGAGCTTGTTGGGCATAATTTTTACACTGTTCTTGTTTTAAATAGCTAGCTTACGTTTGACCCATTGAACCGAATTTTCAATGTGTTTGGCACAGTACCTTGCCGCATAAAGGTCTTATATAATAGCTTGTCTTAAGAATTCTATGATAAATCGACTGTTGTATTAGGATAATTAGACTGATATATTCAATCAACAGGCTGACAAAAATAGTTGTACTCTAGCAATTCTGGAAAGATAAAAAATATGTTAAGTATAGTTTCGGGTGCATCGATATACCTCAATGAGGGTTTACGATGCTTTCTAAAGATGATTCCAATGAGTCATTAAATGGCCTCGTAGATGTGTAGCGTTTTAAGCCGAACACACGTAAGTCATGCACTGGAAGTATCTTTCTCTTATTTAGCTTTAGATTGTAGATTCGAGAGGTTAAAGTAGTTACGATTTTTTTTTCTCTATTTTGTTGATGCCTACGTCGACTAACACCTTTGGAACCTTTCTAAAAAGGTAATGGTAACGTCTGATAAGCCACCTCTTTATATGTAGGTCTATGCTCCAAGTGTGGCCTCATGTATTCAACACTTGCCATAATTTCTTTGAAGATAGTCAGTTTGATTCTTCGGGAGAACAAAAAAGAAAAGCACTAATATTATTCTACGGTTGAAAACGATCTAGAGATTCGATTTAGCTGAATTTAAGTGTTGTAGGTAAGCTTTTAGAAAGATCAGCTACCAGAGCCAATCTGGCAAGCCAGGCTACATTGTATTCATAAACGTGTTCACCATAGAGATAGGCTGGTTGAACGAAAACAAAGAAATGGTATTTCAGCTCTCTAAATACTGCGCGTACCTATCACATGAGTTGGACCTATTTCAGTTTTCACTGAGAAATCGTAATGCTGTATAAACGGAAATTCGATGAAATCTAGCATCGTTTTTCAGTCGACTGTTATATGCTGGTCCCTTTTCAATTGTTCCATCTATTAACGACAGTTGGAAAGTTGTTGAAGGTGCCAACCTATCGTGACGCACGTGACCGTTCCTTAGGCAGTTCGGCCGAAAGCAGACGCTCAAAACTGTATACATGATCTGCAATGTTACTGGAGGCTACATGTAGCATTTTATTGGCGACAGTTTGACGGTTTGAAGAAGATTTACCCTCAGCCACCTTGGATCAGATGCCCTCAGCTACATGGTTTTACAAGATGTAACAGATTGCCAGCCCGCCAATATTAGCTAGTTACGTTTCTGGTAACGGCCAGAAGGGTCGCTACGTCAATTCTCACCAACCGATGCGTTTTTTCGTTAACTCATCATCAATATGTTATTTTTTGCTTTCGTTCTAACATATCCAACTGCTATTTATCGTTCAAAGTGATACGTGTAAGAATACCACGGCCGTTTTCTACGGGCTAGACGTTATCAAGGCGACAATACAGATTTCGTATAGTATACCATCTGTACAATGAAAAGCAATATTATTCAGAAACTTTATGATTGCAGTAGCGTGTAAAAAAGAAAAAATGTTTAATAGTACGTAATTCAGATAAATATAACATTTTCTCTGCTTGACATACGCGAACAATGCGAATAGTTGATTCTTAGTTTGTTAAATATAGCAGGAGGGCGAAACAGGTAAACCTTTCGTTCGTTATCCCCATTACCCGTTCGAGCCTAGGCTCACTTCATTGTCTCAAAGCTGTAAGCTAACTTATCTTAGTACCATGTACGTGTACAGCCGTTACTAAGCAAATGGAGGGTTACATTTTAAGGGAGATTCATTATCGTACTATATAATAAAGGTACGCATCGATTAATGGGAAACATTATCACTGCGGATCGCTTCTTTACATCGCCTGGCACGGGGGCTTGTTCTGACCATTTATACTGGCGAAAAAATTGCTACAAAGGATCATCAAGCTCCTAAATTCGTCTAGGGATTTCTATTTACATCATAGTCTATGATCTGGTTCACCGCTCGACCACTGCAAATAAACTTCCAATAGGATAAAATGCAGCCTGACAAGTGTATAATTTTTTTGTTGATTACGTATTCATACCTCTACTACTTTTCTGCTCCCATTACCTTAGGACGTTTGAAGGCAATGTTCCGATTCATCAGAACTTTAAACTACGTTATGTCACCTAATAACACTCCTAAGTAACATTTACATGTTAATTATGATAATAACTGAGCAAGTCATTCATGTGACCTATATGGGTTTATGCAGGTCGTCTTCAGGCGTATGAGCTCCAAAAGGCGTCCTTGCTTTCAGCTCTAAATAACTGATCGCAAAAAACACAGGCAATTTTACAAATTGTACAAAACGCTGCTTGAATCGAGAACAACTGTTAAATGGTTTTGTACTTACGAGAGTGGCAGCGGGATCTAATGGTATAGGATTGGTCTTGGATACACGGGACATCGTAAAGATATAGTCCTTAGTGATTGTGGCTAATCCGTGTAGTAGCAAAGAGATGCATACATTTTTATGAAGCAATATCCGGATTACACGTAGTTGCCTTAAAACAAAGTTACAGGCTGAAATTAGTACTCAAAAAAAGCTATAAAAATAGACAGGTATGATTTGTCTCCATGCTTATAAAAAATACGAATACCAGGTTAGAGGTCAGATGTTCCTTGAAAATGAAAAAAAAAGCTCCTTTATTAAAACTTCGACTGCTAACAGTTCAGGAGGAAACTTGGTGAGTCTTTCATATTTGTGGTCGGGGTATACAATCAAACTACGAAGAGAACACAAAGCTGAGTTGTACGTACGCAAGATAAAAACGTTGGCAGATAACGATTTTTCAATTGTGATGAATGTATGTAACGCTTATTAATCGTTCGGGCTATTGTGGATTATAAAAAACGTATTTTTATAAAACTGGAGCATTGTATATATAAACAAATTGTGCATTCTCGCTTTCTATAACTAGTAGAACTGTAATGATGCGTGTTTTTTTCATGGAACTAACTTCACCAACCGATTGACTCTATGTGTACGACAGATCTAACTAGTGGAGTAGATATTTCCGCGTGTGTTTATTCAGAGCGTGCTCCACCGATCCTGTCACCGTCACAATTGTTATGGACCGGTAAAATTCAATGGGAAAAGCGACTTATCCTTCGGCTACTTGAACTGAATTCAACAAAGGTTTAAATCAGCCCGCGCCGCTATCGACTGAACTTCTTGCTGAGTGACTGCTCTTGCCATATGGTAAAAACAAATTAAAGCTTACATATATGCTGCGAGGAACCATGCTTGAAGTTGAATCTCAGCTGTAATGAAGTACGTAATACTTCAGATATATATATGCAGATCCTAAAAATGTATGTATATGCTGTTTAAGAAATCATAGAAAGGAACGTTTCGGAAAACACAATAAAAATAACTTAGATAGAAAAAAAAAAAACAATTCTACGAATGACGCTTGGATGAATGTCGTCACAGTGTACAGTTTCAGCGTGTTTTGAGCAACGACGGCACGTTGCGGACACACGGCCACGTTTATAAAGCAACTGTACTACAGTAACTAATGCCAAATAATCTACTGCAAGCATCTGCTACGCCATCGATTCGGGTAGACTTTTGTGGACACCGCTAATTTTATTTCTAATAGTACGAAGTGTTTACGCATTCTCATTGTGATCTAAAGCATATAGACGATAAAGTAGATAGCTTGCCTGAAGAGGCCTCATAGATACCATGGCTGTTTTCGAGACTTGACGCCAATGGACTTCAACAAGTGTCGACACGTGAAGATTTTAGGGCCAACTGAGCAAGAATCGGGCAGAACACAAAGTTAAATGTTTGTATCAGCAGTTTACGGCAATAATTTGGATTATGTGCGGTAGAACGGATTTACATTTTATAGGGATTACTTTGCAGTATATCAGTTCCACGTAAATAAAAGCCGTTTGGAGTTTATATATAGACTTTTAGAAGCCATTTGTACCATTATTGGGAACTAGGGCAGTCCTAGTTTTCAATTTCAGAATTCACTACACGTAGTGCTTATTAAAAGAGTGTCCTCAGGACGAATGTCTAAGACCGGCTTCCACGGCGATTGCTTGTCCACCATTATAATGCTCTCAAATCTCAAACCGTCATGTCACGCTCTCACGTAGAACTTTGCATATGTTTTGTATACGAACGAGGACCTTTGAATCACTTAACTTGAACTACTTAACTTACTAAGACTGAAGGAACAGCTCTTCGGAAACCTGCAAGAATCGAAAGCTGATGCCATTCCTTTATGCCTGTAATGCATGCTCGCCCCTGATGCAAAATCGGAGATACATTCCTATTTAGCTGTGTACGCCTGTGTAACCGCTGCAGCTTTTAAATGGATCTTTCCATTCAAAGCTAAACACAAATACGCAGAATTTCGTTAATGCCACAAACTAGTAAACTTGTGTCAAATAGCTTTATGGCTTTTCGTAAGGACTGGCCAAGTTGGGCTAACTTTGGTCAAAGGCCTGATTTTAAGCCTATTATTCACAACCTCTATATATGACATTCTAATGAATTATGAAATGAATAGAGCGCAAAACGCTCTTTAACAGCGAAGCACGAATTAGAATATTCAGAAGTATGAACACGAAAATACTGATAGCTCGTGAAAAGGGTCAGACGACCTTTTCCAGTACACTCGCTCGGATGTCGTTCTAAAGATCCGCCTGAAAGTCGATCATTGATTGGATTGTATTCATGCACACGAATCTTGCAGGTAACATTTGTAGCGTCTTAGGAACAGATCATATCAGAAGGCTTGCAAATCTTTGAGTTTCTCAAAAGAGCCCCGATACATGATCACGTATTAATGTTGGACCCGCAATCTGTTTTAAACTGCCGCGTGAGCAAATGAATTTTCGTCTTGACGCCGTTGTAACGTCGAACACCGGTATGAGAGCACCACCATGCTTTACTCTAGTATATAAGAAACAAACACAGAATCAGAGAACGTAGCGGTAGTTAAACAGGAAACATGACAGTTGGCTCTATAAAGGGTAGGTGGACCGTTCCGGTCTAGCCAGGCCCCTGGTATTACCACATATGTACTCAAGTAATGCAACTACAAACCCGGAAAGCCTCAAAGGCACCCCGATCTCATGTATTTACTTTTTTCGAATAATGTTCAAGTTAGCTTCAGCCGGTGTGATGGACAAGCAGGAAGGCTCTCAGTGGTCTACAAATAGAACGAAAGAGGTACAAAAAGTAGCACCACCTGCAAATACACACACGTAAACACAAGTGTGCGCCATGATAGTGCGTGTCTCCGCGCGCCAGTTGTACAGCTGCTGGTGTACATCAAGAATTGCACCGAGGCCGACAGCCTCGGCCTTCGGTCCTTGGCCCGCCAGAGAAGTCGATCGGCCCAGCAGGCTAAACAGTGGCCTGTCAGCCGAGTAGTACGACGAAATGCATTACCACCAAATTGTCGTGCACATTCGATGAGCAAATGCTACGCTTTGTAGGTACAAGGAGGAGTAAACGTCGTGGCAAAAAGCGGACTAAGCAAATCGCAAAGTAGATTGTAGCATAGAAAAAACGTGCCACGTGAACAGAGGGTACGCACCTAGAAGAGTAAGTGACTGCAACAAGATGTGGACGACTTGGGAGGCTGGTGTCGCATCCGATCATTTGATAGGGATGCAGCATTGACCTAGCTACATAATCGGTCGCTGTCGGTTCCCAACCAAATAGGCCAACAGAAGCAAGGCAGCGCATAAATTGTAGGTAGCACGGCAACGCTAGAACTTCCGCTGACTTCGCTACATCTGATGAGACAGTCGAACGATGTGATAAATCTGTAGAATCACTTAATGTCTATTATAATAGATTATGTTGTTAACTAATGTAATTTTATTAGTTTGAAACAGCTGAAGGACAATGTCAATCTATAGTGATGTACATAATGCAAACTTATATTAGCCAACTACTACACAGGATAATGCGCTTGTTTAATAAATATAGAAGCTTGCGACGAAGTCTAAATTCGAGAACTAGCTTGAATGTACTTCGCTCGAAAAAATGTTCAAAGCTGACAAACCTCGACACATTTGTTTGTCTATTCCATAGTGAGTTATACGCGATGTGAAGTACAACGGACTACCGCTAAAATATCTGACGTTTATCAATACCTTTAAAATTCTGCCAGTCTTCTGTTTATATGTATATAAATGGTAGACTGTATGCATAACTTTTTCGATATAGGTTATATGGTACATTCCATGCAAATAATCATGGATTTTTGATACGTATATTTATAAAAACGTCCCATAGAAATACGTATTTGCCATTGGTCATGGCAATCAGATTAACTTCAGGGACATGTTCGACCAGTAATCGTGGCAGTAAGTCAAAGTTCGTCTCTGGTCTGAACTGGTCAAACGGAGCAATAAGTTAAGAATAAATAAAGCTACGACCGCACCATTGAAGGTCCGTTTCGTTCGGAACGTTGAACTGTGAATACAATTTTCGACAAAAATACGGTTCAAGCAAGCGTTTTACGCCTCGCACAACTATCTCTGCTGTGAAAATTGGTTGTTCGGTCAGTGTAATTATTTTTCTTATTGGGTCGATGCTCGATTCTCGTAATGATAGAGAGGCACTGTGTCGTCGACCGGTCATTACTCAGGCTTCACATGAAACAGCCCGTATGCTGCTGCAGAGACTCAAGGAAAACAAATCAGAGTAGGCCAGTGACGGAGCATTGACACGAAATGGTTTTAGCTCCAGATCAAGCAAACAAATCGTGGACGAAGTCTAGAGCGCTATGTTAACTGCAAATATCCTCCCAAACACAGACAGCAGAAGAACGTATGCTGTCCATAAAGTTCAAATCAACCTTTCAGTAACTTCGCATGCAAATATACGAGCGATTTTCGAAATTGTGTGGCGTTCGAATAACGTATTGTCATGTACGGGAAAGAGCACTTCAGTATGAGCGGTATTGCTTTAGCGTAGCCAACTTCAAGCATATCAAATAGCAGCAAATAAAATCCGCTGGCAAAATAGACGCTTAAGTATGGCGGACATCAACTGTATCAATGTGTAAGCTATGAGAAGTGCCGAAAAGTATAAAAGTAACGGAAGCTGCAATATTAAAGAATCAACATTCACATAAACACAATAGATTAGGCGGCATATTGAATTGGTGAATAATTTATTGCGCCAAACTTTCCACGGAGAACTGACACGGCCAGCCTTTCTTTTTAATACCATAAATGTGGCAATGCACATATCGGGCCATACTCTGACAAGGCACTACTAGCTATCGGGTTCTATAGCGGAAAACTGTTCCGTGTAAAAACGGGGCCACCGAAACCGAGTTCATTGTCATGGTGGACGACCTGGTGCATCGCAATGATCCTAGTATAGTTACAACATCAGGCCCCGCATCTTGACGAAGAAGTTTGCCCAGCTGCTTCTTGTAATTTAGCAAGCTTTCTATGATAAGGGTCCTCTAAATAATTTGCACAGGGGAGACAGACAATATTGCGGATCAAAATAGGCTAACTTTCGACCTTAATATGTGTTTTAGTTAACGCTCTTATTACGGCGCAAGTTCAACAAGTTCATGAGAAAAAAAACAGAAAATATAATAGCCGAACTCTAACCGTTGCTGCAAACAAGAACGTTGGTACGTTAAATTTTAATAGTCAAAACACTAAAGTACGTTTTTTCTGCATACATACAAACAAACACATTATACATCTGTACGTAGCCACCAAAATTAGTTTTTGAACGCAGAGATGCAAGAGTTGAGCTGTATTAAACGCATGACCAGGACTTTGACGTACATGAGGAGTACACTGTGCGCCATTCGCTCGATTTCTGCTTACGAATATCAAATATTAGCTGAAAAAAAAAGTTCCCGCGTTCCTTTCATTTGCGGAATGGATAATACCACATTTTTTCTTTCTGTAAGAACAGATTATAATGCTACGTATGTTCCACTCATCTTCTTACAAAATGACGTATGCCGTCCTACCACAAAGTAGGGGATTTTGTCCCAAAGTTTTCCAACGATGTTTTGAGCTTTCAGTCTGCGAGTTATTGTCCAGTAAGCGAAACATTTAACGCCGCGAGGTTTAGACGAAATGAAGGATGTAACAAAACCTCCCGTTTCAAGCTCAAACGGGTAACTTTGTCGATATTTGCCGCGTGCGGCCGCGTATTGTGATTAAGCACGACGACGTGACCTCGTTTGCCGAATCTTTTCCCTCAAGTAGCCTCGTTGGCTCAATGCAATTGGATCAAATAAGCGTACCACTATGTCTGGTTTATTAGAAGCAACTGCCAGCGAATCAGACTCTCGCAAAGCATAATTTTTTTTTTAATAAAGGTCCGGTGGGATTGTGTCTTGACTCTTCTACTAAGCCTAAAACCTAAATAGCCTAAAAAAAGCCAGAGCGCTCGTCATCATAGCTAATAATTAACTCTGTGCAAGAATTAGTCAGCGTGATAATTGAAGTGTCAACATGCAGCGTTAAACTGTTACACTTTATTGGATTCAGAGTGCTCATGACATACCCCAGCTCTAAGATCACATAGAAAAAATCTGAGGTAGTTAATGATGGATGTGTGGTTACAGCCCATTTTCTAGTTGCAGCCACACATCCGTTGTTAATGAAGACAGCGAATTCCCAAGACGTTTTTCTTCTGAAGAGCCTTCCAATGGTCATCTTCGACATCAAATTTAAACGGTCAGCCGAAGCGGCATCCTTTATGTCCTGGACGCTGCTTACAAACTACTCTCAAGCAGTCGTTTTAGCCATAGCGTCATTATGGTACACAAGGCGAATGTTTCGAGTTACTTCGGTAATGTCTTGATTTCGAAAAAATGCAGAAATTATACAGAAGGTGAGAATGAGAAGAAGTTTCAGGTTGGAAATCCGTTCTTAACCCAATATTGCTACATTACGCTGATAGAGCGTTTTCGAGCGGTATATCAGAAGAAAACAACAAGTAAAAGAGAACGGAAAAGAAAAGTCCTTTAAGCGCGGAAACCTTTTCCAACCTTATAATGTCAACATCCTTACTTAGACCCATATATTTTTGTGCCCTTGGCTGCTACTACTGTGGGAATCACCTCTTAGGAATAGCACCCCCCCCCCCCCCCTATATTTTACATCAATTGCTCTAATCATATTTTAAAATAAACTAGTAAAAACAACATACTAACCGTGAAATCGCTTACCATTTTCACACAATTATCTTCTGTTTCCTACAGAAAAAACATCATCCTAACTAAACGACTTTCTCTGATATGCGTTTCTGGGCGACAAGCAGCAGACACTTGTGGATGATCTCGTCATTGTTGTTAGAGTTGATCTTTTCGCATGATATAGACTTAACAAAATTTGTGCGTGCCACAGTCCGTTGCTTCGCTGGCCTGCTATCGATTAGTATTGCTTGTATTTTACGGGCTTAATTGTTTGAAGCCACCACCTATGAGTTCCTCGTCGTATGCGGTATTAATCACGTCCAACTTTCAATGTCATTGGCGGCACGTGCGTAACCCCTCGATTTCACTGTCTTGATCAGAAGACCCACGGCCTGCCAAGTATTTACCAGATCGGCGATGTTTTGTTTTTTTAAGGTAGGACATTTTAGTGACTAATGGGTGGATTTTTATATCCACAGCGAATCAAGCAATTCTGTGATTAACCTGTTTCTTATTAGCGTTATTCCTGTTGGCAAGCAAACATGCCTTTTTCCTCTTTTTTTTTTTAGAGTTGCTATCGTAGTAATAGAAAGTTGTAGTAATAGAAGAGTCTTACACCGCAAAAAACATAGACACATAATCGGCTGACTAGCCGCGGATTTGACCATGTATGTAACCAATCGTGTAAAAGGCCATCAAAAAGTGGACTCTGGCCAGGGAAATTTTTAAATGGGAAAAATTATACGAGTATATTATGCACATGTGGTTAAGGTTAAACATAGTTTTATAAGATAGCTTGCCGACGTTGTCATTTCATTAAGTCACAGTACACAATTAAAAGTTGATGACACCTGTGAATTTACTAAGGAACCTTTATTTATTTTCTCTCAAGTTCTTTATATGAAGGCCCAACAATAAACAAGGTAGAAAATAATATTATAGCTGTTTAATGTAGTCAGCTAGTCGTCAATCATCTTCCTAAACAATTTCAACTTACTTGTATAGTGAAAAGATGACGAGCGTTGGTAATAGTAGAACCGCCGAAAGCGAATGAAGATAAATACTGAGATATACTTCTAAGTGACGATGCTGGAAAAATATAAATCACCCATACGTAAAAATTTTACTTTTTGGGGCACTACCTCGTACTGTGTAAGTTATTATCAGTAACATAGTTTCAGGGGTATGCCACCTAATGTGTTATTAAACTTGGAAAAATCTGTACAGCGAGGATATGGCACAAAGTCGAAGGCAGATAGTTCTTAAAGAAATATTAGTACTTTTATAGAAAGCGGCGAAAAACTTTGAAAAATTTAAAGAAAAAACGGCGAGAGGTAGATGTTAATCAAGTTAGCAGCGTAACTCGTTGAAGTTCAGATATACGTGAAAAAAAGGCCCTTTGCTCATGTATCATTCGAAACTGCCTATTCTGCTCTATGAGCTTGTTCTAATTTCGGTCTCTGCTGCATAGAACTGCGTTTCAAGTTCAGCCTCTAAAAAAGAATTCTTTTGCCACCCGCATTACCTCGCCCTTCGTCAGAGGCAAAAAGCTAGTAGGTAAAGTAATTTCGGAATGTAACCACACAAACGCGTTAAGGTACTGAGCGTTGTCTCAGATAATACTAGCTGAGTATTTACTCCGTGTCTGTCTGTCTGTCCGTCTCTCTGTCTATCGTCGTGAACTAGTAAAAAAGAAAAGCGCCTCAATTTTCGAGCTAGACCTTAGGTAATGAAGTTTTACGTTAAATGGACGTAATAACACACGGTCCTAATAAGTAAAAGTAAGCAAGTAAACTGTGTGAAGTCTTCGTCGATTTGCGGGCTCTACTTTTAACCGATCTTTCAAATACGAGCAGTTATATACCTATCTACCTATGGATATTTATAAAAATGTGTGCTCCCTCCGGACTCCCATTGCACTGTTTGCACCGATATTCTAAAGCTTCAGATAAGATATCATAATATTTCTAGGCGACACAGGAATGTGCTCGTTATATGGAAATTTGTCCGTACAGTACCAGACGCTTCTCGGCTTATTATATATGTCTATTATTTGGACTATAACCACCCATTAATTAAAATTAGATACCAATACGTAATACCCATTTTATCTGTGGTGAATGTACTGTGGAAAGATAACGAGCTTGATTAGGGATAGCAAAACCGCGTTACTACATGCAACCATAGGCGTCATATTGGTGCTGAAAAGGGTCAAACATCGTTTATGATCCGGTCGATAAAATCTCGAACATATCCTACTTCTCCCGGTATTTCACTGGGACTAAACAGATAAAAGCAAATATATTTGGAACAACAATCTCAGTCCTGATTTCAATTATCTTCGAAAGTTCAAATGTTTATTGGAAATTTCGGAGCCACAGTCTGCTCTCTTCTATACCGGGCGACTGCTAATTTCGTCGCATGGGCAAATCGTCACTAAACTGAGCTCATAGTGCCACAGTGTGATAAGACAGACGTCAAACAGGAAAAATAAAAAAACATTCAGGAAACTAAATGTTTGTCATGTATTTAGCCTTCATAAAATGAACAAAAAACTTGTGTACATGCTTTCAACTGCTTTCTAGCTAAGGGTAAAGTTCATAAAGTCGGTGGAAGTAGAACTTTACCCAGCTAACAACATAAGACGCTAACAAAACGACCAAAGCACGAGAACTCTTTTATAATTAAAAAATATGGGCCTCCTGAAATCTACCAACGATACAGACATTAATAGAATTCCCAAAGATTATGGAAATCTTTTTCTCGGTTCAACTAAGGAAAGCAAGATAAACAGCGACGATAAAATTTATCGGTACTTTCACATCGTATACTATAGTAGTTCTACGTCAAAATTAAATATACATATAGTCTGACTTCCATCGTTACTCGTTTACATCTTTGAGCTTTCAGCTTTGAGCTGTAATTATAACAAAAATCAATACGTTTCTTTACGTGTTGCAGGAGCTGGACGCGTCAGGTGCTTTAGGTATGGACATTTTCAAAAAATGTATCCTTTAAAACAACTAACAATTAATAGAGATGCAAAATACAAATTCCAGTCTAGTCTATATATTGCTAACCATCTATTTCAAGCTAATACCGCTAGGTTTCAGAGTGTCTCAAAAAGTGTTTACTACCTTTTTTAAGGATTAAGGTAGAAGCCGTTAGGGTACATTTAGCTGTGTAGTTTACCTCAGCGGTGCCACAGTTGTACACTGTGTATTCTCGACCCTGCCGTTTTTGCCAGAAACCGTCGGCTTCACACGTTTTGTGCGATTTCTCTGCAACACAGACATCAAAATAAATGAATAGAAAAGGTGTTCTAACACACACACACACAAATACACTTATATATATAATATATATATAGTATACTTTAAAAAGAAAGGGAACATATAGGTGAGCATATAAGTGGGGATGTGAAATAATATGATGAAATATATGAAGGGCAGATATGTTGTAACTTTGTTACATTTTCACGTAGCCAGTAATGCAGCTAACGTGCTCTCTTGTTATGAGCGCCTTAGCTTTTCTCCACTAGCGCCTTTCGTGCACTAAGCCCGAAAGAAGAGTGCACCAGTGTAGACTCGCTAACATATGGATAACGACAAGGAATGCTGTAACCTGACAAATAAGAAGCAAGATTCAGACCATGTGAGACGAATCGTGTTTTCGACAAAAATAAGAGGAGCGGTCGCTCGCTGATAAGACCTCTGTGGAAACTCAACCCCTTCTGCAGGTAACGACACCGACAAGATCAATAACCAGTCTCGTCGAAATTCCTCTGCTCGGCATTCCCCTGTCTCTTTGAAAACCGGAGAAGATAAAGCTATTATGAAAACTGCGTGATTTGTAAGCCCCGTTCTGGACAAAATGCCGCCACTGAGGAGAAACAAATATCTGTAGTTACTATGCTCAAAGCGATAATAAGTGCTAAAATTTGTCGTTAAAACGTATTCATTCTATAATGCAGGCGCTACATTGACGCGTTCCCTTAACGCGTCGTTAGTAAGGCGCAACTGAGGTAGGACAGAACGTCTCTTGTACTTAAATCAGACTCCGCCGCAGGTAACATACGCACCTGCACTACTAGACATACATCTTTGCTAAATACCTATAACCTAGCAAACATTCGTCCTGTCTGAAAGTTGCCGAAACAAACTATTTCTGAGCTGCTCTAAATTTAAAAAACTTTTAGGCAAACTTTATAGCCTATTAATTACCTAAACATTATTATCCAGCAGGTTCTCTAAGCCAGAAAGCTATAAAAAACTATAAAACTATACAACTAGGACCTATAAAATAATTATGCAAAAAGAACACAAAACGTATCGAGTCTCTATACGGCCTGAGTTGGTCCACCATCTTCTCAGTAGTGCTGCAAACATTTCTGTAAAGTAAATTTTTAAAAGGCAGTGGCGTGGTCCAAAGCATACATAATATCTGGTACCATATTAACAGCTACTTTTTTTTTATACGAGAAAGAGAGCATGGCTTGACAAAAATGATTATTACTTAAGCGCTAATGTTCATTGTAGAGTATGTATTATAGAATAACGCAGTCATTCAACGGTAACGTGTCGATCTATAAACACTAACGTCCGTTAAGTAAAAAGTGGTGTTGTCTGTTAAAATGTTCGTTTCAGTAAATGCGTCCAAGTAGATCCCACAGTATTTACATTATACAGAGTTGCACCACACAAAAGAAGAATTTTTTTTTTTTCGTTTCTAGATCAGCCAACAGCCGTTCAACTTGTGAAATGCTAAATGCTTAATCGCAAAATTGAAATTTTCAGTTATCGAAACCCAATACTCAGTATTATGTAGACCGCGTCCTAAAATTCCAGATCAGCCGAGGGACATGACGTTTCTATTCTATATTGTACGCTTAAACAGGGCATTCTCTAGAGTTCCTTCAAAACACAATTAGGAGGTATGGCACCATAATATATGACAAATTTTCAGATGTATTGCACCCATGCAGAAATAGCAGGTCCGCTCGAACAGGATAAAGCAAACAAAACGTGACGGGGTGCGGCATCATCCAAGGAACCTAGGTATAAACATTAGGGGTTCAGACAAGGCCTTCCGGCATCCGTCTCAGAGGCAGACGAAAAACAACACAATGTTCTGGTGGCCCCATTAGGACCCGATAAAATGTCCAGATATCGATGTATGGACAGCGTATGGATAATACCTTCTTTAATTAACTGAAGGTGCTGTCTTTAGTATCGAGGTTCGATGCTTACGAGTGGCTGAGTTAGGGTTAAGCCCACAGAAGAAGGATATTAAAGTTCGTGTAAAGGAGTTGCTTTAAATTCGACCTTCATGAAATTATTAGGTAATGAATGGAATTAAACTTCGTATGGCTGGTTCTGTATTATATGTGCCCAATCTTCAAAGCAGTACTACAGGCGGTAAGGTTCAATATTAAAGTGTCTAGCGTATTGAAAAAATATGGGGTAAGTGTGTTCCATAAGAGGTAGACCGTCGACCAAATGAATTGATAAGATGCTACACTTGCAGCCGCCTATAAATATCGCGACGTGTAATTTTTTGTAAAGCAAAAATCTGCTTGGTCATCCATAAAAACCAAATCAAAATTCATTTGTCTATTGATGCTCAAACACCAGCTTTAAAAAGCCGGCTACAAAATCTATGGAAGGCCGTGCAAATATGGGGTGCCTAGATGATTTTTGCAATAACCTATCAATTGAATAGATGGTCAGCTAGTTGCAGCAAATGAATCCAATTCAAACTAATGCTCTGTATAAATGGCTATATAGTTAACATAACAGTATTCATATACGCAATTAAATAAGACGGCCCTTTAGATATACGATAATCATGTTTCATCAGGGATCTGTATCTGGGAAGATCTTTGAGGAGTGCGTATAGTACAAAAGCCGTTTATAAATGTCACGGGTGGTAGAAAATACCCAGAACAGATCACTGCAGCGGCCTCGTTTATTAAGTATCCACAATATGCGTTTTTGAAATTCTGTGTCGCCAAAAATAAGCAAGTGGAAGAGGTTTCTAATGCTATCTAGCGACTAAAACACATTATCAAGACTTGGTTTGGAGGAGCTTGATAATGATAAGAGTTTGATAAATGAGTATAGTAAAGATGTTTAACCTTCTGTACAATAATCAATTAGATAGATCGGAAATACATTTTAATCTATCGTATGCACCTTGCAACTCAACCCAAATTAAAAAAACATCAACAAAATTATGTCAAGAAATATACTTACTTTCGCAGAATGATTTTTTTGTGAGTTGATAGACATGGTCATGGCAAAACTGAGATACTGTTGTCCCATTTGCAGTGTCCTTCCAACAGGACCAGCCGTCCCACGTTGCTGGGCAAAACAGGCCATCCTTAGAGCTGCCTGTAATTCTCAAAAAAAGTTATACAATTGGGCTGCATCACTATAACTAAGCTAGGTACTTATATTTCTCTGGAAGTTCGCTAGAGTGACATTGATAAGATCAGCATTTCAGGACCGGTTATCACCTTTAATAGAATTCCTATCTTAATGTTTTTTTCGTTTAACCTTTCTTGACCTGTCTAAATAAATCTTGTAGTCTTCTATTAGCAGATCATGTAGACCACTGCTAAGTGGAATCAACTTTACGCGACAACAACCCAAACAATAAAAACACGAATTGTTTTGCTCTTCAATCAAAGGAGTGGTGTTGAATAAACGTTTGCTCATGACTTTCGTTAAGCCATTACAGGTCAGTCGAACGTTGGTCAGCAAGAAGTAATGGTAAACAACAGAAGACTCACGAAAGAGGACCCTATGCCTAGTTGCATTGTGAACGAAAGAAGCATATGTGAACTCGCATATCCTCCATAGTTCAATTATATCTGGATGCCTTTCTGTTAGGTTTAAGCATAATCTATAAAAGAAAATGTTTTGCCGCCAAGTTTTTCTACCAAATACAATTAATTACAGATTAGATGGCATACTTTCGTTTATAAACAATAGCAGTAACCGCAGCTGTCCCGCTAGGCAATTAATTACATCTGTTGTAACAAGTTTAAACCAAGACCATAGCGCCTATAATATATAGATTTCGAGTAAGGGCGTGGAAAACAGATCGTTTTTCTTGAGCAATGCCAACTTAAGCTGCGACCAACTGCAGGGCAACGATAGAGAACGCTGAAGACGTCATTTCACCTATTTACTGGACAAGTGGCGGGTTTTCTAGACTGAACAAGCCGTAGAACTGCGATTAATTGAGATATGTGACAATTCATTGGAACTTCCTCTCTCTTTTCCTTCTGTTCCCTCCCACCGACATCAAGCGATGTCTTGACGACGACCCAGTCAAAGTAGCAACATTCGGTTTGACTAATTTCTCGAGGGCCTACACTTTGTATTTGTTTACTAAATGAAAAAAAGGCACATAAAAGTTAATATACGTATTATCGTCATTCTTAAAAATTATCCTGCGTGTTCATTGATTTGCTTATTTTGAGTGTTGGTCGTTGAGAATCGGTAGCCAATGCTGCGTCTACACATAATGCACTCAAGTAGTTGAATCTCAATGTTTGCTTTTGAAACCCGCATTGTGTTTACACAAATAAAAATTCGGCCCCATTTTGCCACGTCTCGTAGGCTCATGCTTAATAGAATATAGGACAAGAGTGTTTTATATAAAAAAAATTAGCATCCGTAAACGCCATAAACTTTTTAGCCACACTGTGCTCAGCGTATTTAACTACGAAGTGCGGATACGACGTTCTAGCTGAAATCTTCGAAAAAATTAATAATATATTATAGGCCCCATAATTTTATCTGAGTAATATATTTAGAGGGCATTCAAGTTTGAATCTATGTGGATGCTGATGATTTATCGACAGTTGACCAATTTCAATAAAATTGATTTGACAAAATTAGTGAACCACGACATGAGAGGCTAAGCAAGATAGCCGTATGAATTCCAATATTACTGCTAAATGTTCTGAACTCTTAGATGTGTAGCTCCTAGCTAGATTATGAAAAAATACACGGTGGCAGAAATAAATCTAAATATAAACCAGGTTAACTTCTATCTCCGATGACCGCTCAACATGAATCGGACGTGTATGGAAATTCGAAATAGTCTACTATGACGGGCAAAATCTTCCTAGCCTTCTTTTAAATTCGGAACCCAAAGGTGCTTCTAATTATTTTTTCATGGTGCCACTTACCTTCAAATATTTCATAGCAGAGATATAGTTTTCGTTTGGAAACAGTTCAGATGCGAATATAGGAATCGCTCGTAACGCTCGCTTATTGATGTGACTGAAGCAGTACAGATGAATTTTAGCGATGTAAAATGGTCGCCTATCATACGCTGTACCCGTACTTTTGTGCAGCAGCAGCTGCTGTAAACTTACAATGACTCTGCCCCAGCATCCATGCATTGCAACGCAGTAACTATATATCGTTGTTATGGGTACAGACATCTCTTTTCACTATGATCCCAAATAAACAAACATTTTTCCTGAGGTCTACGACGGTACGAAATGGCGCCTCAAATTGCCACTTGACGTCTCGATGACTATTGCTAAGGAATAGGACCGAAGCAGTCATTTCCGCCTTTTGAAGTTGAGGGACCCCCTTCGCTTAGCCATTTTTCACTTGCTTCATAAAAACCAGCCCCTATCAACTCATCGTGTCACCCCGCCCAGTTACTATTCTCTCTGACCGCATCGCCAGTCGTCCCAAAGAAACGGATAAAAAGAGTCATCCGATTAGAGCCGCAGTTCTCTCCTGATGCTGAGTGATCCGGTTCTCGCCTTTTGCATCTCCAATTAATAGTCAACAAGACAAGAGTCAAAATAAAGACATAAATCGCCCAAGAACGTCAAGATACACTATGTCTATTAAGATAGTTCAAAGGAGACATAGAACGAACATAATCGAAAAACGTGGGATAGAGTAGTAAAACCATCTGTCGTAACATCTATGCGCTGAGTACAACGTCCTCGTTGCTCTTTTTAATACGCCATGTCTACTTCATCGTATTTCAATATATATTGTTTTAGTATGTTTGCAATCAGGCCAAAAATTTGTGGTACAGCGTCGAAACTTTTATTAGCAGCATGTGCATATAGTCTTCGTTGTCCTGGTTAGGCATGGAGACAACTCTGACGCATTGTTTTATTTCTAGCTGCTCTGTCTAGAATAGTAGTTGAACTCTTAGTCAGCAGATAAATAAAGCAGAAATAATACTATGTTTCGGCTTTTGGAAGTATGTCTCGTAACATAGATGTCGATTTAAAGGTTGTGAACGCAAAAGGCTCTGTAGGACTGCGTCACTTCTAACTTGCTCCTCACTTACGGCGGCCTGTTTTTCAACAGAGAAGTAAAACGGTTCTTTTTTACCGATAAAACCTGAATTGCTACTAGCGGTATCTTACAATTTGCCGAGCAACCGAAATATATATGGATGAAAAAAAAATGGCAGATTTTTGTTGGCTATTTTTTATTTTTCGTTTGCTTATAACCATGTGCCACACGCCATTGGGAAGCGTTTCTCTTGTTCTTCAAACGAATTATCTGCTTTTGGTCGAGGCCGCAAGTTTCCTACACGACTCTATATAGCGATAGGTGACAGAGAATCTTCACCTTAAAGTACTAGCTAAAATGGCTTGTTAGCATCTTCACTTTTGAATTTTAAAATTCGTCCAGGATCGCTTTGCGCTACCTTTAGATGATGACTGCTAGTTAGTCTAGACCTCGTAGCCGTAATATCCACTACTAATGCGAAGCAAATGTACTGGATTGCATCGTGTGATTTGGCATTAGAAATATTAAAAAAAAAAAAAAAAAAAAAAAAAAACAAACGTCGAAAATGTTACCTTTGCCACCCGACGCGAGGCAAAATGCTGTGATAGAACGACACGGACAGGACTTGAGAGCTTTTGAACTACATTCTGTATTTAGTCATCAACAGACAAAAAATAAAGGTAAAAAACCGAACAGTAACATATGTTCTATAACAATTAACACTCTATCTTGCCTAGGCTAATTCAAAAATCTACCCAAATTATTAGCCATGCTAGTGGCGAGCTGCTCCAGGCAACATTTCTGCGCTTCCTGGGCGCAGCCTTCCCATTTAAGGGCGTTAAAGGACTGCGCAAACGTATTATACACGAGGCCACTCTCGTTCGAGCTTTTAACTGCCTCAATGCCACGGTGTTCATAGCAAAGCGTGCTGTTTTGGCAAGCTCCATCGCAGAGTCGGTCACCGCAAAAGCTGAAAGGCCGAAACAAAAAAAGTACACTATAATTGATGATTGATGAGGCGCTGTAATTAGCCATTTCTTAATAATTCTGCTTATATATTATGTCTGTTAGCTTTGATGCATAAGTCCCTAATTATTACAGCCAACCAATTTTACGATTCCGATGATATTACACTGATTTCGATAACTTTTTTTTTTTCATTTTAAGCTAACAAGAATAAAATAATTTATCCTGCTGTCAAGTGGAAGGGTTACAATCGTTTTGGCATGTAACGAATTCGAAGGTTTACTTTGCTTTAGCGAAGACTCACCGGCTGATACGGACGTTTCTGAGATGATATGCTTAAATAAGTTAGATTCATTAGATGAAGGTCCGCCTTCGTTGTGAAACGTTATCCTATAGCTTTTTTTTTTTTCTCAATTTAGACCATGGCTTTAGCAAGAAAAAAATGTAGCAAACTTTACGTTAAACTAGAACTTTTGATTATCTCGTTATTTACTGGTATCCCATGTTGTGTAAATCCAATGATATTTTCGCGTGGTAGCAAACATTAAATCTATTATTCTACTCGAGAACTTCATATACTAAAACGCATATCATCGATTAACGTCCGTTGAAACCATGCCTTGTAAGTCTTTATATATTTCCGTGTGTTTCTAATAAAACACCTTAATCGTATAAATATTAGGAGAACGAAGACCTAGTTGGATCGTTTTCTGTACTGTAAAAATAGGTGCAATACTCGTTTGTAATAAGACAAGCAGGGCTCTCCCAAAAAACTTGTCTTTCGAATATACGAAACGAAACATGCACGCATATTTATGTCGGGAGGCAAAAAGTAATGGATGCAGGCTGTTAAAGACAATCTGTTATGCGTATTTCGGCCATTGACAGAACAAAATGTACGAGAAATTATCTGCATTGAACGCTAGTACTAAAAATTACAGCTTTTTACCCTTGCCATCAAACCGCTGTACTGGAGATAACGGCTTGTTATTATAAGCGCGCGATGGCTCTTGCCTAGGGGTAAGATATGCGACATTTATACAAATATAAAATAACTACGGCTATGAAAGTAAAAAAACTGAATCAGTTTATTTTTTTGTATGATTTTTGTGAAGGGAAGTATAATTGTGCATAGATCACGTACGTATACAAGAGCATACAGGGTGAAATAAAAGTATGGTTACAGTCAAGAACAATGTAGGACTAAACCTAGGAAAGAATATATTATAGTTAGGTAAAAATGCGCTGAAAATTGAAAGCATCCAATTGATTTAAAGAGAACGTTTTACTCAATTGGAAGCTTATTCTCTCTTCAACTATAAATCTATGTTATCTGTCACTGTAGGCCTACTTTTACCCGAGGTTATAGCTGAACAAGAATTAGCTCCTAAAGCATTCAGGTAATATGGACATAATTGGCCATCTTAGTACTCACGTTAACCGCGTGTCGGGTACGAAGGACTTCTCATGCATGTATCGATAGCATCTCGCAGCAGTGACTTTTATGAAGTCGTCGATGGGTAATCTGGCACCCGTTTCGAGACGACACGTACCCGTTATGTTGCTCGACAATACCGCCTCCACGATTGTTAGCTCGACGGAAAACAGTGCCTATAGAAAGGGAATAATACAAATAGAACAGAAAAACAAGATTGAATAACAGTTTAACGGTGTACGTGCATAGCCCACTCATATCTCAGTTCTTTCCGTATATTGGGCTATCTCCCAGAGACGTTAAGCGAAACTAAGGTTTACTCATAAGAGTGATAGTATTAAAACGTAAAGCAGGTTTTGCATAGTGCCTCCCTGCAGATAACAGATTTAACTTCCCTCTCATGTTTTAACTTCCTTTTCGTCGAACTTGTTAGTATTTTATATTTGTCGCGTTCTCTAGTCAAAATATTAATTTTATTAATATTAGTCAAATTATTAATGTAGTCAGTTTTTAATCGGGGCTTCTAATCTTTTATTTTATATCAATATAGATCTTAAATTTTCTTTTTTTAATTCGTAAGCATGTTTTACATTCATCAGCAGAATCAAGGAACTAGCTTCTCAAGTCTATAATGCTATAGTTTTTTAGAGCTAGAAATGTGTTATTAGGTCTTCGGCGAAGACGCATAGATATCCCACATCTACAAGCTGAATGGACGCCGCTATTAGTTATTTTAAAATTATATGTAATACACACTGTCTCATGTTTAATAGGATTGTATTTTCCCTCTTCTTGTCACCCGTCATATAAATATTTTTTTATTTTGTTTTATGTTTGAGACTTATGTGCTTACGAAAGAATAACTATAGCTAAAAAAAATGAAAAGGGTACTTAGAGCAATGGTAACTGGAGTAATGTGTCACGTTGATCCAAAGCTTACTAGCTCACGTAAAGGGGAACTGGTAAGTCATGATACACAAGTTAAACATACGGCACATCGATTCCTAATTGCCTATCTAACTGCCATCTTAGTACTTATGATGAGTGGGTTCTGAATTGTATCTAATCCTATGCGACGTGTGCTACGACGTAAGCGAGATGAAACACTTGTACGTGTTGGCAACTGGTCAATACGATGAGCGAAGCTTTCCAAATAGCCGATATCCTGAAGCGGAATTGTCAAGTGAAGAAAAAACATCCACAAGTCTCAAGAAGGCAAGATTGCCGAAAATGATATTGACCTGTCATGCCAATAACCTTGTTCCGGTCCATCCTGTGTATCTTTAGCCATTGCACCGCAGAAGTGCTTGACGCTTAGATGACTTCGGTTATATATAGCTGATCTGAATGTAACTCTAGTTGTAACACAAAACTGATAACAGCCAATGTGTTATCAGGTCATCCTCGCGTTACATATATTAAGCATATAGAACAACCACTACTGAATAATCCCAACATTTTACTATTTGGCTATATTTGAAATATCTTCTGTAATATAACTGTCGCCGGAAGGTACAACTGGCTGGAATCGGTTACGAAAATGATCTGAAGCAAAAAAAAAAAAATACAACTCATGTATTTGAAATATTTCAGGGAAAGCCGTGGACTCATAAACGACTAGCCTTTATGACGAAGTATCATAGCATCTAAGTAGGTAATATTCCTATGAAAATCTCCGGTTACGATTTCTGGATTGAGGAAAGGTTTCATCAGAAGCAGTCTTTTCAGGAATTTACTGGGCAAAGGGGAGCAATATAAATTTTGCTGAAACTACATTTATATTCCTGAGCGTAAGGTTTAGTTCGTATCAGAGACATTTTTCACACTCGATCCGTAATCTATTATAACAGAATAAAGAGCTTTACTATAATTCGCAGGGCGCTATTCTCAGGGCAGTTGACATAAAATATATAGATATCGGTCTGCGCAATTAAACGATGAAAAACCCGACAGAGAAAGATGAGAATATGGTACTCTATCTATTGAGCTGTAGTTTGAAGCCATTCTGTTCAGTCACTCTATTAGATGCTATTGCAGTGTACGCTCGATATATTTTACTTTTTTGAAGATTTCCAACATACATTACATTACACTCTCGTGCTGAGCGTTTTTTTTTAATAAAGCAAATGGTAGGCCCATTTGATCTTCTGAGAAAAAGGCCTTATGCGAAAAACGGATGTATTATATACGTTTGAAAAAGCAAGTACGCGATAAACGAGCTAGCTTTAGTAAAAGATACCGTCTTCAGTTACGAACTAGTTGAAATTTCGGACGTAAACATTTACATCGTTTTTAATAAAAATTAATCAGTGATCTGTTCTACTAGCAGTCTAGGCAAGATACGTCCACCCCCAGGCTCACTCGTTGCTTATAATATAGCCAACAGTTAACATTTAATGGAAACGCTTCCGTTTCACAGAATTACGATTTAAATGTTCTACGCATTCATTCGTACAGAGCCATTCATATTATGTACGTAATGCCCCCTTTCTCGGGGCTTCTGACCATGTTATTGGGTGACGGGACAATTTTACAATTTTTCCATCGACGTTTCCATTTATTTAAACGTTACTTATATTACAGAAAAAAAAAAGAAGTCAATAGCGTTAATACTCAAGAATTATATTTAATTGTTAACACGCGTACTAGATAAGTGTCAGCTATAGCTGTTTGCCTCCCTAAACGTATACGTACGAAAAGGAAAGGTTGAAAACGCTTGTTGGAAACTCACGGACATATCGCAACACAATAAAAAGTAGTGGCAGATAATGCCAGGGACTATGTCAGAAGAGACTATATAGGCTTTTTTTCATGTCTGTATAGGAAAAATTAGATAATATGACCGCTAAGGACAGCTGTTAAGACGGAAGAGAAAATTAAGGCTAGGACATTCCTCGCAAACTCTTCCCTTCCATAGTATAATTTTGTTTCATAATTATGTATATTTGGATTAGTTGTATAAAATAACGGTTCAATACAGGCATGTCATTGTCCGTTATAATCTGACTAAGGTTAATAAATAGGTCAGACTGGTAGCTACAAGGTGGTACACACAACCGGCCCAGAGAAAACTTAGCAAGGTTTGCTCATCTGACCAATAGCTTTTCTTTGTCTATCGTATAAACAGTACTGTATAATTGCGAAAGAGACAAAATTAAAATAATCTGTGTAAAATTTTTGGAAGAGGCTCTAAGTATCGCTCAAGATTCCATTAGTTCCTTAAGATTCAAGTTAGGATTTTGCTTTTTTTTTTTTTTTTTTTTAAGGTACATGCTTATGAAACTTTCCCTTTCGTCTCCTGTTTTGAAACAAAAAGCAAACATCTGAATATGGTACATAAACGATGAAAGAAAATAAGAGTACCAAGTAGTCTATAAAACGTCGTATAAAACGTAACGGTCTGTGGAACCCTGTATATGAGTAATAGTGAATTTATGAAAAAAATACTTAGCGTTAAATATTCAATTTTGGTTCCGCTAACATTGCCCCAATTAGTCTTGACGAGGAAAGCTTTTACCGATTATGCTATACTTTTCAATACGTGGTTCTATTATATATTTTACTCTGACACTTGCAAAAACAGATCATGAGGGTTACATACTGTTTTCGTATAATCAAATAAATTGAAATCTAGGCTATAAAAATACCAGAAATCATAATGGCGTTATACTTCAAACTTAAATGCGTGCAAAGTATACAGCATTTAATTATAGTCACTATTATCAACAAGGCGGCGTTAGAAAAGTTGGCTCGTCTAATATATAGTATATAGACTTTCAGCTTCAGCTGTGGATTTTGCAAATGGTACATTGGTGGAAAACCCTGCTAAAGCCCTCTAACTAGTCACATCTGAATACCAACCAATCAAACCTATTTATTCATTTTTATCAGAAAGCGTTCTTTACACGTTTGTAGCCTTTTGGCATATTGAGCTGTATATGCGCTGCCACCTCTCCTGAATTTCATTGTCTTGCTTTTGAATAGGTTAATGGTCAGAGTCAATCCCGAAACCGGAGAATGTAGCCTGGCTAGGGCCTCCTGCACGTTGGGGTGACTAAAAAAAGAACTGCATCGCTGGCATTAAGTTAAGCACGTTTGCAAGAACGCCGACTTCGGTGAGCGTACTTGAGGCTATATTCTTTGGAGCATTTTTGAAGGTACCTTTGAAGTCTACAAACCTCTGTCAAAGTCTGGGTAGGCGTATTGCCGAGAGCTACTTAAAATTCGTTTGATACCGGCGGCTGGGATCGTACATGCCTTTTCGTTCAAATGCTCGTGAATCCATGTTGCTCCTTAGGTAACCCACTCACATTCTCGGAGAATACGTTTAGTCTATTTTCCAGCAGATACAAGAGCCTGCGCCACGATGTCGATTAGTTTGGATCGCCTTTGCCTTTTGAGATAGCTAAAAGCATTGCATTCAGCCTAGGAAGACGGAGCAGTCCGAAACAAAGACGTTCGTTGAACATAGCAGCCCAGTATGGCGCTGACACGTCCGCCCGTCGTCGGTTTATAGCGCATATAGTGCACATAGCGCTGAGATTCCCAGGGAAGAATCGATGAGCACTAATGAGGCGATGGCACACGTTTCAGGCCTGGCGTAGCCAAGCCACTTATGTGGCTGAGTCTCGATTTCTTTAATGATAATAGCCAAATATTTCTTATGCTGTGATCCGTACGTCTTTCGGTAGATCACTTTAAACATTGAGGCCAGTGGCTCCGCTGCCGGTTGCAGTACCCCCAGTAGCCTATATACATCCTGGGCCAGGCAGACGAGGTTGCAATTCTGATCAAAGCATGGCCGATATCTCGTGAGACGAATCGAAGATCGCAAAACGTCAACAAGATAATGCAAATAGATATCAACATCCACTGAGTTTGGCGCTGAGGGACCTAATGAGCTTCTTTGAGTCTAATTTACGCAGTTAAGGTTTATGTTTCCTGATGAGCAATGCTTCCAATGGCGCAGAATAAAGCCCCAACTTCGTGATTGCAAAATGTCGAGACTTCGCCCGTAGGGCGGCTAAGATCTATTCCTTCTTGTGCACAGCAGTAGACGAAGCAAGATTTCGATAAGTCGAACGAACCGATTGCCCGGGTCTCTGTGTGTACAAGAGATCGATTGTATCCCACGCTGTCGGGTTGAGTAGCGCTAATATGGGGACGTTCATACAGTTCTACTAAATGACCTTTAGCGTTCTTGCGGCTCTAACCTTGGCCTTTGCTCCGAGAGCGTGCTCACCATTTGATTGCGAGGTTTGGTGCTGCTCCTGGGTCTGGTCTGGGCCTTTAGCGTAATTAGAGCTGGGTTTAAGAAGCCTTTGATCGTCAATGATAACGGAAGCTGCGGTAATATCAAAGCGGCGGGTCACCGGCGCAGACATGTCCCTGCGATTTGTCTGCAGACTTCCCCTCCAAATTCTCTAGATCCTCGCCCTAAAAAAGGTTTGATTCGTCTTACGATGTTATAAGCGATTTTCTTAGCTACATCATCCTTATAACTGTATCAGTCACTCTTAATGACGAAAAGCGCAAAAGCGAAAGGCATACTTTAACTGAGTTTCCCTTCGGGCAGACATTTCACTAGCGGCCTTACAGTTCGACAGAACATGCAGCTCTGACCCTGGGTGTAGCTTTTCCAGATTAATAGTAGACGACTTAACTGCGGCTATGAATTCGTCCTCTAGCTTACCCGTACGAAAACAGCAGAATCTCGAAGCGCTTATTTTTGTTGCTTATCGCATTATTTATATTTATTTTTGTAACTATAGGTACCGCGATAAGTGGTTTCCAAGGCGGAGCTCTCGCAAGACCGGTCTGAGGGTCTTGCAAATCAAGTCGCACACAACCAGTACTGTCTTTGTTGACGAAGTCACAACACGGGTTGCTTCCTTCTGTTCAGACAGGTTCACGTTTTATCTTTTAAGGGCGCATCGGCTTATTCTTGAAGATTTCCATGTCGCCTTGTTAAGCTTAAACCCGGTGCAGCTGGAACATAATGTATGGCATGATTTCGTTTTCAAGCGGCAATATTTCAAAAATTGTCCGCTTAATAAGCTTGCTGCAGGCAAACTACAGAGCTGCCTTAGTTTGCGGATCTGTCTTACCAACTGTTCAGCGTGCAGCATGGCTGAGGCCGTGCAGTCCACACATAGGGGACAAGATCGTTTTGAATGTAGAGCTTCTACTGTAGGATTCTCGTTCCCTTTTTTGCCCACTTTTGGGTTGAGGCAGCTGTTCCAGTGGTTGTGTTTTGTTGTTGGTGTTTCATTTTCAAGACCTACTTTTCAAGGGTTTACAAATAGGGCTAAAGATAGTTTCCGAGCGACGTTACAAGCGACGTAAACTTAATCCACGGATGAAGTTCGAAAAAAAGCAGGCGTAGCTCTGTTGCCGATTCTGCTAACAACTTTCACGGCTGAAACGGTTCAGAGGCTTGCACACGCAAAAAGCGAGCATCTTCGGCGCTTATCGGTGCACAAAGTATCGGTCCGCCGATTAACCCCAAGACGTTCTCGATTAAATACAATTCAAATATTCAAACCGAACGAGTCTCAGATTCGAAAATCCTCGATCTAGCATCAGCTCAGCTGACAGATATGGTAAAAAATAATTATCGTACAATTGAATCGAGCAAGTTATCTGAACATACTAGGTTTAGAAAAAAGAAAGTTGTTCCAAATTTGATAAATGGCAATCCAGAACTGCGCACTCTCCGTCGCCGTGACGAGACGATTCGGTCACCTAAAAGCAATTAACAAAAATTAAAGATTAGCATACAGTAAAAAAGAAATACAGGATATCGGTAGCACATACTGGCTCGAGATTCTTCAACGTTTATTTAATCTGTCATTAAACTTCAGGGCAATTACAGCAACTTAAATAAATCGCAATAATTAAGTAATTAATTCTACAATTGAATTGATGATTTTTTTCAGGCTTGTCGTTGCGAAACAATTGGCCTGATGGTTGGCCATTTCCTTATGTATAATAATCTATAATATCGGCTAGAAGCTATAAAATCTTAATGAAAGAATGAAATTTAATTGTTTATATGCCTAACCATAGAACGCCTCTTGCTTCTATCTGTACTACTGTAGTCTGGACAAAATCAACGTGTGTTGGGATTTTGCCCAATAGATATGATAAATATAGTATATATGTTTTGGTTATTTGTTGGCTTGTATCGATCTGTAGGCGACTTGGCGTTCTGAGAGAAGGAAGCTGCACCTTTTTCAGGAGCTCTTTGTTGCAGCACCATGTCTCCATACGATTTTTTAGTTTGTCAAGTAGTATGTTCAGGAGAATATGATAATAGTGCAAGTTTTCCCTTAGCCATATTGGTTACAACCTATATATCACTGTGATTTGATTTGTCGAATCAGGGATTATCGTGTTTATGGCGCTAGCTGAGTCCCTCAGCAGATCCTCAATAGAAATGATTCTTTTAAGGCGGTGACGTAATCTCTGCATGATTTAATATCGTCAGCAGCGTATTCACCGTCGAGTCAACGGACTCGAAGAGCTACCCTTTTCTGTTACAAGTGCTTACGATTAAAGATTTGTGAGTTAAGTCCTCGCAGCGGTGTCCACTTGTACAGCACTCTCAGGACACGGTGGCACTTACCAACGTTATCGTAACCAGACGTAACAGAATTGATCCAGGAGCACGCGACCAGATTGGACGAGATGCTGAGAGCTGCCTAACGGACTTGCAAGGGTCCTGCAATATTAACGCTTCTTGAGCTGACAGCTCGGAAAAGGGTCGATATTCTCATACTGACGGATAACTGGTTGACTTGCCAACTTGATCTTCTCAGCTTCGACGCCATGAAATACCCAGCTCGAACGAATGGTGGCTTATGATAGGTATCTGTGTTTTATAAACATGAATTAGGTAACCTTTCACCAAGATTAGCTATAAATAACGTTATCGCATTGAGTGGTCCATGCATTTGCATCGTAGGAGCTGGTATCCGCCTCCATCAGAGTCGAGATACGTGCAAATAGAGAAGTTCATTAGCGATTTAGAAGAACTTGCTGCTCTCTTTGACCTTCCCTTACTCATAACTAGTGACTCGCGCCTCGACTCAAGCTGCAGATGAGCGCTTCGAAATACGTTTGCGGACTACAGCTGTTGGGCCATCCCGGGCCTCCAGAACCAATTTTTGCCGCCTAGTGTAGATGTGGATAATTTCTTGTAGCAGGTACACAAAGTCATCCAAGTAGCTCATGCCATCACACAGAGCTATGCACAACACCTCATCGAAATCAGTCGTATGCCCTGTCGACAATAACAATACAGAACCTGATTGGATAACCTCGGTCGTCTTGCTTGATGCGTTCAGAGCTGCTAACATATATACTAAGCTAATACGGTGAGCTGCTAACGTATAGCTAGCAGCTCGCCGTCTGACCGCAGCGCTTAAGGTTATCTGCTGAATAACGTACGTTACATAACAGAAACTCTGCAAATAGCAAAAGCAGCCACGTAGCACGCTGTGGATCGACCGTACGTTTAATAAGTTGGTATGTTCTAGAAAATTATATGATTTCACATGATATGCCATTGTTTTCTCTGATCGGTGATGCGGAATTCAAGACAGAACCCAGCCTACTCGAAGAAAGGTTCATGACGCCAAAAGTTCTGCAGGCTTTCGGGAACCTGCAGAATAACAAGGCAGCATGCCCGGACGGGGTCCAGGATAAACACCTCAAACGTGCCTTTGTTTTGGTTTCTTACTGAACTGTACTCCTGATCGTCTACATGCTCGGCGGAAGCATACATCGTTATTGGTGATTCCTAAAGGCAAAGGTAAGCTAAATCTGCCATCTTCATGGCGTGGAATCGCTAGAAGGAGCGCATGCTACAGAATGCTCGCCGGTAAATTGGCTAAAATATTGTCTGCCTTTTTAGAAAGCAGGAAAGCTATACCAAAGGAACAGAATGGATTTCGGAGAAAGCGCTCGCTGAAGACAACATGAAGTCTCCTGATGACTAACATAATGCACTCAAAACACCAGCAAGCCCCCTATGGACAATATTTGTTTATTCATTCGACTCTGCACGCAGAAATCTGGTTCTTTATACCTTGACGTACGTGTGTGCACCGTGAAATATTCTCCCCCTGCTGGCTACGATTTTATAGAGGGACGATATAAAAATTAAATAACACCTTCCCAAAAAGGAAGAGCCTTGTCCAAGGTGATAATCTAAGCTCTTCACAGTCTCACTGAGAAATATTCGTGATCGAATAAGGGGATGAACAAATTTGGTTGAGGTTATCCTTTACGATAATGAATGACTTGGTAATCCTTCGACCTTAACAGATTTTAAGCGCGACAAGCTCTAGCTAAACTTTACATGGGTATAACGGAACTAAAATTAACGGTTAACCTGAATAAGACGAAGGCCACAAAATTCAAAAAGAAGACAGGATCATGGCTGGCAATATACTGTCGCTTGTCGAATTTTTTCTGTGGTACGTTAACAAATTCCCTTATCTCGGACTGCTTACCTCCGTATGCGGTACCAGGTTTACCTCGCACATCACAGGAGGATACAAAGAAGTGTTGAGCGCATTTTGTGCAATCAGGAACTCAAGCCGCCTTCCTTTTATGAAAGCGCCTTGCCTATTCGCCCGCAAAGTGGCCCCAGTCGTAGCTTAAGAGGCAAATATAAATTAAAAGAACTTCACAGCAGGGAATCTCTAACTACTCAGTCCAGCGAATGCCTCTTTCTTGGAGCGTCCTCTGAGCCTTCATCGTACGGCAAGAAACCTATTAGTTTATTTCCTTGCCGACAGCCCAGTGCTCATCAAGGGTCGGAGGGGTCCCGTTTTGGACTCAACTGTTTCAGCAGGCGGAAGCAGAAGTTTGCTGAAATAGACAATAAATTTTTCAGCACGGTAGCGATAAGAGACAGTGACTGAAAAGAACCGTGGAAGACTATACCGAAAACTTTCAGTTTTTCAAGCCTATGAATTCTACAGCCTAAGGTTATACAAATGAACAATCATCATTGATCCTGTGATATATAGTAGTGTATATTTATACGATCGTATTATTGAATATCTAGCATCATATGTAAATAATGATACTTTAATTATACAATTAAATATGATAATAAGCATTACTTGCTACTAATCATACTATATCTCCTCAATGGAAGAAGCATGTTACTAAACGTTAGGATTACGTCACCTTCTGTGAGGTGTTGTTCGAATGCTATCATAAAACGTGCTACAGATGAATTTTACGAGCTTTATAGTAAAATAGCGCAGGCATCAGTACAAGCGCTGTCTAATGAGTATACACAATGCACACTATAATTCTGTTCATTCGCGATGCCTACTACTATTACTATCTAAAGAGTGCGGAATTCTATGGAATGACCACATTACGAAAGAATCCTATCGTTCCCTTTGCGGGTACCCTAATAAAGAAGCAAATAACGTTTCCCAGCTAAGTCAGCCCCAGATTTATTACACTCATTCATACAAAGGGATTCTACGTCAGGTTTCGAATTAGTGGGGAAGTCAAGGGAATGATTAAGCAGAATTAAGCACCGTAGGGATTTGTTCTGATTGTGTGCATTAAAGTATTCCCTAGACTCGTACCACTGTCGTGCTCTTGACTAAATAACTCTTCGGAACACGTAAATATCTAGAGCTTACTACCAGACAACGTTGTGTATATGGACGCGCTATTTATGGGCCTTGGTTTGGCCTGGTATTGCTGTTCTAGGCCGAAAGGGGAAAAACAGTGCTCCCCTCCCAACTTTCTTACGATTGGATGTTTCAGTTTCAATACAAGATTCGTATTTTGCTCATCCATTTCGTTCGCTGTACGAATTCCCCTGACAATCCACTTTATAGCAAGAAGATATACGCTTTGCTGTTGTTCCCTACTGCTTCATGCGTTGTATTGCTTTGGGTGTGACATACTGGTACTACTCTTTATTGCGCATATCAATGCGAACTTATCGTATACTTCGACTCTCCTAAACTCGTTCAAATGTCTTGGTTATCCGTATCAATTTTAGGCATTAGTTAAGTCAGCAAGATCTCTCAACGAATGCCATCTTGAAGCTCTTCAAACGCATGCAGACATATGACAGAGCCAAGCAGGAATAAAGTATTCTACAACAAGCTTCGATCAAATGCCAAATGAAATTAGCGGCCATAATGGAAAGGCGTTATTTAGCCAGCAAAAAAAAAACATTTCTGTGGCTGTAAACCAGCCAGCCATGAGATCGTATGCCGCTGCCCGCAAACAAACCCATCAATCTGTTTGTGATGACCCTCTTTATCTCGAGGTTTACGTACGGTATCGCCGATTGGCATTCCATCAGACGGCTGGCTCCCAACATGAAACGAAGTGTGTCTATGCCCGGGTTCGAACCGAGACCTGGTAATAAACCTAGCTGGTTCAATGATGCATTCAACGGTGCATTTCTTACCAACAAGTATCGTTTGCGTCCAGTTGCATTCGTGATTCTTTAAGGCAACTTCCCAAAAAACTTTCAAATCGTGGAATACGATATGGGACACATTTGCCAATAATCAATAGAACTATTGTTAATGCATTCTCTACGAGCAACTTCACTTTGGCACTCATGATGTTTCGGCCACTGCAAAGATCACTTGCTATATTTATATTAATCACTTCATAGAAATAGAAAATATATATATTCTAGTATATGCAGCCTTGATTTACGAACTTGAGCACAGCAGATTGTCTACGAAAACCGTGTGCTCAGAGCGGTGCTTGTAAACCAGACATTGTTGTAAAGGCGCTCGAGCTGATTTGGGCTGACGGAAATTTAGCAGATTTAAAACGTAATTTTTTCTTAAATTGCATCGGTATCGAAATCTCGACGGGCCGGAGCAGGCCTTCTTTAAATCTCTCCTCGATCGCTAGTTCTCGATTCGGTACGGATAGTAAGATGTCCTTGGCGAAGAAGATAGCTAGTTGTGCTGTAGGCTGTAGGCGTAAATAGTTGTCATTGTAGAAATGACCGTGTGAGAAAGTCATCGTCAGGGTTTCTGGACGGGTTCCAAATGTCAGCTAAATGTGAAGTCGTTATGCTTTAAGTATATTAAATCATGTAGTTGTGTAGACAATAACTTACCGCGTACATGTTTTGATGGATTCAAATTTTCGACTGCATGACGTATTCCCTTCTTCCCAATAACGTTAGGTGCAGGGCCAGCGAAGATACTAAGCGAATACTGAGAAACTGCGTCTCTCTTCTCAAAAGTCGAGTCACAACTTCAGGCTAATAATCATGGCGCATTTAATTCCACTTAAAAAGAAATATGATAAATGAAGGGGACCTGTGGAGTAGTCTTTGTGTACGACTTCTAAGATTGAATGTTCACGACAATTAGTCTATCTTTCAAACAGCCGGTAAAAAAATACAAACTCCGAAAATACGTAGGATTCGTCTGTTGAGCTATGTCAATGCACTCAATGCCTGGATGATCTTCGTGAAGCAAACCAAAATTGTTCCAACTGTACGGTTTCTCTATTTAATCAAATAACTTTTTCAAGTTAAAAGTTATCCTGTACAAACTATATAATAATTTCTGTAACGTCATCTCAAATAATGATAACATCATCAAATAATGAATCTATTTTTTTTTTTTGCAATCTTGAAAATTTTTAAAATGTTAGATATTTTCGGTGATCTTGAATTATGATGAGAATATCTCAACACTGCAACAAACATCATCATAGCATAATTGTTTTTGTTATTGATGCTTGTGTCGGCGTTTATAATACTAATGCCAACAATATCCAAATTATACACGAACATTTGCATTAATATTGTTGATGCAGCGCAGAGCGATTCGTGAATAACATGCTTGCCGCTGGGTCACAGGCTTGATAAACTGAATTGTAGATTTGTCAATATAAACAACTTTTCGTGTTGGGATTTTAGTAGAGCTCGTTAGGTACACGTAAAAAACGTGCATCATCCATGGGGATACAGTGGGTGACGATGAATGCTTAGTCCGCGGTACAGCGTTCTGTTGCTTATCCTGGTCTTCAAGGGAACGTTCTTCACATTTCCATAAGAACGAGTGAGCCTTTTGGCTAAACAGTATACTATTTGTCATACTATAAATAATACTTTAGCGGAACCGCCCGAAATAAATAGAGCCTTCTCAAATTATTTAAACAATTTGTAATTAAACAATATGTAAACAAATTAGCAGGCAAAGGACTTTATGAATGACGTAGCGTAATTGGTTATAATCGGTGACGTACTAAATTTTTTCCAAACCATCCCCCTTTGTCGATTGCTTTATGTAAAAAGATCGTACAAGAAGATTTAGGACCGACAACAACAAAGTATAGCAATCAATGCGTAAGGAGATGAGCTGATCCAATCCGGTCTGAGTCAATGTTAGTACAAAAACACAATCATTATAACCGCAATTCTACTGAAAAAAATTTTTCCTAGATAATCGTATACATGGACGTTATCTCATATCGATAGAAAAAAACTGCCCTATAAAAAAAACAACTCTATGACACATTTATTGATATGACCATGGTCTTTGCCCACTAGAACATTTACCTTTAAGAAGACCACCTCGATCAAAGGTTCTAAATATATTTAGTCTTGCTTTACATCTATATGGTTCAACATTACTGCGGACGCAGGATACGGACCGCATAAAATAGGACGTAACAAACCTTTGATCTCGAACGATGCAAAGTTTCGAAATTAAACATTGTCTGGGAATCGGTCATCCTATGAATGGTCGATGGAACACAGGTTGTCAACCCGAATCTCATAGTCCAGACTTTTGCCGTTTACGGTTGTAGACACGAAAGAACTCTGAATTTTCGGTGCGCGCTAGAGCGATCAGAACGAATCTACCGAGCTACTGCAGTTGGTTTGCGTACCGACTAGGCCGCAGACATGGGACAGCAGCTGCAGATAAACACTTCAGTTAAAGAGGTCCTGAATACTAAAGCATAAATATGTTTAAACTACACTAATGAAATATTGAGCGCCATCTACTTTAGTAGTTTAGGAAGAATCCATTATCAAATATGAGTAATTTGATTTTCAAGGTCTAGCAACGACTAGATAGACGTACGATACTTAATGCCCCCGCACACCTTTAAATACGTATGAAAAATGCTTATTTTTGTTAGGAGTCTATTTTCATGATATGCATTTTGATCGTCCGCAAATTTATCATAGAATCATATCTAGTCGGCGTTGCCAATACGAATCTTGGGACATGGGACAAAATGTTAATGGCCTACCTAGCTAGAAACTGCAATTTGTACGGGACATCCCAACAGTATGTATTGTAAAAACTCTGACGACACTGCCATTAAGCCTCGCTTCATTTGACCGCAACGAAAGGTTGAACGAAACATTGGTATTGACAATCAAACGTATTACGTAAGTTATTAATTATTTAAGTAGCTAATTCAGAGCTACGACAATTGTAATCATTTTCTGGTTCACGGACGAACGAATCAGTGGTCTACTCAAGTTTCCAAGTTAGGCTTTAAAGGGATGATAGAGTCATCATAGGCAAAAGCCGAAAGAAAGCTAGATGGTTCATAATAACGTCATATGTTTACCCAGCATTCCTCGGGTGCTGTTGTTGAGGGTTGTTTTGCACTGCAATCCATGACTAGAATTCTCAAATCTAGATATAAAAGAAGCTGACGATACCTCAACAGCGACTGTCCAGAGTTAATAATCATTAGGCAGGCTATGCTAACTGTAAAAAGTCGGCATTCCTAATGTCCTAGGGCGAATTATCAATAATCTATCCGATTAGTAAGCCCATAAAATTAACAAGTTTGCAATTGTCTCCCAGCTCTATTATAGGAACAAGTTCGTAGAACGGTCACTACAGTTAAACATCGGATCGTAATTTTGGAGAATTCGTCAGAGACCAGCATTTACTCTTCAAAATGGATAAGTAACAACATGAAGAATCGGGCCGTTATAAATGGCTGTTCATTTCGATTCAGCTGGAGCATTTCTTCTAGGGAATACAACGACGGCAAAAATCAAACTCAGACAAAGTCACGTTGAACTTCACTGATAAATAGAAAGCAGTTTTTTTTTTACACATGGAACAAGGATGCAGGACTTAGCAGACCTGGCGGGACCTATAAAGGTCCATCTGTATATCGAGGAATACACTACAACACATACACTGCTAGAATGCAAGTGGGTGGGTTATAAACACATTTAGCTATTCCATGACATACAGGGTGGCGAATCTCCTGCCGTTGGTAGCTGTGCTAGACGTATCGAATTTTGCAATTCTCGTTGTGCATGTCCATGCATGTCTTTTGCATTGATAGAAGTCTGAGAAAGTCTCGATTCAACAGTCCTTTTGACTCTTGAGGGGCTTTTTGCGAAGGATGTGGAAAGAAAACAGGCCAAATGAATGGTCAACTGGCTTCATATTTTCACCCACTGAATGAAATATGAGCAGATGACCTTATGCGTACAATTCATTTCAGATTAATTCCAATAGCGCCTTCGGCATAATCAGATAAATACACACATTCACAGAGACATGACATGTCTTGACCTATGCAGGACAAAGAAAGAATCTATTATTGCCGGCCTTCTTGAAATTTTAGGTCCTTAGAAAACTAGCTGTGTCCTGTAACAATTGGTGAACTTAAGTTGGCCAATTCACTAGAAAAAAGTGAACTAAGTATAACGTACTATTTTGGTATATCATATACAAGTATGTTTATTGTATTTATCGGTTATAAATAGGAGGTACCTGATTAGAAGGAAATCATAAACATTTCGTAGTTGGCGCAATTAACAGCACAAAAAAAGACATTAGTAACAGGAGGAGTGGTCGTGAATAACAGTAATAATAATGTATATCTCGGCGAAGCTTAAAAACCGTAGGGTGATTCTCGTAATTTGTTTGTATATAACATTAATAGCTCTGTACTGATCCTAAAGAAAAGTAAAGACAAATCTAAAACGCATCTTTGAATGGTACACTCAGCCTTATGTATGTATTTCCATAAAGCGATTTAGTGAATTTTTAACACTGAGTGTTAGCCATAAATCCTTAATGTCCTCTTAACTTCATTCAACATTAGGTCGAATCGTAGCGTCAGTTTCTTGCCGGCGTAGTCTTTTCCACCATTTTCAAGCTAAAATGTCAGTTTTAGATCTAGGAATACGTGTTTTTCCATAGCAGTGGCTTGAAACGGTTAATTTTCTGGCTGGAAGATACCAGGGGTAGCTATTTCAAATCCTACCAACGACACACAATCGTTGGTAGGTAGGATTTGAAAGAAAAGGAAACTTTTCTAATACATATTGAGTTTTTGTTTCGAGTAGTCGAACCAGTAGTTGAGAACTACTGGTTAATGCTAGAAGTGACTCCTTTAGAAATAAAGCTATGTTAAGCAAGGTAAACACTTAAAGATATCAAATAAATAGCATTTGTGCTCATATTGAAAAAAGCTTAAAAAATAATATAAAAGTAGATAGACATTTACATTATAAGTAAAATCGGCCTTCGCACTATGTAAACTGTCTTTGCAGCCTTCACCTCAACAAACTATATATATATATAGGACTATAAAGTGCGATTCGATGCTATCAAAGTTCTCTTATTAATATAAAAAAAAAAAAGGCCAATTTTCAACGTCCAGTTAAAGATAAACTAGCAGATAGATCAGCAAAAAACTAATGGGCAAAAATTAATTTTTGGCATGTAATCACAAATTTTGTTCTTACTTGTCTCGTTAAAAACGAAATTACTATCATGCATTACATAATATTTAGTCCTCTAAGACTTTGCCATTTTGTGCTCGACATTTCCGCTACTAAGTAAAACATTTAGTAATTTATGACAAATCCTCTATGAGTGCAAGCAAATGCTTGACAAATTTAAAGTAAAAATAGACGGGGAAAAATGGAAGGTATGAAAAGAAACGCATATCGCTCTGGTACGAGATGAAGCTAATGTAACCAAATGGCTAAAAAAAAACAAGCAAATGTAGAAGGCTTAAAAAAGATCTATAATACCTTAGGAATCAACTTTTTTTATTTGGCAGTACCTAAGGTCCGATAGAACGCCGCCCAAAATAATAACAAAAAAAAGCTGTGGCTCGCAAAGAAATTTTTACTACTTTGAACAGACATCGAGATTGTTCCATGTTTTTTGGTCCTATTTTCCATCTGGAGCCCCGTCACTGTGAACGAAGGACCGGCCGCTAGGAAACGCGACCTAAAACACATTATGGCAGTTGGCAAATTCTGTTATTACCTCGTTAAGAAAAAACATTTTTGTTCAATTCAAAAATTCTGTTTCGCAGGTCATCACAGTTTTCCGACCAGAGTCAAAACACTCTATTCAAATATTCGCCTAATCTTTTGCCTAGTACCTGATTCACGTGCCGGTTACCATACTGTTTTTAGCGAATTGTTGTTTGTTTGTTTGTTTGTTTGTTTTCATTTGCGCATTTTTAGAAAAATTCCACACGATATTATTGCTTAGCGTGCATGTAGTATCAAACAGTAGGAAAAACAACAGTAACACTATCTTCACAGATGTGCACGTTAATGATGCACGCTTTTTGGTTCCGATCCACTGAAATTCAATTGTACTGTCACATTCTAACAAATGAATAAATATTCATGTAGGGCCAATTTTATATAGTCTAGCGAAGCTTCAATACAAACTTAGCAAAAAAAAAAAAAATAAGTTAGCCTTCTAATGTCATCCAGTTGCGCATGTTCTAGACATGCGATAAGCATTCGCTTTTGTCAAGACGACCTCCTCTTGCCAAGCAGGCTTAAGTTCTCTACCTGAACAAAAATAGCGTACCCGACTCCCCATCCCCATATTATGAGGTAGCAGGGGAAGCCACGCCAGGAGGGATGAACTAACCCACATAACGTTACTGCTACAGGGAATGATTAAGAAGATCCTCGAATTTGAAGTACATGAAAAATACAAGGAAAATGTATGTTAATCGAAGCTTTCTCAAAATCAATTTATCTGACTTAACTGAATTGAGTTGGCAAACATAAAAAATAAAAATCGCTTATACGGATGGATAAGCACCAAGATGGGCAGAGCATACAAAGGGGCCGTTTTCCTAGCAACGTTTACCTTGGATATCGAAATCCAATGTAACTTTTAGACAGCTTGAAAAATCAAGCAAGTAAAAAAAAAATAGTTTACAAAACCTGCCAGTTTTCACACAATACATACTAAAAATAATCGATTGCACGCAAAATGACGGAAAGAACCCGTTTGTCTTTGCGAATTAAATTTTGTAATTATTATTATATAGAGCTCGATAAGTAATTTCTATATTTGGATATTTCGCAATTGCTACACCATTGTTGAGATAGTAACTAAAAAATCTGTTTGCGGTCATACTTATATACAGTTTGCTGTACTCGTTGCCATAAAAACGTTTTTGTTTTTCAAATATGACATTTTTGTTATAGTGTTCCTTCGCTAAACTAAGCCTACATGTAAAAAATAATTAAAATCATTTTTGAAGTGCTTAGCACTATACGTGTACGTATAATCAATACTTCTTTAGAATAGAAGTTTCCGTCTACTACGACAAAATAAAAATAATACTACGACAAAAAATAAAAAAGAAAAACAACGCAATATATAACTCATGTTAATTTTTTTTTGTTCGTTAGCAGCCGACGATTTAGGGTGTGTTGGACAATTAGCAAGCCGCTATATACTCTGTCGTCGTAGACTGTGATAACTAGCAAAACATGATGGGCGATAGTTAGCGATAGGAAAAAAAAAAACGGTTTTTACACGAATCAGGCCGTTTGTCTTCTGCTGCTGCTGCTGCTGCTGCTTTATTGATCATCGCATGGTGACTGACGTCCTCTTATAGCAAGCACTTTGTAGCGCTACAAGTTAGTCATCTAAAGAAATTTAATTGTCTAGACCCAACGAATGCATGAGGTTTCACGTCAATAGTCTGGCTATGAGCAGTAAAGTGTAGATATTATATTATAATTAAAATAAGTATTCCTTATCAATTTTATATAAATCATTAGGGGCATTAAACTAGATTACAAGCTAGGCATTCAACGTGATCGAAACCACTCACATGTTGCGAGTAAGAACGTAACGGCCTCGTTTCACTGATAATGAAAGTTCAATTTTTTGAAAAACCATTGCGCCTCAGCTGGAGATTAAACTCAGACTCCGTTATTGTGTGTCTGAGCGACAGAGAATATCCGTTATAACATGTTTTCGATGTCAAAGCGTCTACAAGCCGACAGCTATGACAAACCACCGAGATGTCTGATTACATATATAGTATGTTTAAAATTGTATAGAACCACCCCCGCCAACCACATTATGTAATAAATTTCACTTGTTTATCTACTGTGGCATATGTGCACATTTTATAAACCAATATATAAAAACACAAAAGGAAATCTATCATTAGGCATTTTTTTACTATGTCTGGGAGCCGTAGCAGTCCAAAACCCTGTGGTCTCTGCTAGATCCAATGTTCTGTGACCTTTTAAGTAGTTTTGTTAGAACCGACCTGTAGCGCAAAGCGCGCGCAAATCATTGCGATAAAATATCCTATCACGAGGAGAAAAAAATATTTCACTGAAAAAAAGCTGACTTCCTAATCATTTTCAGAGCACCTGGAACAGGTTCAGCATGTTGCATTTGCCTGAATACACAGGAGACTGAATTTTTAAAACACTATTGCGTCGGCATTTGCATATAAAAGCCAGCATTTGCTGTCTTTGAAACTAAATATCCTATACGCGCGCGGACCTACGACAGTTTTGATAAAACTGCTGCAGAGGGAACAAATCTGTGGCCGAGTCACTTCCCGTGTTAAGACAAAATTACCGAAAAACGTATATAGTGGAAACGTCGTTACGGCTTTAGCGGTATCGTATCTGCTATTAGAGCTAATGTAAATGATTATAAGCGATTATGGCTCAATTGAGCCTCTAATAGACTGTGAATTTCGATCCGACCGTAGGAAGAAACAAAATTTCTGTTTATCCAAAGATCAGAGCGAGCCGTCACTAGCGTTCCTTATGTCATCAAGGCAACCCACCTGTGAAAAGTTTGACCAAAATAAAAGTCCAGATTTTAAGTCTCCGCAACATTTTTCAATAGGACGCGACCTCGAGCCCCCAGATTCCACATGAACAAGCTTCATTAGCGACGCTCCTTTGGGCCAGGAATTGTGGAAGAAATCTCATTATACTCCACATGTTCCTGATAATTTTTGGATCTAATGGAGGACGGTTTATGAGTTGAACAATTGAACAGACTACTTGACAATTGCCAATCAGCGTCGTCAAAGTCCGACTATAAACGAGGCCTACATTGTGCCGAAGTTAAGCCGACTGCCGCGTTGAATCAGGTAGCAGGAAACAAGGCGCATCGTTACGCTCCAACAGTTACATGAGAAAAACCTATGGAGGAAATAATGCACAACATTCCTCATATTCGACCGACGCTAAAGACGAGCAAAATTTTCTCTCTTCAATTCTATCTTGATGGAGGCTCTACTGCCTCAAAGGAGCTAGTGATTCGTCGGATCGCCATGGTCGACGAAGGAACATCTCCTATCCGCTTGAATATGAATCGAGAGGCCGGCGATAGACTAGCAGGTGACTTGACTCTGAGCATTAGATAAGCTTGAAGTGTTCAACGAAACAACGATCAGGAGATCGGGTTAGCCAATCGACTAGACAAGCACCGAGTTCTCCTAGCTTTTTCTTCTTCGAGCTCGAATTTAGCCAGAAGCTTTCACTCGCATGAGCTCTCACAGTAGCTCTGGATATATGAAAATCTAGCTATTTTCACAAACTGACAAAATGACTGGAACAGCTTTGATTGTCCATTTATCCGGCGGTTGCATAAAAAAGCTGTCAGGGTTTAAATAAATCGTACACTGATGACAGAAGGATCTTCGATGAAGCGCTTGAACAAGTGAGATTGGTTGGAATGTGGTTGTATATTTATCGTACGCCTTGGATAGAGTTTGTGGCTGCTCTCTTCTAGTGCTTGCTCTCTCGGAGTTTTTTTCTTTTTTCCTCAAAGCAAAACGCAAGGTCCACGCTCAAGGGATAACAGGGACGGAAACTTATCGTTGCCGTCGTCAGGCTTCGTGGATAATTGTAAGCTTGTACCTGCATCTGAGGCTAACAGATTATTAGAAAGAAAAAGATTAAAGTAGGACACTCATCGCGAGGCTTACGGTGACCTGCTAGTAATGTATGTCGCCCTGTGCTAATCAGGCGTACTTTATGCTTGCAGGTTAAGCAAGCCTATGTGAAGTGGAGACGGCCTGAACATGGTTTGTTAATCACTCTCGGTAAAGCTATAATCGGCTTACGTGTTCGATAAAAACAAATTGTAGCAAAATTCAGAGCCGTATTAAATAGCACGTTATATATAATATACTTAACGGTAAAACATACCGCTTGCGTCATGAGCATTAATAGACTTCTAGTTCACAGATCCTGGCTGAAAGTATGAAGCGATTGGTTCAGTTAAGTAGAACACATGGATTTGCTGAAGGCAAATTGAAAATCTCGTCCTTCTTTTTCTTTAAAGGTACAACCATTATACGTTAACATCAAAGTTTGTTAAAGACAGCAAAAAATAATATAGTGAACATCAGGACGTTCAACGTGCCGACAGAGAGCCTGACATGGATATTCCATCAATAGACATTGTCGGGGGTTATGAGGTCAAACTATGAGGTTTATAAGACTAGTTGAGTTCTCAGTATAGGCGCCTGCCGCAGATTGGACACTGTTATAATCGACGTAGGAGGCTGTCGACTGACATAAGCAAATGTCATCCTTTGGGAAACGTCATCACGAATACTTCAACGGTATCCCAAATTGTGGTAATCATCCACTTCTGTCACTGATCAAAACGGGACAACGATACCCTGAACTGGGAAACGGAAACGTTACTCTCATATTTGCCTGTCAAAGGTTCGGCAATTGTATATTATATACGTACGGGAGAGTTTTTGTACCGTAAACCCTTGCTGGCAATATGTCTAGACAAGAATCATTGAAGACCTACATAACTAATCGTTTTCTTGCTTTAGATTAGACTTTTAAATTAAATAGAAAAGAACGGCTCAACAATTAACAAAATGCCAATCTCCATAGGCCATTTAGACAACTCAAGGTCGAGAAAGAGTACAACGAGACAATGGCAGCAATCTATAGTAAATTTCAGAAGTTTCGAGAAATAGCTAAACAGCTCTCAGCAATTCCATAGCACTATATGTTATACCACTACTGCGACAACTCTAGCGGTAACTTAGACCGTTTTGACTATCGATCACACTGCTAAAGGAACCACAAAGCGAAATGGTTGAGAAGTTAAATCAGAGCTACGTTGGCGCTTACCCGGGTCAAGCGGGTCCCTCGAGTGTGCGGTTGGAAAACGAAACGACTATCCGAGCTCGCCACAGCCAGGCGAGGAATCCAGCTAAAGTACCTGTTAAACCTTAGTCCGAACTCTTGCATATCTTGGAAGCGATAATTAACAATTTTCCAGGGACCAGATATAGCGAAAGTATCGATGAAGACGTATAATTCCGAGAATAAATTCGGTTACTACGATGAATACTATCAATATTCTACCGAATATATTTTCTTACTATAGGAATCCATTTGCCACGCTTTCTGACAATGGGCCGTAGTTCACTCCGCACAAAGGTTATTTCTGCAGATTACGCGCAAACTGTTTAACCCCAGTCAGAGCATTTCATTAATCTCATGAAACAAATGATCGCAAATTGACAGGATTACACGGTTTTCGATTCAGTCGAAAGGTATGATACTACGGTCTTGGCAAAACAACTTTAACGGAACTGGTAAGTCGCCTTCAGAATTGTTCTTAGTTATTTAATACACTTCATCTTCACCATGCACGGCCCAGTTGAGGAATAAATTGAAAACCATAGAACAATTTTCTTAGAATTGTTGAAAAAGGGCATATCTCGCTAGGGTAATGACGATGATGGTCGTTTTGCGCTGAAGAGCAAAGCGCGCACACTGGCAACCCGTTTCGGATAGCGAAGTTCGCGGACAGCAGAAAAACGACGGCCAACGCTGAATAAACATTGCGCTCTCTACCAGAAGCCGTTCGGCCAGCATCGTCAATACGCCCACGCGCTGTCCTTCAAAGGGTCGATCATCACACGAACGCATACGAACCGGCCTGTCGGAAAGGCCCAGACTCCAGACGAACTGTGTCGAGTGATGGAACTCTGCAGAACCCCTTTCGCTGACGAAGGTTTATAGTAGACAAACTTAACTCTAGGTTTTTCAAGGCACAGGTTACATTAATCGAAGACACACTATTTACCAGCTTTGTTTATTACAGCAAAATATTCTAACTCTAAACTGGGATTGAAAATCGCAATTCAATCGTAAAGTTCAACCCTGGCAGGTAGCGTAATATTCGAGTACGCATACATGATAAATTCTACACAAACACAGATACAGAATCTAATGCAGGCACTTGGAGCCAAGCGTTTGTCCTTTGTGTATTTCGAAACACTTGGCTCCTACAAAGAGCGCAGAAGATAGTAATACGATTAGTGGTTCACAAAAGTTAGATTATTCATTAGACGCGCTAAAAATTGTAAAAAACATAATAGATAGAAATAACATGTTAACTGTACAGAACATGCAATTTCTATATTGGATAAACGTGCTTGTAATAGACCGTATGAGACTTGATTTTCTACAGGCTCATATTTTGGCCACCGGGCTATCTCAATCAGGATGCTATTGAAAGAAAAAAAAAAACAGCGCAATGTTATATGAACATAGCCGGACGGCACATAGTGGGTTGTTTACTTAGCATTTTCTAAAATTGCAAGCGATTCCTGCGCAACACGACGCTTGAAACGATTAAAGCCAAATATATATATATATTCTACTGTAGTTTCAAGCGTAAAACCGTTCATTTGATACGCTAGTGGCACATGACCATATGCATAAGCAACTTTTGTTAATGAACTTCCTCTTTTTGGTTATAAGTAGCTCCATTCTATACTTGCCGTTTGTCTCAGCATTGGCCAACTTCAGGCCCGTATCTTACAGTATCAATCGTTAATTCAGTAAATAAAATTATTCGCTGTACCACGGTCAACTTGCTCGATCGGATTAGATGATTTTGCCTATACGTGCGATATTGCCGTTAAAGATTGGCTAGGAGGAGCTGATTTGACAAACCGAATATTTACAATACATTTCATATCGACACGTGCTTGTATAATGCGTCTGCTTAAAATTATAAACCTGGGTCTGATCGGAAAGCTGGCTCTCAGTTGTTTCTGTGTACGATATTCGATTGGATCTGACAACGTCCTATTTACTACCTTATTTCTCCATCATACGCGTAAAACATTAAGTCTCCTAGCTGCTCCACACAGAAAAAAATCATTCTGTATATTCATCGGCAGATTTATGTTTTCGCACAAACGTTAAGTACTTGACCAGATAGTCTCAAACGCGTAACAATAGAATATTTTTGCGGGACTAAGTACTGGCCGCATCCGATTAATTATCATTCATGAGTTAGAGTGAATCATGCAATTGTTAGAGAGACAGTTTAGTACATAATCACAAATGGGTAACTACAGCTACCCTTTATACATATTCCAATCGCGCGTACCCTTTCAAGTTATCTATATAACTGTTTCCAGTCTCCAGTTCTTACAGTAACATTTGAAGACAGGCTTTATTCTTTCGGACTAGCCATAAATACCGAAAAATGTTTTCACCTACCTAGATTAAGAAAAGCGTCGTTACAAAAAACTCATATACAATAGCACTTATCTAAAATTCTCTCAATAGCCATAACGAACAAAACTCTATAGACATTGATTTATTCTTATAGCTTCTTTTTCTATCTGCTAACCCTCCCCGGCCCCACCGGATCCTCTCTTGTCAAATTCACAATCGTTTCGCAATTGTATGTGTCTCGAAAAGACTACTGATTTGTTTTTTTTTTTTTTTTTTTTTTTTTCGCGAAAATATGACTGGACTCTCAACAAGAAATTGTCACTTCGGTAACTTTCTAGTTGTTTGAGATAAGCTGCCTTCTGAAGCACGTAGTAACACAAATTACTGATTATTCAATGACAGCATTAATAGCAAAAAAAACACGTGAGAACGACTAATCTCTAAGAGCATTCAAAATGCAGGAGCCTGTTCCTAAGTTTGTTCTGCTTTAGGCATTTTTTAAGGTTAAGTAGGCGAGAGACTCGTGGCTTCGGCTGCTGATGTATCCCAAGCTGTAAGAGGAACTTCATTCGGCGAACAGGCCACCGAAAGCAATGCTAAAAAAAAAAGGAAGTTGACTCAGGTGTTTCGATTTCATAATAATGATAATTCTGTAGTACGTAATAATAACTATATATGTTTTGATTGACAACGCCATAATTGTCGGTATCGGGCGATAAGAAGTTTTAGTAAATCAGCAGACGAAATGTGTATACATATACAATACGAGAAGCTAGTGGCAATAGTACTATTAGAATGTTATAACATTTTCAAACAATTAGAAGAGTACGTAAATACGGCCCAATGGTTCTTCATTTAATGAAAATGAACACCTCAAACAGAAAATCGCTAGAAATCTTCCCTTGGCTAATAGCACTAACGCTGCGAGATGGAGAGACTGATCCGGGACTATCATCAGAAGTCTGCATTTCGGCTCCGATTGCCTACTTACAACATACGGGACCGTTAACTGCCCTGTTAGATCGCGGCACGATTATGCAGCCCTCTTACGTCCCACAAAGCTTTCTCCTGGTAACAACCTTTAACCGACCGACCGACCGACCGACCGACCGACCGATCTGAGCTTACCTCGGCGATAAGTCGATTCAAAACTAGCTATTACCCCCACCATCATGCAAATTAGCAGTACAATGGACGTATTGCATCATTTTTTGAGCAGATCTTGAGTGATAAAAACGTTGCGTAATTGTTACGCAGGTGAATTCATTTACGTTACAAGCCTGTACGCAAAAAAGTATAAAGTTATGGCTCAGTAAAACTACTGACGCGCTGTTAACGCGCTATTAGACGAGCTTTTTTTGCAAACGATTTCAAGTTAGCCGGCCGCTTTGTTGGTATTTCCTTTTATTGTCGTAAAATAGTGTTCGTTGGTGGTACAAATAACTGTCAGACCACAGTACTGTGCACCTCCTAAAACAACGAGAATTATAAATAAACATACTGCTTTTTCTAATTAAGTAGAGAAGTTCTGCTTCTACAGAAACGTAACTTACGTTACATTCGATACAAGACCTGTTTCTAAAATTTTTAACCTGAGAAGTCCTGTACTGTTAAAATTGTTATGAGCATAATCCATTGCATAGAAATCAACCTTGCGAATTTCTTAATATCAGTATCCGAGACAGTGTTGCAGCACAAATCGTATTCTGAAAAATCAGACGATCAGAAAATTTTTTTTTCTAATGAAAAACGATTATAATCGTACAGCAAGTGCTAGAGTGTGGACTAAAGTGAGGGGCACGCGACACTCGTCATTCGAACCTGAGACAAAAGGTTTTGTGATTTCGTCATGCGTCAGACGAGACGTTAGTTTGCAGGCTAAGGCAGCAGAATATCCCGGGCCTTTAAGTAAGCTGGCCCTAAATATCACCTAACCAAGGAGGCAACTATCTACGTTCGTTTCTCGTTCAGTCTATCAATCAACAGTATCAAGGATCACTGAGTAATCGCAAAGGAAATGAAAAGATAAATTATTTATATTGCCTCAGAAAAGTAAGTTGACATGTTATGAAGAAGCCACTATTCATGATCACAGTGGATAGTGGCCTTTAAGATTATATATGTATATATATTGTACGGGCATAACTCAAAAGGCTCATCTGTTTACCACCATTGACCATCTCTTCACTTTCAGAAGACAGATAACACTCGCCCTTTAACTATGAGTGAACTAAGAGGCTAGGAAATCAATATACGAGATATGTGTACGGCTCTCATAGACTGCAACAAATAGTTTATTAAGTTCCTAACCTTACTGTATAGGTATAGAAGTATCTCGAAGTTTTAAACTTCGTATTTTTATTGTCTAACTTTTCATAAGTTTGTCTATTAAAAGGTGTTTTACTATTACATACTACATACATATACATAGCGGGGTTGCTTGAGCCGAATAGTTTATTGAGCTCTTACGTAAGAACGTTTCGCAAACAGCTAACCATTTTTTCCTATGCTAAACCGTAGAAGGGTACCGCTGTGACCAGTGCGCGATCAGCAGACGAGTTTTCTCAATGAGACAACAATTAAAAGAAGACCGCAACACCTCTGAAGACAACAGGCCGTAGCTGAAGTATGAGAATGAAACCCTGTGACAGTACACTTTTGCTCTGAAGTACATTAGCGAGCTCGTTAGCGTTAGAATTCAGAAGAAGCTGTTGTATTATTCATCACATGTGACGCTAGTAAATTCAATAAGTTTCCATAAATGGGGTTTCATTCAACTTTAATTAACATCAAAAACACCGTCATATCAAAAAACGTCCGTCGGAACGAAAGACAACTGTTAGTATAATTTCATTGACCATTTCACGCGGCTTATAGATACTCACATCTAGCTCAATCATAAATAGAGAGAGATCACAATTAGCGCGCAATGGGTCTAGTCCAGCGAGTGAGTTAACAGCTGTTATCTGATAATGACTGAAGTGTTAAACACTGCGATATTCGAATAGTAATAACAAATCACCCCCATTAGCCTACAGGCTTGTGGGGTAAGATCGAACGGAACGTTCACATATTCGTATGAAAAATCGAAATTGCTAGTTTCCACCATTCCACCTTATAGTCCATGTATCCTCTAGTCGTTGTTCCATCTCTTGCCATGCTACCGGCCGTAATTAGTGTTTATGTATATAAAATTACAGTTGTTACCATCATAATTGCAGCAAAAACAATGATGACAATCATTTCATAAACAATATGGCGTTCAGCGACGGAAGATCAAGATCGTCTGTCTCTATAATCAAATGTACGCGTCGTAAATGTTTCACGTAAAGCGTTCGTGCGTGCAATATTATCCTTGTAATGTAAGACAGCAACGTATTTTCCGTAATAGAACTAACGACAGTGTTATAATATATATAAGGTCGAAACGATCTACCATGGACAGCCAGCGTATGGACGCTGACAGAATAACAAACAAACATAAAAAACACAGAAAAGCTCACGTCGACGCGGGCGGAGAGCAGAGACCGATAGAGATGAAACAAAAACGTACATTACAGTACGCGTTAACGCAGGCCACGCTGTGTATAGGAGAAATAGTGCGTTAGCTCTCCGTCAAGGCTTCTACCGCGATGGGATGTAGCAAATAGATTCATCTGTATAAATAGTATTTTCTTATCATTAGCACTTCCAATTACAAAGGCCTCCTGTGCGGAAGGCGCTTGTAGACTTCTATAAATAGCATCGTAGTTGCTTCTCGCCGTTTGCAAAAGGTATAGTTGGTCGCCAAGACTAGTCATCAACTGCAACAAAACAGTATAGATTTTAATCTCGATAAAATGAAAATAGTAAGAGATGGATGATCGGCAACTCGCTATACGGATCGCAAGTCAAATATATTTAGCATAATCTTGGATATTCAGGCACTGCTTATTAATAATAATGAGAATCATGGCTAGGCTAATATCATCCACCGGCCGAAGGTCCGATGAAGAATTTTGTTCATCGTCATCGTTATCGTATGTGACGATGGAGGACCACACCGCCGGATCCGCAGGGCACTTATAACCCATTGTATAGCGAAAATAATAAACGGGCTCAGGGACGGGGCCTCACAAATTAATAGTAACACGATTAAAATTACTGATAATAAGAGTAACGCTATTAGCCACAGAGTCTGCCTTCGGCTATGCTCACTCTGTCCTCGCGGCGACGTCGGATATGCTGGCCGTCGGCCGACGTTTCGACGACGCGCGGCAATTGGTTGCTGCCTGTTCCGATCATTCAAAAGCGTATCGAAGTGGGGTGGAGATCTAACGTATGGCTCGTTTCGGTATTTCGTTGAAGCGCGTTGGTGTTGCCGTGCCCCGTGGGATACAATCGTAGCAATACACTGGCCACTGCAAACAGTAGCACAAATACTATAATATAAACTCAAATAATTATTCTAAAGCAGACTTAATTGGTTCCAAACAGAATCAATTCCAAGACGAATCCTCTAGTTCGTTCTATCGTTTGTTTCACGTTGTTTGTGTTGTTACTTTTGTAGCTTTCGTATAGAGTATGAGAACGCATTTACGCTGACGCAGCGAAACGATTGAGTTACTGACAAAGACAGCACTAAATACTGCCGACTGCTCAAAATAAGATTTTCCTTCTGAGAACTGATCGTTGCCATTAAGGCTCATTTATATAGTGACGGTTAACAAAAGCACTCAAACTACACAGACAGACGTCTTGAGGATAGACAACTTCAAGCTGCACAATAACTTTTACGGATTAAAATCATTCCTCACATACTATACGATACACGATAAAGATCAGAAAGATAACTGTGAGGGTCAAATCAGCGCTGTAGGTCAAGAGTACCCGCCCGCTTTCGTGCCACTGCATGCCATAAGCAAACTATACCTCGTGTATCCGGATGGATAGTACAAATGTTACGCTACTAGACGAGTTTATCAGAAATTATCGTTCTTATCATTTTCAGCGTTTTTGGTAATACGTCTATGAGCGCCTTTTGCATTGACCATCGAACCACGCTACGCGGCCTCAAGATTACTTATTTAGGTCGTGTCAACCTGTGTGCCAGCTGCTCGGCTGAAGAAAGATCAACGTCGTCACTGAGGTCGTTCCCGTACGACGATGGCAAAAAAATATGTTTCTTTAACCTTTATTATCGGATAATAACATGATCCATAGATTTCACATATCTATTTCTGTATATTATGTTTACCGTGTTGACCTATATACGTATAGCCTGACTGATTCGAACATCCGCAATAGCAAGAAATGGGCTAACTTTATCATTGTCACAAATTTAATTGTGACGGCGAATAGAAACAAGCCGACAGAAAGTTCCGACGCCGCATCCGGGTATCGACGGTACGCGATCAGATTTTACATTTACTATAGCGTCATTGTACTGAATCAGATAAAACGCTGTATTGCCGTCTATAAATACGTCTATGAGATTTGTACCAAAGCCCATTACAACCAGATCGGTAGCCGTCGGTAGCCTTCTAAGTAGATGCTATAAATGTCGTATTTTTCTGAATATTTGATTTACAATTGTCGTTTACACAATCAGTAGCATAAGGAAACGGCGGCGTCGGGATGTTCAGTCGTAAGGTAAGTGCTTCCGAGTTTTAAGCACCGAGATAAAAGTAATAATAGTAGTTACGCCGATGATTCCAAGTATACGGGCATCTTTATGTGAATGGTAGATTTTAGCGGGTGATTATGAGCCACAAGCGTAACGAATGATGTGTGTTTTTTTTCGTTATAAACATGCTGAACATTTCAAAACTATATGTTATATATAAAAACTATATACGTATGTATATAGAACGCGTTCAAAGGGTATACATGTATGAACTATAGCTGTTTGAACATGTATACAATCAAATTGATGGTACAAAGGTTAAAAGCTTAACTTGAAGATCATTGGGTAAATCGTGCCGTTTATATTTATAGATACAACGCAGCATGACCCTCACGTACATGACTTCTACACGTAGATGAATGAAACTAACGCTAAATATCTGTATCTAGGTTTTTTTTTTCTCTTTCCGACTAAAGGTAACTTGTCGTTGTTAAGCTCTAAATGTGTTCTTTGAATAACATTTTTATATTAACATTAGTTGTCTCGTTGACTAACAACGCCTGCTTGTCTGACGATTCCACCTGTCATAGCATTCTGTTGTACACGGAGAATGGGGTACCGCTCAAATGAGAGACTCACGCTTTGGACGCGTTGGAATTAATGAGTACGATAGCGGAATGAATCATCAAAGTTAGGGCACATGTAGAAACGTCCTTTTGTTGATTTCGCTATTTATCCGACAACAATATTGAAAAAAAGTGACATTTTCCAATGGGCATTACCTTTTACTACTTACCATTTAATTTGTATACTACACAATGATCATTTTAATATGAGCCTACTCTACTAATATGTTAAACAATCCGAGCTAGGCATAGCAGACGAAATGTCTACTTACATACAGTTGTAGTGCATCCGTTTTGGCTCCTGTTAGTGACTGAACGGTACGAACAAGATAGTTTACATCCTAAAATCTCAATCTTTCCTCGGCTCTGTTGATGATCATGCGTAGGCGATGACAGGACCAGGAATTTCTCAGACTAATTTCCCGTAACTAAGCAGGTGCTATGCTGTTAAAAGGCGTCGTCAAGTGCAGCACCGATTTGAACAAGATTCGGACCGATGCTTCGATCTGAAGATATTAGCGACACTACATTACTGATATGGATAAATACCGATCGGATATTAAATATTACGTCTCACAATCTACGGGCTTTTGTTGGCTGGTAGACGATGGACTACATTGCAAGATATCGAACAGTATAGTCATGAATTACCACACAGAAACTATGTGGCATCCTTCGTAGAGAATCTTTCATTTTCATTTTATAATATAAAAACAAGCTTTTGGAAGGCGGGAACGCTAACGAGCCAAAGACGACTGTGGCTATTCTTATAGGGCATTCCCTGCCACCTTCTTATCGAAGTACTCAGCAAATGATAGCATTAGCATCACAGTTGTCGTTTCGTATTGTTTCCAATGCTATCCATTGGATACAAAAACGCCTTTACGTATTACGTAAACGAAAGTTTTCGAACGTTAAACGTCTCTGACATTAATAGGAATACAACGTCGCGATCATCCACCTTTGACGAGTCTATATGAAAGCTGAAGAAAAATAGTGCCAATTCGTCGAGCAACATTAATAGCCAAAGTCCACTGGCGAACTTCGTTTTTTGCTCACGCCTCAAAATAAACATAAATCCCCTTTAATAATCTTTCGCTCTGGTAAGAAAAAATGCATCAATTTCTATAATACAGTCAAAGCAATATTATTGTCCACTTAAAGGAAAGTGGACCTTCGGGGCTTCAACAGCTACAAGCTAAAAAATCGCAGCGAGATGACCCTGAGAGCTTGATGCTAGATAGATATATCATTGTTGTGTCCTCTGGCCAGTGCTTGCTATATTGTATATACAACAGACATGCATAATTGCGTAGCCGTTAAGGGAACCGACGTAACATGCAAAACAGGCCTAACATTAAAGTGTTTCAGTAGCCGTGGTAATAACAACAACAATAATGGCAACAGAACGTATAGTAAATGTTTATTGATCTAGCTTCGTTTCTCTTTTCTCCCAGTCTCCATCTCCAGTGAATCCTAGTCTTCATCCAGTGACTCCATCCCAGAGCGGACAAAAAAGGAAGATGCAAAGAAGCCTGTTCTAATTTACATGCTGACCGTGGTGTCTAACCTGTAATCCTTGTGGTTCGTTGGCTAAGTTACCCATTAGCCTAGCAGCAGTTCACTAGATACCGCCTTATTTGTTCGAGGGTATTGGGTACAGAGTCTCTTCTACTATCGTCACCGCCACTTTTACGGCCTACAGCAACAGAAGGTGGCGGGTACGAACCACAAGACGCCGTCAATGCATCAGCCGCAGAGGCTTTTCTGTTTGCCCAAGTTCTGGGCCTAAGCATATGTTGGCCCGTCTAAGTTTGTTTCACCTGCGGCGCGGCACTCAGCAAACAGTTTCAGCTTTCCCGAGTTTCCCTATCAAGATTAGACCAATAGCGAAAAGGAGCCAAGAGGACTAACTGTTCTGCTGATTCTGCGCTCCTGTTGGCCATTTAGCGGCTTAGAGGTGTTTTTTTCTCCTTTTGGTTGAATCAACTTTAGCACTCGTAACCGCAGCTCCAGAAGCGATACGCGGTTCTGTTGCTGTCGCAGCATTAACTCGGAGAAAATTACGCGTATTTCGCGCCAGCGCCGCTCCCTTAAGGTGTGAAGCTCAAGTGAAAATTGACCATCATCGGTTTCCCCGCCAACGCTGCTATGCAGAGGTTACCTCTGCGCATACAGCCATCAGAGACATAGAAACGGCGATACCATCTACTTTTATAAACATGGTCGGCAGATCGACGGACGGATGAACGGGAGAATGAAAATTATTTATCGATCTCATATATTGTCAAACACTAGTATAGATGTGCTGCAGATATTATTTTGTTAATTAACTTAACTTTTGTTTATATAGATGTTCTATCAATAAGCACAGTTAATCTGCTAATGATTAAACTGTTGTGATTTTTTTTTCATTGCTCTAAGACCGTCGCCTAGGAGCTAAGTTCGTAAGTGTGTCATTGTACTTTGGCATATTTTGTTTCACTGAATATTTTTTTCTCGTAAACGTAATGCTTAAGGAATTAAGAAATTAAAAAAGAAAGATAGGAAATTAAGTATTAGAGGGGACGATAGGTAAACGAGTGCGTCCAAATTTGGAACTGTGTCTTTCAACGAACTAAGATACATCTGGAATACAGTAGATTGGACAAGTGTAGCCTATAATTGAATATGGTTTTTTTCAGAAAGCGAGAAAGGAACATGAGTCAAACATATCACTGTGACAAAGCTGAAAGTTTTGTGCAATAGGTATTTGTTCAACAAACGCAGTGACTCTTTAATGAAACAATAAAAACACTTTTACGTAAAAAGTTAGGTAAAAAAAAAGCCTGAAATAAAATTTTCAAACTTTTGCAGAAAATTTTATTTCAGACTAGCTCGAAACGTTTCTTCTCAGATGGTAAATTACTACAACCTGACAACCACGTGTGATTCAGGTCTGCCCATGATGAAACCCACTAAGCACACAAATACATGCGAATTTCTGCATTTTACGAGATACCCAGAATCTTTTGAAGCGCCTATTCAAAGGAGTAGTTTGATAACATTCAACCGTGACGTAAATCCTAGGGGATGTGTTCTTTTGTCTTCTCAAGGCTGCCCGGCATCGATCCGTCTAAACGGACTACACCTAGCCCAGTCTTCGAGCGTTGACGTGAACGACTGTGTCTCTATTGCTCTGTGTTTCACATCTAGCGCAAGCGTCTATCTCGGCTCTCTTAGGGTGGATATTTTCTCTACAAATCGGCTTACACCTATACAGATTAGCAATTTATCTCGTTACATATAACCTGTAGAATTTCCGGTAAATCTGATACGATGCAACCGTTGTGTGCTCATCAAAGAAAACGCTGTTGAACACGGTTTTTTTTTTTCTGTTCAACGTCTAAAAGTTTCCTAGTACACTTGCTACAGCTTTCCAGGATCGTTACGTGACCGCAATGCGCAAAACAGCGAACGAACGCTCGGCTTAGCTTGGATCCTCATTTACCTTGATTCATCCATTTAATCATTGGATGTCTACGGGGGATTAACTGGACTAGAAAAGCAATGATCGTTTTGCTATCCATATAATCAATTTCATCCACCTGACCTCGCGTATGCACTATGACTCATTACGTAGACTAAATTCAAGCGAGTATTACAGCTTCACTCGACGATAGGTTAGTGTAGAAATAGGACATTCGTTTTTTTCCCTGTTCCACTTTACGCGTCAGATTACAGTGAACTGAAGAAGCAATATTAAAAAAAAGAAAAAAAAAGAGAGACAGAAAAAATGATGTAACGTTTAAACTTTCTAAACAGAAAGTAACCTTTGTGATCCATATCATTTTGCCTGCTTGTCATTGTTCTCATATATGCATATAACTTATTGTCGCCTCACTGATGATGCACGATACTGATGTATGTCCCACTAAAAAACCTACCTTCCCTCTGGTGTATGTTGTAGATAACTTCGTAGATCCAATTCCCTGTTTGTATTTGAGGACATCAGCATATATTCCCGCCAAGTAAGTTTCCCATGGCCGGTTCGTGCCTCTTTAAGAGTGTCTTAGTATTCGTACACAGTAAGATTTGTTTTATTTTACGCTGTTTCGCAAGTTCATTCGCTTCCCGTCACACCTGTAGGAACAGGGGCACGCAGGTTGTTGTAACCGGTTTATTGTCGGCAGAGGGCATCAATGGTGCAATAGAAGTAATAACGACAACAGTTGTTGCCGCCACGCAAGTCCGTTATCATATATGTAATTCATGCCCAGCTGGCGGCACACGCTAGGAGTGCATATAGCACTTTTAGTAATGGTATACTTGCATATGCATTACAATTGAGACAGATCGAGCTGAGATCAGACGCGGTTTAAACAGCTTTAAGAACAACTTAGCATGCTTTTACCCGTTCGCTTGTCTCGGCACCGTTCTTCGCTGCTCGTTCCTAACTGCTGAAAACAACAATGCACAACAAAGCACACTCAATCGTATAACTAGTCAACAATATAAAGCAAAAGTATAACAAAATAGAATCGAAGCGGACATCTTCGTCATCCGGAGCCAGATCCTACCGTACTTACCACGGTCGAATTCAGGCTAGGCATTTTTGATATCTCTTTTCCTCGCTAGTTTTTTTCGGCTCCTTTCCACGCGCGGATTTAATAGGCCATACCAAGCGGCTCCTGTTGGGTACGTGGAAAAACAAATCTATTCCTTGCAAGTACATTTGCTGCTTCTTTCAGACCTATAAACACAAGCAAGTCTAGACGACGCTTTCTCGAACGCGCGTTGTCTTCTTGGTAGGCCCTTTAACGAAAAATTTCCACGGCTTGTTATATGCTAACCACGCTATGGCGGGAAACATGGGCAAACCTGCTTCCTTTTCTTTTCTACCATGTTTACTCTAGGTAGCCTCTTCCGTCCTCGGCCAACATCTCGACGGGCAGTGCAAACACGTGCTAACGACGGAGACGACTCAGTTATTTTCTAATTTCTACTGCAAGTGCTTTCATGTGTGTTCATGTAAATGAAGCTTTTGGTAGGGAAAACAGTCAAAGTGTCAATACGTACAAGTATCTGATACAAACCAAATCAGGTCTATTGTATATAGTCTCTCAGTATATACTTATATATATGTTCCCGAAATCCTGTACAATCCGTGTGACTGGCGCACAATCGTAGGCAACTTGAACTTCTTTTAATAGACGTTCTGAGATAATAGGGAAAGGTCTTTTTATTAACACAATTAAAAAACTGAACACAACACCAAACCGAGCTGTACAGAACAGACATCTTGGAATACTGAGATTTAATTTGGATTTTAAATAGAAATATATCATTAGACACGTTTCCCCCCTAAAACGGGAAAATACTCTCCAGTATTATTTTTAACTGAACAGCACTAGGAATCATAAAAAAAAAACAAAGTTACATACCAATATAATTCAGTTCTTACGTTTATTTAACAGTTAAAAAAAGCTTTATTCCAGACGTCACAAATCAGTCATCATGACCGAGGTGATCCGTTGACACGTTGTTCGTTCCTGCCATTAATTGATACATTTGTCAATCGGCGTGACGGTGAGTAACAATAGTTATCCTTTTAACGCTGATGGTCCTGCAGTGAACACTATAACTAGCTTGCTATTGGCCAGAACTTAATTAGGTATCAGACTTGGGCCGTGAGATGGCTCACAGCTGCCGCTTTTTGGCCGGCTATCCAGTTACGTCGTCGAGATGGGTTCAGGCGGAAAGATATCAATTTTGGGTCTTATCGAATGGCTAAATTTCGAACGCTAGGTATGCTACCACCCAATGCGACCATTATTTCTTATCGCTCACTAGCAGACCTAGAAACGAAACAAGGATACGCAAAAAAACTTCCGACCAATGGTTCCACAACGGCTACAGTGGAGGGTTGGCTGGACGCGAACTTTGCTAGCAGAAATTCATAAACGAGCTGAAACAGACTCTGTGGCTGTTGACGATCGTAATTTGAGTAAAGTGATTGATAATCTCTGTTGTAAATCACTGTTTGTTTAGGCAGCTTAGATAGTTTGCATTGTGCTATATAACGTTAACCGGTGCTGGCTAGATACTAGCTATACGTTGAGCCTACGGCCGAATCCCGTTACATTTTTTTAATTAGTTTGAAATAATGTTAAAGTGTTTATGGTGATATAGTTTTTCTAAGAACGTTAAGATGTTTACGGTGAAATATAAATTGTACACACTTGTATGATGCCCGTTAGTTCGTACTATTTGTAGAATGTGGGCGCCGTGATTACGGCCAAGGGTTTGGAATGCAATCGCTGATATGAAAACGATAAATTAAATGATATCGGTCAATTTACAGGCTACGAGGAGTACACCGGTTAGCAACAATGTACTATCCTTTAATGTCAAGAAAGGTTCAGTTGGTGAAGGAGAATGTTGGCGGCATAGACTTGAATGTCAATCAGCTGGTAGATTTTGGAGTGGCAAAATACCAGGCCAAAAGAGGCACATGTCATAGGCCGTACCACTCGGTTAGATCTGGCTTGTTTCTTCTTGCGTTTGAACTTCGCTCGGAAACCCTGTATGTGCGGATTGATCTGGAAAAGACTACAGAACATCAGTGCCATGAGCTTGCTCTTAGAGAGGTTCCCAACCAATGTGTATTGCGTGATATTCTATGGGTACCAGCTAGATGACGGATAATCCTCAGCAAGCTGTAAGCTGTTAAACCTTAGAAAACATCCAAGAAGTGCTCAGACAGCAAACAACTTTTTACAGAAATACAAAAAAATATTACAATTTATGTATGGTCAGCTCCTATCCTTGGTACAAAGCCCGCGGTCCCATTAAGGTGAAGAGCTCTTCATCCACACAAACTTAATATTTATACTTTCAAAATGTATACGCATATATGCACAGGCTACGCTTTTTTTCTATTTTGTTTTTACACTGGATTATGCTGAATTTAGTTGAACATACTCGTCATCCCAACAATGACTAGTCAATTTTCTCTTAATTTTACGAACAGTTCATAAAGCATGGAATTGTTTATAGAAATTGGATAGATATATAAAAAGATAAACAATACTAAGATTTGAGACAAGTCATTATTTCGACAAGCCTTTATCAATATATGGTATCACCTGCAGTACCTGTCTTTATGCATCTAATTATATCTGCTTACAACGCCAATATCTGAGTGTTTCCAACCCAGGTTCTCTAGAGTAGATATTCGATAACTCTCCTCTTTGCGACCATGATCACTAGAAACGGGGCCGTGGTCAACATAGCCCCTCTGAAAAGAGCCAAAATAGAGTGCACAGCTGAACAACGTTTCGCTACAACCAATGACGGATCAGACGTGGATTTCTTTGCATCTGCAATGCAAATATTATTTCCCGCTTCTGTTCGTATTGCCACGCTGCTTTCGGAGCTGTTAAAGGTAGCGTCGGCGAAAAAACTGCTGGAAAAGAGCATCCTGTTATCTGGCCAAGTTGAGAGAGAGAATAGAACAGGCCAATTCGCGACTTGTATCGGCCCAGTTTCGAAAAAGGACTAAGAAGGATAGTCAGAATAAGCGCTTTGTCAACAGGCATGCCCGATTGCGCTGTAACTCGAGCATCTGGTTGGGTTAAATCCTTAAGTAAGCTTTGATATCCTGAGAGCCCTTGAAAAACAGCATACAACGAACTTATTCTAAAGTGTACTGTGGGTTTATATCCAATAATGGGGTTCATTTACACAGACAGAAACATATCAGCTGAATGGTTAACCCGCGTATTTGGAGATAACAATAAACTGAAAGCTAATTTTCATTGCGTTCGTTCCGTGGCAAAGCTGTCTAAGTAATTAATGCGCGATTCAATCGTTCATCAGACTGGAAATGGCAAACTTTTAAATAAATAGAGAAAATTTTCTTTAATCTCTTATAGTCATATAAGATATGTCGTTAACAAGAATCAAATAGAATGGTAGCAAGGTTTTTCGTCCCCTAAATACTCCATTCTCCGAGCCGCTCTCACAAACATGACAGCTGAGCTAAATCACGCACAAACAATATGTATTTGTTTTTCTCCGTATGGGGCTCTTACTAAAATGGAAACGGGTTAAAAAGCAGAAGAGCCTAGCCGATAGCACACTCTGTACGCTACGCTAACACGGGTTCCTAATTTTCGTACAAAAAAAAATTTTTTTGTTTCCTTTTCCCATCTACTACGGAAGCGCTAGTGACCGTAATCTGCATGCGGTGATGACTTTGAAATTTATAGGGCATACTTATAAGAGTAATTTTACATCCGTACATGAATATACACCAAATGGATTTTGCTCAAATGGGTCCCTTGGAAACTCAAAGCGCATATATGCAGGTTGAGGAGTACCTTATAACACTTTCCGAGGATGAGTGTATATATAGCGTAAATGATCGTTTTATTTAACGAGTGGTCCTTATGTTCGCATTGCCAACCATGGGCACTCCTATCAAAAAGCCCTATAGTTGATCAGATGATGCATGCAAATAGTAAGGCATTCATCCAAACTGGGCGTCTCAAATTAGCGAGTCATGATGGCCTAAGGAAATCAACACGGGCGCATTGACGACAGTGAAAAGTGACATTAGAGTATGCATCGATCAAACGCCAAAGGAAACTAGTAATGACAAGATAACTGCGCTTAACAAACACACATATTATAAGAGGACCAACATGGATGTTACACAAAATCCTTGCACGACAAGTTGATCACATACATGCACAAGACTCACCAGTGTGTTTAGTGTTTAGTGTAAGTGGTATACCCAACTATAGGACATAGCAGATAACTGGACGAAATAAATAGACTAGCCGTCACAAAGAATGCTATATAGTCTCGTACATTCGATGACTGTCCTTACTGCACGTCGTAATAAAGGAGCAGTACTTATGAATATGTGATGGGTGTCTGCGTGCATCGTGTAGGCCACACATGGTATACTCCAGATCAAGGATTACTATCGCTTTCGCAATGCGGAATAAGCCGCCGCGCTCGATGATTAGAGGAGCTCCTACACCTCCTCCAGCTCGCGCTCGTTTACGTTGCTTTTACTATATGCTACAGTTTATGGTCGTACGTAGCGTCTAGTTTGGTTTTTGTTTTTCTGGTTGCATAGAAGGTGCCAAAACACCATAAGGTGCCGCGTTTATCATTACAAGGGAAATACAGTAGAATATGATTAGGGATAGTAGATCTATTATTGAAATACACTATAAGGTGATATTTTTGTCTCGTCACATTTTGAAAATATGTCAAAGCCGAACACGAATATCCACATAAAGAACTGCGAGCAAACTTAGCCGTCTTTTGGGTTTTTCAAAATGTGTTCACCCCTGTTTTCCGTCGCAAAGTTTGCCATTTAATACAAGCCGCAACTTGCTACACACACTGTGACATACTGAAGCCCGTCTTTTATTGAAGCAGACATGTTACTTTTAGTACACAACATTAATATTAAGCAATAACCGCAGGGAAGTTGTGCTTTAAGCAAGGACATATATACTCTGTTACGTAGCTTGTAATCGCTACCGAGAAGAGAGACACGTGTGTTAAATGTGACTTTTCTACTGCACGTTCTAAAATTATCAGGACAAACACGACATATAGCTCAACTGCGTTCGTTCGTTCGTCCGTCTAGCTGGAGCTGGGCTCGGGACCCAAGCGAAAAAAATGGCCCCAGATCAAGCATGTTTGTCACTAACAATAGGTTCAAACTGCTGGGAACAAGGCAAGAATGTATGGTAGTGAAATGCACGCCAGTGGAAACGCCAGTCACTGTCGACTGTTGAATGAAGACTGTTGCTTGGCAGGTCTTTCTTGCCTGTTTCACAGATGGTCGGCAGAAGCTACGCCTTTGCTTAAACCGAGGCAAAGGCATCACGCAAACATTCTATTGCCGAACTTTCTCGTCCCACTAACAGTTATGCACGTTAATACCGCATGGAAAAAACCAGCACTCAGTCACTCGGATTTTGAAAGAGAAAAAAAAGCGGACGAGGCGACAACATCGCGGCCCCCAAGATCTCCGAACAGTCAGACTGACAAAGTAACCATGCAAAGCAGCACCGGGCATATTTAGGTTCAGATATGGTTCTTGCATATTCGGAACTGGCTTACCACTTTCCCTGCTTTCCCAATTTTAATCGAAGTTCCGAAGAGGTATTGAATGAAAAGGACATGCGTTGGATATTGTTTTTATTGTAACGTCGTGCTTTCTTTTTACGAGGCTTCGGGGTTTATAGCAAAACACGAGATTGCCAGGCAAGTACATGCGTATACCAGTAAATACGGAAAAAATGACACGTTTCTAAACTCACAATCCGATATCGCACTACTAATCCAATTTCGGTTGAAACAAAATTTCCATTTTTTTTTGACAGTGAGCCACCAGGAAATAGTATTATAATAAAAAGAGTCTACCTAGCATGTCACTTTAAATTACCGAAGGTCAGGCTATTAAATAATAAAACGATTTAATTATGCACATAAAGCACGCTTTTTAGTCTTCTCACTTGGGAGAAATTAGGAACACTTCGAACATGCCATAATCAATCTATTACATTGTTGTTTCAAAAGAGTTAAAAAAAGATGATCGATCATGAGAACATATGGCGCCATTTCAGTGCCGTATGTTGAGCTAGCCCGATACCGGTAACAACGAATAAGCGACAATATCGGCACTAACGTAACGAACAGTTTCACCTTCAAGGACGTTAACATAGATCCTGGATAGAAAACATTATACCCGGGCAGTCTTTATACGTGTCACATGCCTGTAATAATATAAAGTATTGCACGTTCTTCAATAAATTCAAGGTTCGACATTACTTGGATTGATGTTTTGATTTTTCCTCTGCGTGGGCTTTGTTCATGGGGTGTCGGAGCAAAAGGGGAAGGCTCTATACATGACGAGCAGATCCGCTAAATTTTCTAGCTAGTATCTTCAGCATCAGATCCCTATAATGTCCCCGTAATCGCCTATCTAACTCAACTTCTGTGAAAGAGATTTGCATATGGTTACAATTTAGATGCTGCTACAATCCCAACAGCGTTAAAGCAGAACACAGGCGAGTTGCTAAAGAAGTTCTAGCCAGCCTTGGTCACTTAATTTAATGTAGCACATTAAGGCATATTACATATATGTAGGCTCACTAGATTTTAATATCTTAACCCGATGTTAACCTATGGGACCAATTCATTACCTTGAAGATTGACGCTAAAAATGAAAATTACGTTTACGAGAGACTTTTGCTTTTTCTACGCTTACTTTCTCGGGAGTTGTTTGTTGCAGCCGTCATTTTAGTCACCGCATCGTTGACGAATCTCGTCTCTAACAAAGCTCCACTACGATGCCAAGCTGGAGTTCCGATTGTAATCGGTTCCACTCGGCTTTCCAATTGTCTTTTAGCTAAAATCAACTTTAAGACACATATAGGTCGCGCTAAGACCTGGAATAGGACGTTTTTTGAGACAAAAGTTTTCGTTCTACACATTCTGAAACTTTTTGAAACATTTAAAATACCGTTATTTTGTTCCATTCATCATAAGGTTGCTCCGGATCCTTGCCGGATTCCGACGATGACGTATAGTTGGTGGGTATAGGGGCTGTCATAACGTACCTAACAAATTTAGTTACAACGTTATACCAGAGTCCATATCTGTATTGCCGCTCCTTGCAGGACAATTCATACGAAGATTAACGTACCGTTTAGTCGTCACAAATGACTCGCATATAATGGGAGACATGAACAAGCGGTGAACTCGTTACCCCAATGCCTCCTTATAATGGACATCCAGTGAGATCGAAAGGTTCTATTTCTTTAATGGGAATTTCGCTTGTCCGCCCATTTCAATTACTGAGAGAAAAACTGTTTGATTTCAACATGGCCAGATGATAATTACCCAAAAAAGCCTAAATTGCTTTCTTTTAGAAATAAGTGTTTGGCAAACGCAATAACTAGCGGCGAAAATTTGAGTGTGTATTAAATGAGGATGAATTATCAACAACGACTTTTAGCATCCAGAGTTATGTGAATACATCTTTTATATTATTTAAGTAAAAACAACTGAGGAGCAGATGTATAATAGTTGACCACTATAATATGCTGTGATACCGAATCTATGATCATAGATTGAATGAATTTTGCCACAGGTATTGTTATCTTGGACCTTCCTGTTTTACCCTTAATATAATGCACAGTAAATAAGCATACCAACGGTTACATCTATACAGCTGAGGAAACTAGGGGCTATTTTACTGCCATCGAAGAACACCTGTATGCGCTCAAAACCCCATTTCATTTTTCGCAGTTATCACTAATATTTTAGATAAGGATATTTTGCATTACCATATTCAAGAACTGTCATTCGTATAGACATATTATATCATTTGAACTCTTTCTTCGTGTTTTGGAAATTCTACTCGATAGTTGTATGGGATTTTATCGAAGTTGCTCATTTGCTGTCTTTTGTACCGTCTATTTTTTGTTGTTGTTTACGAAGTTGTTTAGGGAAGTCCTAAGGGGTTCGCGACGGAACTTGCTAGACGGAAACACGTAACGACGTCCATGCTAATGTATAGGATCGAGCAAGGGCTTCGCAAGTATTGAAGAGACCCAAAGAACTCCAAGAGCTATCAGAGAATGGTAAAATGGAAGCCCATTCGAGTAGGGATTGATGACTCTATTTTTCTTATTCTTATACATATTACCTTGCCGTGAATATGGTAGTCTTTTAGGAGCTTCGCCAATTTTGAGTCTCTTTTCTCAGCTTTCTTGGTCCATCTTTGTGTGTTTTTTGCGTTACCTTGTAGGCTATTAGTTATTATATCGAAAGCCGAATGGCTTATCTCTCCAGCGCTGATGGGCCTGTAGAGGATCCTACAGTCGTTGCTTGTGCAGCTGTCAATATTTCTGTATGCGCGTTAGCCGTGAAGGCCATGCCCATATCTTTTTCAGCACTATCTATATTACCGTTGACCGAGTCGAACAGAGCAACTTTCAGCACATGCCACCCGCTTAGTTGCCTGACGGTTGAATTGGCTTTATTCTATCACTAACCCCCGATGGGACTTTTTCTTTTCACATACTGGTACACATAACACATTCTCTCATTTACACACGGCATAGGATCATTCTTGCACCAAGATACTGCCCTTTATTAACAGCAATATCATCACTACCGCCACCACCATCATCATCATCACGTCGTGTCCTACGCCATTAGCCGTTTCGCGAGGGTAACGTCAAACGGCTCGAGTCGATCTGCTACGTCGGCTATCCACTGGCCGTTATATATGTATAAGCTATTATATGGATACGTGTCGTTTTATCGAAAAATTGCCACTGAGAGGTGGCGAGTACGGGAGGCAATCAATGCTTAACGCATAAGGCAAAGGAAGCCTTCCCGCAGATCTTAGGGCAGTGAGGAAAACCGACAATATGAGGAACCATGTTTAGGTTTGGAAACTGTTGCCACCCAAGGACTGTGTTTTTTAATTTGTTAGACACGAACCATTAGTCATACAAAATAGTCTTACATATTGAATTGGTTCCGAATTCAGTTGATCCCTTATAGCGAAGATAACGTTGCACAAAATAGGATGCGTATGCCTCGTATGTAAAACATCAAAGCAAAATGAAAAGTAGTAAACTTCACTTTTATTGAGTGCTTTACTCAGCTTTACTCTGTGCTCTCATTTACGTACGGAAATAAAGCATGTATACAGCCCGGTTCGATCCTGCACTGATACGTTTCGCTTACATTAGCATGCATATACGTTACTCACTGAGCAGTTAGGATTTGCAAAAACCAACGAAAAAGCGCTCTGTAGGTATATATTGGGACTTACAGCTAGACCTCCCGATCTTCATAGGGTTGCCAAGTTTCGGTGTCAGGGTCTTTTCTCTTTTGATTAGCAAGTACGATATTAGGTCTTTGAGGGCACTCTTTTTAGAGAAATATAGTTCTGCTTTTTTCTAGCATCAACTTTCGATCTTTCGTTCTTTACACCGTAAGGGCGAGTTTGTAGAGTTGCAACCCAGTTGGCATACTATGTGGGACATTCGTAGCACTTACTTCTGCCTGCAACTTTTGTCTTCCGATTTAGATAAGGAAGAGTTCTATTTCTCTTAATGAAACGTTCCCTAAAAAATACAGGTCATAATTCTCGGCTGTTGATCCGTACACCTGTACTGCTCCAAGCAGTATCTAGAATTGTCAATACGTGTTTAAAATAAATTAGACTAAATGAGATATTAACCCTTGTTGCTATCAAGGATCTGTATCAAAATCGTTAAAAGGTGTCGCGTAAAATAGAACTATCCATATTCAGCAGTATTTTTCATATAAAATCAGGACTATTTAATCTAGTTGCCAATCTATTGAAATCATAATGTGAAATATTCCACATGTTAATAGTAGTTGCCCTCGATGGCCTATTGTTGCGTCCTGTCGGAGGGAATTGATGAAGACATGCCATCAATGCAAATTTTCTAGCCTGAACGTACGCACGGTTTCCAATAATGTTCATAATTTTACGCATGGTATTGCTGAGGATTTTTTACAGTTTTACGTCATCCAGGTTTTGTTCTGTCTACTATATTTTTGCTTCTCCACCGAGTTGTGATATCTGAATCCTATTACGATTTATCAAATGAATCTGGCAGCTGCAAATTCGAATACCCTTCTACTAAACACAGTGTAAATGCTATGCCAAAATACAATTACAGGGTACAGTTAAAGAATAAACAAAAAGAACTGCTAACGCTTTTTTTAATCTATGAAGAACGAGTGTCCTTGGAAAGCATTGTTCGCTTCCCTATGATTATGCAACCCTATAAATTGAATGTCATGAACCTATTTTGGCAAGAACCTATTTTGGTTACTGCGCACCAGATTAGTCGTTGCCTGCATTAAGTTACTTCACCGATTCGTATATGCTTGATCAATGCCTTCACAATTAATTTACCTCCGCAACTTCTGGCGCAGAGTAATTGTTTTCGCTTTAAAATATCCAGTAGTTAGACACAATCTCCATTAATGGTTTCGGTTGAAGGACATTGTTGTGTTAGCTTATCATCTGAGTTTGAAGTTAACTTTGAAGTTATAATTTGTTCCATTGACGTAGCTTTGTATAAACAAATTAATTTATTTCAACTACCTTGTTAAGGATAAAAGCACTCGACGTTAAAATGTTATCCATTTAGTCTTTTTGTTTTTGTTTTTTTAATAGGTTAAATTATGTGCGAAATAGATTTTTTAGATACGAGCATATCTTTCAAGTCCAAAAGATGGATCGTTTCGTGGTATGCGCTATTAATATATCATTACATTGCATAGTTAAGAGTTTCTTTAGAGACTTTTAGGCCCTATGAAATGTTAATAAAATGCACCGGACATAATTTTATATTGTATATTGGAAAACTATTATTATTAACTATGTTCTCTATACGAAGCGCAACCGTCGTTGTATTTTCTTTGTTCCAAAACTAAATCGAAACAAATTGCATGAATACAAATAGGTTTACTTAACATCTATAGCTTAAATCAGTACCTAAAAAAGCCTTTGATAGGTTTCAGGCTGCATGTACATCTGCTGTGAGAAGCACTGATTGCCGTGAACAGACTTGTTTTTCCTAACATAGCATTGAAGATGACAGATCATGGTTAAATTTTATACTCCCCTAAAAAAAAAAGCCTGCATGTAGCGGAACTTGCTCGATAGTGTTTGACGCAACGTGCGGAAGATACGTGCAGCATGTCAATAACATGCATAATTGTCGCTTTTTCATCTGTCGTAAGCATAGAAGCACGAGATCAGCTACTATTGTTGTAACTTATGAGGTATGATCGTTGCCGATTCCTAGTCAAATTGCATCCGATTATATACTTGACTTTCGCATATTTATTAAATTAAAATATTTAGTTAATGCTTTTCATAATATCGATCGAATAACCTGTGACAAAAATAAGAGGGGGCGCAACGGAGCAAGGGGCGCATAACCAAATGCTGCAGCCAGGAGGAAACGCCAATAAGATTTGCTGTTTTTTTTTTCTAACGCACGGTCTTCTGCCACAGTTCTCGTGATATTGTTATCGTACAGATAGCCCTAAATGCTAAGACTTTGTTTATTTCAGTAGCTACTATTCAGACTAGCCTTTTGAAGTCAGGCGATGTGATCTCATCATATATGACTCTGCATCGTTCAGGTTACCGCTTGGGGAATGCTGGTGAAGCTAATGGACTCACAGTTTTTGCCTTCATTATGCCTTCAGCTATTCGCGCCTTCGTGGACCCACTCAAGAGAACATATAACTTTTTCGACTCACAGAAATCGTGTAGCAACAGAAAATTTAATTAACCCCTTTTTTTCTAATGGGAAACCTTTGAACCCATTACGCTTATATCTGGACGATCACAAAGCTATAATAAGATGTAAAATGCCGTCATTTAGCTTTAATTTGAAATAAATTAATTTAATTTAGTTTAAATTTAGGCATAATAGGGTATCTAATCCTAGTTCAGAATTTCACTTTTAAGAAAATAGAAAAAAAATTAGATCTTTTTAAAAGGATTCGCCATATTTTGAATATATACTATGTAAAACTCATATTCACTTTAATCTAGAAAGTATTTTAATTTTGACTATATAACCGCAACTGCCAGCGCAGATTTCGCCAGTAAATAGATGAAATCTCAGCGACCTCTTGACCATCCTATTCTGGCAAGGATGGCACCTGTAAACTGAAAGATCACAACTGAATTGGAACAACATTTAAACAAGCTTTATTTGAATTTTGAAACCGTTCAAGGTATTAATACAAATGGCCGTAGCACTTAGTACATGTAGATAGAGTTTAGTTATGGATAGAGGGTATGGGTGAGGGCGTCCAGGGGCTGGACAATTTACGAACTGCCAATGAACTCTTCCAGCGGACATTGTGCCATATCACGTTTCAGATGTGATGAATCAGGACAGAAGGAAGCTGCTCAGCTTCTGTTCTGTATATAGAAGTAGGAAAAAAGGAAGGGTACATGTGGTTCTAGACGCGGAAGAGAAATGTGTGACGCCGCGCAAAAGAAAGTCCTGAAAGCAAAATAAAATTAGAAGAATATCGTTAAGCCCAAATTTATTTGCATAACCTTCTAACATCTCTATCTTTGCATCCCTCTAAAGCTAACTGCAAGTGAAAGAGAGAGAGAGAGAGAGAGGGGGGGGGGAGGGGGTAGTTCTAGCAATAACTCACGTATCCACTGAACACTTGAACCGACCTACGTATTTGCAAAATGTATCGCATGGACGCAATCTTTCCCGGCATTTTGCATCTAATTTCTCGATTTTCCTCGTAATAAGAGTCGCTATTTCATTATTCAAATGCGCTCATTGACTAACCGAGAGCAGCGATATGCAGGTCATATAGTTTCATGAATAATTCCTTGATCATCAACAAGCTTATTACACTGAGAACATGTCTAGTATGTGTGAAGACCTTCCACCTCATACGAGAAATAATAATATTATATATAGGAGATAAATTTCTCCTACACGTTGAAGTCGGTGTCGACATAGTGAAAATAACTACGCTCTAAATAAATTCATAAGGATAAATTGTCACTCAAAAAGGAACTTGATCCATTGACGGCAACTGTAGTAGCCGTTTTGGCATCCGATCAATATAGCATTATTTTTATACGCGAAACATAGTGATTACGTTATGTTAGGTTAGGTTCGTCGTCAGAAAACGTTGGACCTCGTCGGGAAACTGGATTTAAGGCTCCTTTTTGTCTTCTTGTTATCGCTGATACAGACGGAACAAGAGCTTCCGGAGGTGTGCGTATCTTGTCATGAATAGTCGAAAACGTTTGCAAGACTAAGATATGTTGAAACGATATAGAGTAAACCAAACAGACTCGTTTAACTTATTGATCTCTAAATCTAAAAATGAATACGATTATTTGTACCGTGACGTATAACAACGAAGTTTGTTCTAACGTGACAATTTTCGTACAAATCGCCAGGTTCTTGAACTCTTTAATTAGTCGAAACATACTAATTCTCTCCCCTCGCAGTCCGTCCTGGCAATTAGATAACTTATTGGTTATTTATTATTGGTGTTTGTACTAGTGAGTAAACATCAGTTCGGTGTGTCTTATTACACAGTCAATGCTCAGTGATCGTGCTAACAAAAAACGTTTCTCATATATTAATAGTTTTCATAAAATGTCCAAGGTCTTCTCGAGGTAGTTTCGCCATGTTACTTCGCCCCAGTTAGTTAAAGCGATGTCTTGTAGCTTCGAAATAAGCATCACTTGTTGATGGCATTCAGTCAAATCAGGGCTGAGCAAAAACCCCGCATGAAACCTTTTAATTAATATGGTGATTAGTATATAGCAGAGAGCGAGGCAAACGTTTCTAAAAGGAAAACTGTGAACAAGTGGTGGCTCGTCATCGCAGGCCATCGCAGTTTCATCAAAATTGCGGTATATAGGTATATGAGTTAGGCGCAATTGTGCCAGCAAGGATAGCGCGTGATGCTTTTTATCTTCTTCGCTTTTGTACATTTCGTATGGCACCCAGTCGGCTGCACACCCAGCAAGGGGACGCTCATATATGTACACATATATATGTTTACATGATAGTGGTATATGGTATATGACTGTGATATCAGTTGGGTAGATGGACGCGTGCAAGTATCAAGAATGTTCATTTGAACGAATTTCGACCATATATGTTTTACGCTTATGGTAGTTCTGATCACTCTGCTTCGTTAGACATATTTCGTTTTAAGCACAGGATTATTATTTGACGCTGATAGTGTGCTATGCCACCCTGGCTATTTTTTTGAAGTTTTTCCATGGGCCGGTTTGGCAGAATTGAAAGGATCATGTTAAAGTTTCTTTGCCCTTGGATCCAGCTAACAGCGTTTTGTTGACTAGGATTATGGTTCAATATGTCCTGCTAAAGCTAAAAATCTTTCTGGTAAATAGCATTGCGCATCTTTGAACCGTTATATGAGTTTTACGTTACACAAATATAGAATATACGACCACTGCGTATCGTGGTCGCTTATGCGAACAATAGTATTAGTACGTAAATTTCGGGTTGCAACTTGACAAAGTTCCTGAAGTACTTCTGACTATTAACTTGCTTCCTAAAGTACTAATCTGCTTTAGTTGAACTGTTGGTCGTGTGTTGTAGTTTTAAAGAAGTGTGATTATCTATATATATATATATATATATATATATATATATATATATATATACATGTATTTAAAGAAGAAAAATGAACTTTTTGTCTAAATTCTGGCGATAGAATAACTTTGGACAAGTTCCTTCTTTATTTAATGCATTTATGTCATTGCATCGATTGTATCGTTTTATTCTGCGCTGCAATATACTAATATTGTGTGTTCTGTCGATTTTTTTAAGAAAATTCCCAGATATTAAAAGTCTCCTAGGACAACGTTGATGACCGAGGTCAAGGAGCAGTTTCGCTGGACGCTTTTTTAACAGGCGCGTCCTCCTTATATTGAACGGTTCTCGTGTCACGAGATGTGTCGATGAGATGCCGTCAAGACGCGTTTTCTTAGTTGTGTGATAACAATCGAAACGAAAATATCTCCTTTAATTTTTAGGTAATAAAAGGAAAAATATAGCTTTGACTCACACTAAAAACTATTTGGAAGACTCTAGTCTTAAAAGATAAGCTAACCAATATGCTTAATAGATCCGTTTAAAGGACATATTACTTGCTACAGAAGACACCTCCGGAGAGACACCTTTTATATTTCCCATATATTGAATGTAGCTGGCGAGAAACATAAAAATAGCACATAATTTTTGTTAGGTAATCACCAGTCTCCCAAATGTTGCGTATATGAAAGCAAGATGGTCGTCAGAGTTAAGGTCTATGCAAAAATGAACGTCTTTACAATAATAATCTGATAACATATATCTTTTAAGATCTTTTTTTTTTTTTTTTTTAAATTTAAATGCGTGCTAAACGAAGTACTCTGGTGGCAAAACAAGTATTTGAGAAATTGTTATCCGCTTTTAGCTCTATACAATAGCTGTTTAAAGTGAACCTTGCGTCGCTTCGTACAGGAAAAGCGTAAAACGTATAATAACGCTGAATTTTATGAGCTGACATCTCGCCGATCAAATGGTTCGAGGTGTTAGGGGGCGAAACTGCAAAGGAACAGTGTTTTGTCTGCAAAAAAATTAGAAACACAACCCCGCGGGTAGTAACCTACTTTCTAGGTAAAGTTTCTGATGTCGTCCGTGATGCATCAGTTCTGTTGGACAAGCATTTAGGAAAACTTGCAGAAAAGATGCATCTTAAACAATACATATAATGTCGATTCTGGTAAATTCGCTTGTGTGAAAAATGTTATTCTTGGTTCTACCTTCTGATCTTCAACCTTACTAGATGTCAGCACGGACCTACTTTCGTCGAGGTAAATCTTGCTTACTATAAAAGAGATAAAGCACTTTTTAATGGTCTCGATGGGCCACGAGCATTGCAGTATCAAGATAAGATCCAATGCCGTAATGGCTATGATGTCAACACAGCGAGCGTCTACGAAACGAGACTTCCGATGAAATGCTGTGAAATATCTTGCTAAGTAACAAGTTTCCTTTGAGGTGGATTTCGACACACTGTACAGAAGAAACACAGACGAATAATTAGACCTAACTAACGGATTGACAGCATGGCAAAAAAATCATGCATTTATTTCCGGTCATCTTCGATTTGGCTTACCAGCTGATCTGCGCTTTGTCAGCAGTATATATACGTGTACGTTTATGGAGTTTTAATGCTAGACATAGTATTGTAAAGGACCGCTCGCTCGAACCCTGAAGAACAAAATAACCACTCGAGGCAGGCAACAAAGTCGACACTGAAGTATAAAATGCTTTTATAGATCGTACTATTCATTTTATTTAATACTAGAATTTAAGATAATTTATAGACAGCGTTGCAATAATTAATTTGTTAGCAAAATATTAACGTTAAGTTTAGAAGAATTCCATCTTTTCGTTCGAATTTCCAATTAATAGGCAATAATAGACTGCTAATAGAAACATAAAAGAGATGCATGCAGAAACGCATTTTTGGCACGCCCCTGTTATACAGGAACGAAACACCTTCGTTGTGGCCTTCTGGAAGGCCGAAAACATTACGTGATAGTCGCGGCTAAGCGTGTGTGCGCTTCTAAGGACACGAATTAAACCGACACAGCTTTCAACAAGATAGCTACAAATAACTATATGCGTACCCTATGTAACCGACTACGCTGCTCTGTAAGTTGGTTGAGGCCAATTTTCGGTGAGACGGAAATTTACTCAAACCAAAGTACGTTCAGCTAGTGACACAAATGTGCTATAGCAGGCCGTAACTACATGTTCTTGTAAAAAGTCACATCGTTTCGGTTGGCCCTCAAAAGAAAGATGATAGAAAGATCTAACAACTTCCTTACGCCGTAAGAAGTCTGAAAAAAAAAGTCTCATATTTAGAATTCATTTTCTTCCAAATCCTGTTTTGACGACACTCCGCAGGTAGCAGCAATGGTAGCATAAACAAAGCAAAAATCGGCAAAAATTTTAGCTATACCACTAAGTAGAAGAAAAAACTTATCCGGAAACCAGAATACTTTAGATGAACCGGGACTACTGACCTAAACAATAAATCCACTATCTTCAAATAGTAGAATGCGTGCGTGGAAAATAAAAATGGTGGAAAACAATGTATTATGATAAAGCGTCCTACTTTTCGTAGATGTCAATCAAGGAAGGGTATGCTTATATATTATGCATACTTTTTAACCACATAATGAGGCCAAGGGGAATGTCAATTACGCTTATGTTACAATGCAGTATTATCAATGCCAATGGCTTGTTAATATAATACTATCTCGTAAGTTGGTTCCAAACTTCGTCAATTCTTCCATGTATCTTAAGTTAATCATTCTATGCAAGCTTTTTCCAAGCTCGTGTTGAGCTTTCAATAATCGGTATATGCAAGAGATGTAGACTCTGCCAAAGGGTTCACATGGTGCAATTGAATCAAGCATGTCAACAATTATTTGCGTTGTATTTAGGGCCTACAAATGAGACACATCACTCTGAGACCAAAAATAGTGTACTTACGTGAAATTCTCCTATGTAGCGATCTCTGCCAAGAAATATAAACGAAGCCTTGAGGATAGAGTGATATATTTGAATAATCCTGTCACATATCACTGTTATATGTACGTTTATTCTGTGTGATTTGGATTGATTTAATGTTGCAATTTCCGTGATTTATCTATGATGTCGCGTAAACCCTTTCTCCATAAAGTTATAACAGCTCCATTCTTGGGCTTTTGCCTCCACCTAAAATTGGTGTCGCCGTATTTTGTAAAGCAAATGTGCATTGGTCAAATAAACAAGTCTTTTAGACAGATATTGAGAAGAAATTATACAGATTTAATATGACGGCTATACTAAGCCTTAAAACGCCTCACATAGGACGTGTCGCCGGTAGCCTAAATGGTGTCGACAGGGTACATTTTAAAGCGCCCCAGGGGTGAAGAAATATAAATATAAAAGATAGTTTTATCTGGTTGACAAGAATTATTACATGTTACGTACATACACAAAATACTGCTAATAAACATCTAATGGCGACGTACAAAAAAACATATAGGATCGAAACTAGAAATTATCGGCCCGCCGAATAAGGTCGCATTGCTAATCTTATTTTGAGAACAGATTTTTATTGGCAACGGTAAGAAATTATTCAAAAGGGTGTTGGAAAGGTTGTTCGGTATGCGCTTATCTACTAACAAAAGTTCGTGACTAAGTAACATACTTAAATCGTCAAAAAAACTTTCACTGCATTTACCTCGATTACAGTCGCGCTTCTGGAAGATATAATTTGACAGGTTAGAGGGGCACGAACTTGCTTGCAGGTTCGAAAACCTCAAGGCCCTCGCGTTGGTCGGTCACTGTTTCATGTTTTCGTCTTGGACCTCACAACAATAATAATATCCGATGGTGGCGTCTTCTACCAATTCTCTGCTGACGATGTTAGAAAGCCTTTTACATAAGCTCGGCTGTATCCGGCTGTATATCGGCTGTGTATAGTTTTTACGCCCGAGTATACCGCGACTATGTCGAACGCTTTTGTCATACCTACCACATCTGAAAAAACAGATAATTTCTACTATAGCTCTGTTTTATGACCTTAACTTATCAAAATCTCCACTTTACTAGCCTCAAAGCGAACTTGAGCCATTCGGCAGGCGAGATTCTGCTAAATTACGTACCGAAAATTCTGTGCGAAACTACATATGAGCTTCGCCATGTTAAAATCGATGTATTATCGCGCTCATGTAAAATCTAACTACTAACTAAAAACTAAAAATATCAATAGAACTTCTCCAAGATGTATCCCGAAGTGAAGCATTTCATCCCGAAATGTCGTTGTTGTACTGCTGACCTCAGTATCTACATACAGTATCTAAATTTTAGTGACTTTAACTTAGAGTTTAACAAGTAGGTTTGCTGAAAGGGCTAAATATTGTTATCTTTTCTACAAGAAAAAAATCTGGTTTGTGAGCTAAAACTAGCGCATTCGGAAATTATACGAAAATTTGATAATATATTAATTTAGTCGATATGTACAATGAAATCTATATATATACGCCCTTGCACACACCTTGCAGCGCTTACACGTACCTGTCAAGGATATATAGCAAATAAGAATATATATCCGTAAGCATAAGGTAAATTTTGTGACAGATGCTGTCTTTCAGCTTACACCTATAGGATTTCTACATTGAGGAGTAACTAGTATTATGATTCCTCTCAGCACGTCGTGCACGGTTTGCTTGTTATGACACCTTTCGAAATAATGCTTAAGTCTTTGATGCTCTTTAGTCTCCTTTTTGGTTAAATATATTCGTTTTAGGTGAATGAAGCTGAAATATACCACTCCAGAAAACAGTCCGGTTGAAGGTCTTGTCCTTCCTAATTTTTCATCCGAACTAAGCACTACAGCATTGCTCGGTAAACCTTACTGTATAATTTCACAAATGCCGTATTGATAAACCTTGTAATACGGCCATTTGACGGCATATTTACTAACTCTTATTTGCCTTTCAAGCTCTAAAAGCAATAAAAATACCCACATTTCTTAATAGCTCCAAAATTCAGGTGGAAAAAGAACTCACAGCGGGAAACATATGCTAAAACCCCAGTCTTTTAAGTTCACAGAGGTTATCCTTATCTACAGCGTGTAAAAAAAAGATAGCCTGATTTGATAAACACATCCTGCTAAAACGATATGTATCTGTAAGTGAAATTCGCAAGTATCCTAATCAATTCCCTATAAATAATAATGGTAAATATACACATGTGCATACATGTACACATCTTCGCACAAGGCCGAACTGTTGACGAAGGTACACTGAAAAACATGCCGATAACAACAAATACGCACGAACCACTAACTTTGGCAGTTGCCTCATTCTGTCAACTGGTTGAAAAAAATAAATAAATAATAACTAGCTTGTTTAATTCAGATTTCATGTAAGCATTGCTGGTTTTATCCTTTTATTCGTGCAAAAAAGAGAGGTATCTTAAGCATAAAGGAAGGGATATTTTTGGAAGCAAAATTCGATCATAAAGTCTGATCACGTATACGTAAACTACAGGCTTTTTCTACTTGTTAAATGTTCCGGAAGGTATTTTGATAGCGGACTTTGAATATCCAAGTTAAAAAAAAGTTCATGTTTATATAATTGTTAAGTCCGGTCTTATGCATTATCTCTGTCTTGCATTCTGCAGCCAGCGTATTCGTGACTGACGGTAATAAACCCTCTACAGATTTCGATTGCTTTGTAACATCAGCTGGATTTCTAACACATCAAGAATATTCACGGAGAAATATAGAGTAACAGTCAGGTAGAGATTAGATTAGATAGGGCAAGATAAGTTTAAATGGTAATTATCGAAATGGCTGTGTCCCCTGTCACTAGTTAGCTAGACGGTATTCCTGATTGTACACAGACGCTGTCAAGCGTATTTCTCCTTCGTAGACGAGCTAGGAACGTGACTGCCTGCACGATCACGATATTGGCAATGTGATCATACATGACTGCACCTGCAGTCACCGGAATAGGCAAGGCGCAGTAGCAGAAGGACATGGTACGTTAGCTACTCCAATTCATCACACGCAGTCAATGTCGATCCGGATATTTTGTTATTCTATGAGCTCACTAGTAATCCATATTAATAATAACAACAACAACAACAATCGTAACAGCAATTCCCTGGTATGGAAATAACAAGCGAAACAACGCTCGTCATGTAATAATGTGAGAACTTATTATGCCGTTATGTTAGAATGTCGCGCATAACAGTATTAGTAAGTTTTGTTAAACTTAATTGCGAAATTAAAATGATTCTATTTAACGTGGTCAGCGGTAGATTTACGATTGCTGATAATTCTCATATGGTAATTCGATAAGAATATTACATTTATTTTTTCATTGTTTCTTCCGGATCTGAACTAGTCGTATAAACGAACAAACAGTGCTTTGTTCGTTTATAGGCACGATCACTCGTAACGATGGACGAAGAGCAAAACACGGATGGCTTTGAATATCGATGAAATTGGTTATCGTATTTGGAAGCGCTACCACCCGCTATGCTTCGCGCCGTCTGGTTCGACACTTTTCTTCAGGCTGATTAATATACAATATTATTAGTTGTATAGTAAAACGCTATGGGAGAAACAGCAGCTAAATGAGTCGTAGAGCCAGGAACAGCCCAGAAGAGCATACAAACTGTACTTGCAGAAAGGTTCAGACGTTTCATTAGCACATCAGATCGTGGAGGCGGTCGCGTCATGCGTCTTGTTTGTCAGAGCGTGAAACCAAATGGCCTTAATAGCTTCTCAGTGGTCCGCAGAAAGATCAATAAAAACATTATAGGTATAAGCGATAACAAGGCACTACAAATGAAACCTTGTTCTTTAGTCTCTTAGAAACACTTATGCCTGAACAGAGACTCACACTTTAATCGGCCAAGGTATTACACAGCGTCCTTTGCAGGCCATTCTCGATCCACTCCACAGTTCAATACTAAGTTGAGCGATGGCATTTCCATGCATTTGCGAGAGAAATTCTGATCGTCAAGCGAGCAACGTATAGGGTGTAAAATCAATATTCATCTTTTATTTAAAAGATGGACGAAAGCACACGCTTTTGACCACATAGAAGTCCCAAAATGGCGAAATATATTTGGCTAAAACAACTTTGTCCAAACACTCCTTTTACCTAAACACAATGCAATTGTGCTATCAAGTGAAACTTGTCAAGCAAGTTCGGATCGCGGACAACTAGAACGAACTAACCGTAAATTGTTTGTCGTTAACCACAAAAAGATAACGGACTTCTCTCTTTTAATAAGTGGTGCCTTATTAAGATTAAGTCAATGGACTTCTTCTATTTATATACATACAACACTATATGCTAAAATTATAGTAACTTAAAACGAATAATTCTATGATATGTTGGCGGGTATAGATTTGGCGGAAACCAAATCTATTTCGATATGGCCGACGATATGTAAGTGTTTAATGGAAAAGTGTTTCCTTTGCAAAAAAAACTAGGGCCCTTTTGCGGATACTTGCTTTTCGCGTGACAGCTCAGTAGCGTTCATAATACTGAAAACGTGATTTTTAAATAAAATCTAGAGCTTAATCGATCGTTGAATTTATGATGTGACCTAACAATAGGCTGAAATTTTTGAAAAAATTCACGTTTAAATTGTATCATATACTCCCTAGTATTAAACATGATTGAAGCGACTTAACTTGTTTGTAGACAGTCTAACTTGATACAGTTAGGTATGTATGTAAGTTAAGCCCTCTTGCAGTGATTACTCCATGTTCAGCCCCCTTTAAATATATTTGTTACATTATAGAATAGGTGTCTATTTACTGAAATGTCAAGTAGACATGGTCTTCGCGTTGCATAGTAGTAAGCGAAGGCAAAGTTGATAGTCTGTTGAAATAACGCTCAAAAAAATCAGTCGAGATCAAGAGTCTTTCAGTCGTACAAGGCTTGTTATATGGGTAAATCACTATTCGTGGATCTTAGCATCAACATTCAGTGCCCCTGTTTGCTTGTACGATGATTGTTACTATCAAAGTGAGCGATCAACCTCAATAGCGAACAACCCTTGGCGAAATTCAGACCACAAGTCTACAAGCTAGTAGCATAGTCCTTGAATAATAAAAGCAATAATATCTTTATTATTGATTAGAGTACAAATAAAATATCCAGAACGTAATATAATCAACATCGTGTCGTTGCTTCCTCTTAGCTTTATTGGTAAATATCTAAAGAATCTACCATAGAAATACGTCTAAGGTGAAAAAATATGTCTCGCTATGACAAACGATCAACTTAACTTGTACGAGACACACGACAGTTTCAATACGTGTCTTGCTTTCGCTTGAATCACACCAAGAACTACTAAAATTCAATTTGTTCTCAAGAGATAGATTAGAAATAACTGTTGTCCACTTGACGGCCTTAGGTTTGGCTAAAAATCGTTTTGAGTGTTACACAGGTCAGTACATTTTCCCTCAAACAACACTTGAACCATTTCACCAACAGTAAATAATAGAGAAAAATGACAAATCAATTGTTTAATTTAGTTGTTCCTTAGAAGTACGTCTCGAGACAATGACGGGAAAAATCTTTTTGACATCAAAGCTTAGTCTACGATAATAATAATAATAACAACAACGTTAATGTTATATTATCGTTATATAAAGAATTTTCAGGTTGTCCGGGCCTTAAAGTAATGATTTTCATCATGGCCGGTCGGTGGTAACAGACTGAGTATGAGGTCCAGAGCCCAACAGAGCGATATAACATATTGTTAAGTACCCTTTACGACCTCGCCCGATCAACAAATGTAGCTCTATAGTTCTTCAAATATGCTGTATACTTTGTAGACCTTTTTTACCTCGTTACATTGTTCTAACGATTTGTGCCGCCAGCGATGAACCGGTCTGGAGGATCCATCCAACCCGAATATATATATATATAATCGAATGCGTTGTATATACACATCGAGCGAATTCGATGTGTATACAGAACGCATAACGTTTTCCCTCAGCTTGGATGACGTGTCCAAAGCGGCATTGCTTATACTTACCGGCTGATCGCGCAGTGCGTTTCTGAAAATAAAACAGACTACAGCTAGAATGGCCATCGCAAATTGGGCTTGAAAACCACTAACTTCAGCGGATCCGACGGCCCGTCTCATTGACGCATCCCTATCCTTTTTAGCGATTTCTAGATGAAAGTTACTTCAACCTTCATCTAGGATTTGCTGAAATCCACCGCGTTCTAGTCCAGCCTCAAACTTGCTCTCTGTTCTAATAGAAAGCAACCTCCACAGGCCACACGCACTGACGTTGTTAATGGTCGAATATTCACTGCCTTAGTCGTCTGAGCCTGCGACCTGTAGCCTAGTTAGTAAACCTCTCCTTTCGTCGAAAAAAAAGAACAAACCAGATGTCGGTGGTGTTGACGAAGAGCGAAAACGAAAACGCAATAATACTAATAGCGTTTGAGGATATCAAGCTGGCCTTATGCCCTGTAACGGGTCCTTAACACAAATCAGCTGAGTATTAGGTGTTAGGCACACAATACATTACTTAAAAAGACCAGAGGCAAATCGGATTTCAAGTTACGGTCATTAAATGGTTGCACCGTGGATAAGGATAGCACCCAGCTTGAGTACTGCGTAACAAATTTTGTGCAACCGTAAGATCTTCCAGTTATCTAGCTGCGTAACACAAGTACAAGATAATAGGACAGTGAGCCGCAGCCATTATGTGGCATACTCTAGCTTCATTGCGTTAAACATTTTTTAGCTTCAGAGGCCGTTTTAACTTCAAGCAATACATATATAAGGTGGAGCACGATTTAGGTAAACAGATCGAAAGCTTTAGCTTTCTGTCTTAGCCAAACCTAGAGAGATTAACTGAACAGCGGTAGCAGTGACTCAAAATATTGCGCGGTCCGCTGACTTAATTAGAATATCCTTAATGCGTGTTTCCATTTGTGTAGCATGTTCGACCTAAAGTTTTTTTTCGGTCTAAAAAGCATATCGTAAAAAATGTATCCGGCACGTTTGCCTCAAACTTACCATGTCATTTGGCATTCTGACACTTGCATGAGATTCTTCAGGCTATGTGTCGCACGGACCATAGGATCGTGGCAAAGGGAATTACTCGCGGGCTCGGCAAGATCACTAGAGGGACGACAAATCAAACGATTCAGCGTTGGCTAGAGAGATGCATTTCTGGCCGAGTAGTTTTGATCATGTCTCCGATTAGCATTGGCCTACGTGTCTATGGCGATCAAATACATTCGTTCGTGCCAGCAGCTACCCCTCGAAGGAAGCAGAGCGCGACCACTTACTTGGTAACTGGACGGCAGAGTTAAGCAGAGAAAACATCATGATTGAAAGGTTAGAGCTACCGAGCGAGAATAGCGTTACTTTGGGCGTCCGCTCTACCAACGCCCACACACAGCGTAATAAATTCGTGTTGTACATTGTATCCGTGGTGTACATATCCCAGCACAATCGTAGTTATCGCATAGAAGCATTTACACAAGCCAAAAGTCGATCTATCGGGGTTTCTCAATACGTATGTGTATACATATCACAGTGCGAAACCGTGTTAATAAAAAAGGCTATATTTTATGATGTATATATGCGTAACACAACGATGTTCCCTTTAAATCGTACTCATTACCACGAGATTTTCATTTGCTTCCTTCAGTTTCAGACATGTGTTTTCAGGGTTTTTTTCCGCAGTTTCCGTTTCCTCTGACCCACATATATATATATATCGCTGCTTTATTCGATATCGCCTATAAAAATGAACGCATCTTTTCTGCGCTCGTGTAAACTGATATCGCAGATCCGAAGCCGATCGCAGAAGCCGATAATAATTTTTTTTGTTGAAACTTCGCTACAACTTTATCTGATACTTAGATGTTCTTTTCCGTTAGAATTTCTGTTGCATCTTTCGAAATGGGCTTGAAATAGAAGCTTGAATGTTTATTGTATGCTGTATATTTTTTATCACCTAGATAAAAACATGTCACATCGCGATCTTCGTTCAACACGTGTCGTTAAATGACGATGGACGCTACCCTAATCCGCCTCTATGTCAAATTTTAAGTTTATATAAAGAACTTGATATACGAATTTCGGCCCTGAGCTCTCTTTCAGTACATCGGCTAAGTACGTTTGAAACTTGTTTCTTCGCAAAACGTGCATACACTTAACAATACAGTACGCACGCGCGTGTATTTAGTATTTCCAACATGAATATGTCCATTGCCGGACTATAAAACTTGTGTGTGCGTGTGTTTATTCCCTGATAAGCGTGGTAGTTCCTGAACTGCGAAGAACCTGCGAACTAATCATATCAATACGCTCATTTTGTGTGTAGGTGAAGAGAACGTATTAAAGGCATCGTCAAGAGTATTTGCTGTAATAAAGCAATAAATCGCGGTTTACTGATAAAACACTATAGATTTTTAAACATTTGCCTCTCATGAACGTGCGGTAACCGTTGTTGTCGAGTAAGGGTACTGCACGTTTCCAAGTATCTAGATAATCACGAATCGTGTTTGCCGCAGCTTTTTAAAGTACAGAACAGCGAACGGTTAAATCAATATAGAACTAGTATGATCGACGGGGCAAACGATCTATCATAGATACGACCCTCGTTGAATATGGCTCAGCAAGCCAAATTCGAGTTCAGGCGGCCGGCAAAATTAACCGACCTATATTCTTTGCAAATTTTTACGATGTAAGTACATTATTGACACTAGAAGTTGCCGCTTTTCTGCTGTCTGAACTACAATTACAAAGAGATAAGATGCGACCATACTGCTTAGTAAGGCCTAGCGGTTACAAGTGGAACAAGCGGGCTTCCAGTTGAAGCAGACGTCGAACGTCTATCCCTTTCCTAATTGTGAGGTTTTCCTTTCAAATTGTTCATTTATACCTTATCCAAAGATTAGTCAACTTTTTTCTTTTTCCTGTCTCATGCGTAAGTAACAGTCCCATAATATCCATGTATTTGTCATATTTCTTAAGTACGTAAGTCGCAGTATAAAAAATTAAAATATGGTGCCTTCTTTTCGAGCGTACTACGTAATCGAAGGGTTGTCAATCGCTGGTTTGTCTCTTGGACTATAGGAAATATGGATAAAGAAATATACTACATTAACATACATATAAATGCGATGAATGTTTTTTAATAGTTATAATGATAACACATTCTTACGAACAAATTATGGATGGTGGATCAATGGCTTTGAATTAAAGGCCTTTTCAAAGTAGAGAGAGGTTGTAACGTAACTGTTGTGACTTTTCCGCGGCAAACCGACAGTCACCAAAATTGTCCCAAGAACGTTAAGAACACAACGGGATCTGCAGCTTTAAGTTGATTCTAACTTATTTCGAAATGAAAACCAATCGATTCAGGCCAACTTTATCTAATAGCTTTCTTTTCGATGTTTCTGCTCGGCGCATGAGGCGCACGTGTTTCTTTCCCTTTTGCAATAAGCCTTGTTCAAGCCTGCTGTTCCCTGGGAGCAAATTCAGATATTAATTTTATGGTATTGTGCATAGGTGTATTCACCAGACTGCGCGGACAGTACGAAACAAATGATTTATTGTATAGGGATAACCCTTAACAAATTCAAGCACGTTTTTTAATTTTGCAAAAATAACAAGCGACACCGTTGCAGAATCATGGAGTACGTTAGTGCGGTTTGACTCGGACCAGTTATCCTTGTAGTAGTTGGTAACATGTTAGCCTGTTGACCTTAAGGACAATTGTTGATGTAGGTTTGAGTTCAGACGTAAATACACTTCGTTTCATAGTGCGAATCAGCCAATTGAAAGAATGTCTAAAGCCGGCGTCGGCCGTAAAACTGAAAGCATTTAAAGCCAAGTCGATAGGCACGTTACGTAAACACTGTGAGGTACATACGACAACGTCACGCTTGAAGATTTATCATAATAGATACAATCTTAATCATTTGTATCGTTTAGATGAACCTACGCTGACTGGGCTTTCTACACACGACGAGGTTGTGAGTATAGATAACCGCTAGTTATAGAGGCCACTTTGACCGTTTGAATACGTACTGCGTTTACTTTCTTCGCTAAATATGCTAAGTAGTTTTTGAAAATAACTTTTGGTAAGCCATTCCTTCCTGTCATGTGCTAGCTTCTTCATCGACCGCTATTTATCTCAGACAGCTATACAGACAGCTATCTAAGACAGAAATACACAAAACGAGTCTCACAAAGCCACCCCTTAAAGGGCAAGAAAAGACCGTTTATCTTACATATATATACACACATGTCACGAACCTTGAGCAATATTTGCTACGTTTTGAAAAGCAACATTAGTCTAAACTATGGGTCACTACGCTGTATTTATACATTTTTTCGAAAATACGTTTTGAGCACTAGGTATATTTTACATATTCATACTGTTATAACAGGCTGGCAACGATGCGTCTAGGACTGGCTCTATCGGATACAGATTTATCAGCGCACCTAATAAGTTCGCCCAGTCAATGCGGCAGGTAAAGGTCACACAGTGTGCCTCTGTCATCCCTTTTTCCCTAGACGTTGTCCGATGAAGGGTGGAAAATATTGGTTTGTTACATCATTACATTATATCCACATGGTCTCATATGCGCATTATCCTTAAGCACACTGTCATAGCTCTGGCTAAACGATTCATGTGAACTCTTGAAAATTTTCTAAGGTCAAGTCGAGTGATGATGTCAATTACGGCCAAAGTGTTACAATTTTTTTTTTTTTTTCATGTTTTTCTCTTAACATTGTTCCACTAATTTTTCTAATAGCTAGCAATTTCAAAAGGTTAAACCCTATCGTCTACCAGGCGACCAGCTTAAAGACCACTTCTAGCATACCCAGCTCCTTCATGCTGATCTAAGCCGCAGTTGGCCTTAATCGAAAACAGGCAACAAAGCTTGTCTAAATATTCAGCTAATATTTTTCTTCGAACACCGTACGATCAGCTCTAGCTTTTTGTACAGCTTCTACCCACGGAGGCAGGTACAGGCCGCTAGCGTTTGGTAGTGCTTTGAGTGGTCCTACAGTATTCGGCGGACGTACGAACGCTGTCATTGTGAAAGGAACCGCAAAAAAAGAGGCCTCATATCTCACTCTCTTGGTTTTTTCCCCTCCTACAGAAATCAAAAGGACGATAACAATAACGTATGCCTCCGTATTGCTACAACAGTCCAGCAGAGGGACGTTGGTGCGCATAGAACAGCTATACTTGTCTAGCAAAATCCGAAACAGCGTGTAGGTCGTTCATTTCACTCCAATTTAGTTTTTAAGCCCGTAGAGGACAGGAAATGCGCAATTGCCTTTCCATAATGCTATGCCTCATACGATAGTGACACTTGTATCACCGGTAACTAAAGTACGATACCACAACAAGCTATGTCAGATTGTCCAGCCAAAAAGAACTCATACTATTCTGTCGTTCAGCTTTACAATTAATCGCCGTACGGCACGTCGAAACGTCTCGAAGCGCTCTGACATTGATGATTGCTATTTGGCCATTTTACATCGCTCTTCAATGTCGATTGAAGAACCTGAACGAAAACGCATTGCGATATTAACCACTTCACTGCCCGAAGGCTATTTTGCTAGAGCATGTTGAGTTGACGAAACCAAGCTGTCATATTGCTGAATAAAGCCATAGTATATATGATATTACTAGTTTTTACATAGAAATACCTATTGGTCTGACTCCCACCGGTAAATTACCTGTATTTAGAGTGAGTATCTTGTTGACATGTTTAACAAAATTTACCGCCATAGTGTGAGTTCCAGGGAAGCAACTTTTCTGCCTGCCCGCCTCGCATCTGACGGCCCCTACATTCAAAATGATCCGCACTAAGCATATTGGCACGCGCCCAGTCATATATGGTTGATTTATTGGGACACGAACGAGCGCCTAACGGACATGCTAGGTACAGGAGAGAACAGTGGGTAAAGTATTTGCTTGCTAATCTCAGGGATGCCATACGGCCTAGGTTCGAACCCGGGCATAGACACACTGCGTTTGTTGCTGCGAGCCAGCCATCTGATGGAATGCCCAACGCGACACTGGACGTACATATGGAAACACAAGGAAGACCCCATATTGTGTGCAAATAACTGCTTATTATAAATGGTAAGCTTATTTTCAATACTTGTGCCATACGGAAGTTCAATGGTTATAACCTGTATGAACCTATAGTACATCTTGAACCTAAAGCAGGTTCGGGAAAAATTTATGTTCTTTTTTAGTGTATACATACTGGAATTAACACTGAATGAACCGTACCCTCATGTTATCCAGATAAGTGTTGAAGTTGCATTACGCTTTCGCTTGATAAATCTACTGTGAATAAACTTGTTTCGACAAAAGGGTCAGATTCGGTGATACAACCTGTCGATTTTGAACTGCTGAAGGGACCGCTGTAGCCAATCTTGAAAAAAAGCATTTGATCGAATGTAATTCTTAATAACAGGCTTTCCTTCCACAAGAACCAAAACATAAGCATATTTAAACACTCGTGACATCCTTCTCTATTTATGCATCGTTTGTAAAAAAAAAAGTAACGTATTTGAAAAAAATGTGAAACCGTTGTACGCTAGCGCACAAGCTTTACATTAGATGTTTGTATAAACAAAAGTCACACTCAGCCCAATTCGATTAATATCTGTAGGAAAATTAGAGGTACTTCGTAGTGTCAGCTACAACTATTGACGCCTTTCCTTTATCTCTAGACTGGAAATAACTGACCGTTCGACTCAAAGCAAGTCGGCATATCCCTCTTGAACCTTACATTTTCGCTCTGGCTATTCCGTTGATCCCCTATTTTAAGTTTGATTTCCCGTGGGTAGCTTTGCCGTCATATGGCTTGTTCTTTACGGTGCTCCATTTAAACGAACGCGACTTCTGGGCGAGAAACAGAAGCGGTCCAACTATCTGGCCGTTTGTACGTGTGGAAACTAGATTCTAATTGCAGCCTCCGGCCTCTATCGGTGAAGGAGCTGACAGTGGTTCCTTCCTTCCTTCCTTCAAATAACTCTATAGTGCTTTTATTGATATTTATGTTGCCTCAAAACGGCCATCCGTACACAAAGTAAAAGTCCTTTAGGAGCAAACGCCGTACATTGCAACGAGCGAAATATTATAGCATACATATTACTGCCGTTAAAGGTAGGGGCTTCTACTTAAGTTGATATTAGCCTTAACTTGATATCTGAGATAAATCATACAGAAAGTATATTGTAGAAAGGTCTCCTGTTCGATAATCCAGTCTTTGACAGTGCAGCACATTTCACATATTTCATGCTATTATGGAGGTAGCTGAAGTTTCATTAGTAAGTCAGTACTTATTTTTTGTTGCACTGTTTCGTATGTCCAACATGAACCGCAGTGTAGATAAAGGACCCACAAAGATGTATTAGAATATTAAAAATTCATAAATTAAAATAAAAATAATAAAATAAATGCTATAGGTTAAGTACAAAACGTATCTTTTTTACAAGCTTTTATTTATCTGTAAAACGTTCGTAGTTTTTCTCTTAATTTCAACATATCGTAATAGTACTCTTACTATAAGACTATGCCATGAGCAATGGGCGTTAAATTCATAAACACATAGGCGTTCTAGTTATAGTAACGATCGCCAAACCAGCGTGGGTTTTGAAATAGTTCTGTTCTACAAGGAAAACATCCAAAGCACAAATTTGTTTTTATCTGACAATACCGTCTTCGCGCATTAATGAGTAGCTCCGTTGGCGTAACCAGGCGTCTCTCCAGCTTTCAGTTTTACAAACACTCTATTATTTACCCTTTTCTCGGCTATAAGTGACTGCCTACAGCAGCTGTTTGACGCTTGTCGTCGTCTTCTCTGAGCTTTATTCGAGTCGACTTGTTCCCGTTCATTGACACTCTCGGCATTATGGCTCGACATTGTCGAGATTCGCCGCATCTCCCGAAATCCAATTGAGACTATTCTTCCAATGTCCGGCGGCATGTCCTCTCGCACGCGCGGTAGCGGAGCACGACATCTGCCGCATGTTGTGTACCCCCGGGGTACAAGCCAGACGTAGAAAAAATAACAATTTCTTCGAAATCCCAACATTTTCGCGTTATGTTTTGCTGTTGCTGACTAGCGCATAGACGATTGTTGTTGTGGTAAACGTCTCACCAGTTGTAAACGAATTTTCAGTATAATTTATTTAGGACATTGTTGTTATAGTTGTTTTATAGCTAATTTAGCCTCAGCTGTATCTAGGTCTCGATGGATCACTCATTAGTTAAACACTGAAACAGACCATGCAGCGCTGTAGATAGATGCTAAAGCAGATCAAGTCCAGCATTCGTTTGTAGCTAGTGAATAAGATACCTTTCGGTATTTGAGTCGTCCGGGTGAATGTTTTGCGACGTAAGCACTTCTTTTGAGAGCAAGAAATATTTACAAGCAAAAGGGAACCCTAATTATGTGCGATCCTTTATTCTTTTATGGATAATTGTCGTCCGATCAATTTTTTATGAGGTAAGTTATTGATGGACCGAAAAAAGACTTTGTCAGTAACTATATTTAGTGTACGCACGCTTGCATACGCGCATTATATCAATATCTTTTTGCCTAAATTCTATTTTCGTGAAAGACTAGATTACTAGATCAACATATACGACTTGTCGCTTTGGTAGACCTCAGATTAGACATATTTCTGATTAGTTAGGGTTAAAAAGTCAGCTTTTTGGTTGAGAAATATTTTGCATGAGCACATAGGGAACCTCGAATGTGGTTTCGCTGAAGTGCATGTCCACTGAATAGATGCCGCGGAAGTAATAACACTGCAAATATTGAAAGAAATTTTTTAAAATTTCTGTCTGGATTTCGTGTTATACTTACATTTTCATCGGTAACACTTGTAAACGACGCTTTGTGAGAAGCGGGTACATTTGTCTTCTTCCAAACTGCTTTGTCACTCGAGCCTTGATGGGCAACATTTTTGTTTTTTTTTTGGAACAGTTATTTCTTTTCCATCTTTGACAGCTGAATTATGTTCTGATTTTGTGGAGTTTTCATGTTCTAGAGGAACCAGGAATAGCTGCAATAGTCGTTTGAAGTTGCAGGAACGACTTCAATAAGCTTGAGGGGCATGCAAGGAAATACACGCCGGGAAAATTCCTTCGTATCAGCACATTACGAATGATGAAAAATAGGAAAAAGAGAGGAATAGAACAAAGGTAAGTACTCGCGCATGATCGTTTGGAAAAGTCAGTGTTATTTTGTGGAAAGCTTCCACAGTGGCAATAATAATACCGACAATAGCGGCGAAGTCAAAAAGGAATCAGAGGCAAAGGACAGCCGTCAGTGATCCAAGGTAGTACGATCGCACGAGGTAAACTACCGCATTTTCGTTCAGATCCAGTCCCGCAATCTGACTAAGTTTGAGATTACTAGATCTGCTACGCGGGGATTATATCTGAAATGCAAAGATTTTTTACGACTCTGTTCATTTGTATTTAATAAATACGTTTTCATTATGCCCTATGATGCTGTTACACAATCGAATTGTTTCTATCGCATCCATGTATACTCTGACAGGAATACTCGTAACGAAGCCTATGGCATCTAGGCTTCAGAAAGGGCTTTTAAGGCTTAGTCCTGATAAAACTCCGAGACTAAATATTTATTTCTTACTCTATCTAGGTATGCATGTAAAATACGATATTTACAAGAAAATCGTTTTTATATTTGTTCTAATATTGAAGTGTTTTCTAAGACTAAGATGAGGTCACTACGGACGTACCTACGGGTTTACCTTTAAAGGTCTAGGTACAACATTACATTAGAAAATGGGCTTTGCGCGTGTACGAGTGGAAGCCTAATTCGCTCTACGGAAAGTTTGAAATTCATTATAGAACATAAAGAAACAATCGCAATTCTATTCCGGCTTATTAAGTATTTCCAAGTATTGAATCGCTTGGAAGTTAATCAACGAGTATTCATAAAAGCAGATAAATGATTTGTTTTCTATCTATCTATCTATGCGTTCGTTGTATTACACATAAGAGCGTTCGCAGCGTACCGTGGACGTGAATATAACTTACGCAGAAGGGGGCGTACGTTGATTTTATAGAAATTACTACCAGAAATCGCCATGTATAGAGTTTTATTCCGTATCATGACGTGTGCAAATTGTCGAAGGGAATCTATAAAAAAAAAAAAAGTTACTTCGTCTTAGTGCATCCACAATGCACACTGGCTGCTATTTGCACGCGGACTATTCAAATACGTCTACCGACGGATGTAGCAATTCCGCAAAAAAAAGCCCCAGAATCCTGACTAACCAAGCCATACTAAGGGTCCAAGCGTTACACAAATATAGTCATTGTACTATGTCAAACATTACAGACATACCAGCTCACAGGCTTCGATGAGATTTAGCCATTGCAAGGCGCCTTCTACTATCCGAAGATAGACGAGAATAAAGAAAACAGCTTTAATTAAGCAAAAGAAGGTACTTACGAGTACAGTTGACTGTGTCCATAGTAGAGACGTTTTCTTGTTTCGATGATTGTTTAGATTCCTTAATTAGAGTATGGGTCACGGAACTAGTTAAAACTTCGATGTTACACGCATAACATACAGGGAGCGTGACAGGTTCTCTCCTAATAAAAGTCTTTGTTGACGTGCTTACAGAAGAGCAGAAACCATGTTTGTCACAAAGTTGTTCATAAGTTTCACTTCGTTACGTTTTTTTTCCAGTGTCACAATATTATCGCTGGAAATTCACACACCTAAAAACACAATGTACTTGCTTCAGGACATAAATAGGCACAAAGCGAAGCTTTTGGCATCGTTCAAGGACGGGAATGCTTTTCCGTAGGCTTTCTCTTGTTCTAGTTTTCACACCCTGGTCCATTCTTCCAATGTCCTTTCCACTGGAAGTAGGTGGTTCTTAGCAACTTTCCGGTATTTGATTACACAATTAACCACCGATTTTGTTCACGCTTTTGGGCGACTGTATTGAGTTGCAACATAACGCAAGGTCGGCGCTGCTGCTATCTATAAAGGTAATCGTAAAGACATTGTATTTTGACGTGATGCTACAGGAGCTCGATCTGAGAGAGTTGTTATGTAGCACGCAATTTTACTCGGTCGAAGTCCTGTCGTTTCCTACTCCATTTACCGTTGCGTCTATGGTGCTTCTGATGATTTCATCCTATTTTTCTAGATCATGCAGAAAATGTCTTCGATTAGTTCAGTTTTAGAAAGCAATTTCACCCCTTGTCTGCATCTCCAAGCTACGGCCCCTTGCCTGATCGTGCGCAGAGCACATGGAATATAAAGATAGGCATATGCAGATGCGCACAGAAAAGGTAGTCGCGGCGGGGCTAGCGGTCGATTCAAGTGACTACTGTGATACGTGTTGGGTATAATTTTGTATATTGTAGTGGTAACCAACGATACTCAACTATATATGCTTCTTTTGGTTTTTGCCAGCGGAACGACTCTTGTCGACAATACTTCCATGGCTACCGATATAGTTAAAATCATCCGTATGCAGCTGGTATGTACGTGTGTGTATTTGTCTGAACGCTCCGTGGCAATGATACAAATCCCAATCATCGGTATTTCTCTATCTGTCCTTTTTGACATGTCTTCTTGTGAAAATAGTAGCAGTAACAGCAGTGAGGCGCGTGGCAGCTGTACTGCAGGTGGCACTCACTTGCCTAAATCTAAATGTGATCGCAATCTGCGCCAGGTAACTTCAACGCGTGTAGGGCCTCGGTACCACTAGTAATAATGGTACAGCTGCGGGAATATTAATGCCACTATTGACGCCGGACGCACCGGTATGGCAGTTGCACTACGACGACCATGACGCTGGTGATGGCCGATGATATCGAAAGCTAAAGAGCTGTGTCAACGGTGATGGCAGTGTCTCGGCGTTGCCATCTGTCCGTAGCAGACAAATGTACGAGATATTTCAGAACTGCGGCCTATGTAACTCGAATTAAAGTCCTGTTTCCGATATCAGCCGATGAAAAAACCGGCCCAGTAACGGCGGCTTCTCTGTGTTGTCGCTGGTGACGAAGGTAACAACAGCCAAAAGAGACAACAATGATGATGCTGAAGTTGCTCGTGATAATCGCAGTACTGAACGATGGGTTACTAATTGGGCACGGTTCAAACTACAGGCACGTGTAATGAGCGCGCCAACAAAAGTGGGCCTACTAGCATATACACGTATGAATCGCACCATGCTGGTGCAAAGAGTGCTGAAGGTCGTTAAGATCCATGCACCATATAGATACAGTGTTAGCTATAATGGACACAAGTGTATCTGAACGTGCTTTGGTCGCCACTTCGGTTGTTGATGACGACAACGCCAGCGACAATAACAACGATTAGACTGGTCTTCAGAGAAGTGGCAACGAGTCGTAGGACAGATAGACATTACAAACAAATTCTATGCCGGCGCTTTTCTCCAAACCCAGATCGCTGTTGTAGCCGTTAGCGCTTCAGCGATTGTTTCTTGCAGATCTGAAGTGGTCAATTATATTGTAGCAAACGCTCATGTTTTGATGCTACTGCTGCTGCCCTTGATAATCGTACTAATGTTGACTATGATCTGACTCTTTCCGTAGACTTCGATGTTCGTTGTTCCGAGATATTGTGGCCTTTAATGGCACGCTTCTGGGTAGCGACCGGCGTTATCGTTTGAGTGGCTGACATATCCTGTTAATAGTAGTTGGATATACACACTCTCTACAATCAACTGAAGAAGCTTACTACACTTACTTGGGAAACGATATTCGACTGCCAACAATGGTAAAAGTCACTCTTTGTTTGACGATGCTAATTCTGTGTATTGGACTTGTCCTATCACGTGTGCGGTATGCAGCATGTTAGCATAGGCCGAACTACGGGCGATGGAAATCTCCGGTTGTATTCCAATGGCGTTGATTAGAGCGATACACAGCGCGATAATGGCAACCAGTACGACATAACAGAAACACCAGCATCTCACATGTAACCACACAAAAGCCCGTGTCGTCATTATGTTCTAGATGATCAAGTGGACTCAAATATAGCGGACACGCCGTTGTCGTTCGCTGATCCTATTCACTTCTCGTTTATCAATTGGTCGGTTGGTTTAGACTTGGTCCTATTTGTTCTATTCATCCTCCTGCTGCAGTGGTGCCGGCCATCGTAAGCGTGACAGTGGATACACTATTGTACGACACGCTTATCGTAGCGTAAACGTCAGCTCGATCATGCTTTACATTAGAAAGCGCTATGCTAAACTTCGACGCAGGTGACGTGTGCTAGTAATAACTTCTACTGTATAGCCAATAGTTTATTTTCGATTTGGCTCCTGTTTTGCTATGGCTAACTATTGCATGATAGTTACGCTCCGACGCAACACCTGCGGCAAATTTGACTTGAACTGGGCGATAGCGGGAATGGGTCACGACACACACTTCTCCTATAAGAGGTACGAATGCGCATGGTTCATTGGCAACACTTGTGTATTGAACCGTATGAAACTATCTGAATCATTTCAGTCGTACGAAACCCAGCGGCATCTCCTGTATGTACTGATTCCTTGTAAGTGGAACTTAAACTATCACCACATTATATTTTAAGCGCACTGCTGCTGCCATCCAGTGGACCGTTACCTAATCACAATAAGCGTAAAACGAAACGCAGAGACGGTAAAACGATGGTGCGACTGTATGTTCCGTACTAGGACTGTGGATGTTTGTACACTAGCTGTTAGAAAATTCTATTGTTCGGCCTTCCGTACATGTGTAACTACGGGCGCATCTAGGGGCAGTTCGTAAGCGGCTCTAGCTTTCCATCCGCGCTGCGGCCAGCGAACTCTTACCTCTGAGAAGACTTAGCCGGCGTCCAGGGGGCGCTCTCACGCAACATGTGGCTACACCGGTTACTCTTCCAACGACAGCCGCCCTTTCCATTACCGGTCCCTCTCCACGATGGCTGAAGCGCGCCACGACGTACACGCTGGTCCTTGCATTGGCATGGACTGAACCAAATAGACATCGTTCTACAACGATCGGATGTAGAACGAAACACTGTATAACAGACGAAACTGATCGAACGGGTCCTAAGTGGAAAATGTTTTCTATGTTTACCTAAATGTGGGAAGTTGACAAACATGCGCTGCCTAATGACGGAAGTATATACTGAGGTTTCTGCGAGTAAAGAAGGACTACACAAATATGAGTCAGTCTTTCGTAGATTTTATCGCTGCGCATATACTTTTCTTCCATTCATCAAAAAAAAATTTGATGGGTACCTTAAAATGGGTCTACACCTTGTTTTTGATAGCAGCCTTTAGCTGAGAACATAGAACAATTGACAGAAAAACAGATCGCACACACATGCAGGCTGGAAACAAAAGTTGTGTGGGTGAAGTTTGATCATTGTACAAGACCCACCAAGTGTTACTTTTTGATTGTGGTTTTTTGATGCGATTTTGACGCTGATCCAATTTTAGCGGAACCGCTTGTCAGCTACTTTAAACCTTATAAAGAAAATCACTATATGTGTTTTTCCATTTTCTCCCACACATCGCCTGTTGATACGGTCGAAGATTTCTCATAGCAAAAACTATTACAATGTTTTCTAAAAATCAGGCTCTACGTTCAGTTAACGCTGTTGAAGGAAATCTAACACTGGCCCTCTATTTTTTCGTTTTCTATACCTCTTTCGCTGGCCAACTGAAACATGGCCTTATTATCCAGATTTACGAAAGTCTTAACCGAAAAAAATGTGAAATATAGTAGCCTAGTTATTTATTAGGCAACTACGACTGAACTTGAATTGGGCGAAAGCACGCCTCGGAAGAGATCTTCAAATTTAAATCTATCTATAACGACCTAAAAGCGACCAAACCTACGCATCTGTATAAAGAAATATTCAATTCTGTTCAATTAATTAAGCATGCCATCGTACATTTAAAATTAATGGATCATGGCCACATAGCGGACCCGTTTAAAATGCGATTTGACAAAAATAAAATACCGAATTAATCTCGTTGTTTGATACTGTTTTTATAAGATTTCTTATAGAAGGAATAGGTTTATGCAAATTTTTATAAATAGTTGATAAGGTCTGAATCGCGATGCCTGTAAAATTGTTTCAATAATTTCAGTTATTTATACTGCTATGTATCAATGAAATATATATAATAACAAGAACACAGGTTGGCAGTCGATAAGCCAACCGATGTTCCCATTGTTATTATATCATTACTATACAAGTTTCGTTGTGTGATTAAACCCTCTCTTTCCTATGATTTCAGAGCAGACAGCCTTCCCCAAAGTTAAACTAGTGAAATCTAAAATGCATTAGCCTTCGTTAAATGAGATGGCTCTTAAAGAAGCAAAGAGACCTCATCATTGTGCTATTTAACTAAAAATAGACTTCCAAGACTTCGACACTCAGGATGCGCATCTCTGATGTAGTCTGCGGAACTACGCTCCTTAACTATGAAATGTCTATGAAAAACATATAACATGTTTCACTAATCATAATTTTCTGACTGTTCTTTTCTCGCGCGGTAATCAATTGGAAATATTGCTTGGGGCATGATTAATTTCTGAACAAAGAAAATATATTTTAAGATTCTGTTAGAGGTATAAAAATGTAGCAGAGGGGCAAGTGCAGGGTATTTCAGGCAGAGTAAACGAAGCGATTTAAATTTGATCGGACAAAAGATAAGATACCGAAGGTCTGCGGCAATCTAGTGTTAACGTGGACACGTTATAGATGAAAAATCCACACTCCGATGACGGAACAGGCTATCGATGAAGATGATGCAGGACATAATATTGAATGATGTTTGGAAAAATGCGAAAGAAACGCATAGCCATAGGAAAAAATTGTTCGGAACGTTCGAGCTACATTTAAATCAAGTAGTACAATTAACTGCACCTAAAAAAAACTGCACCCACTGGGCAACCGCGAACTTACATGTTATGGGAGAACACTATGTAAATTTCACAAAATTTAGGTTTATCTCAAGAAAAATTGGACTATCCTTTTCTAACCGATACTAATTACTTAGAGAAATCTGTTTCACCTTCTGTTTCGGAGCACTTTAACGGAGATGGCGAATTTTACTTCCAACGGGACGGGGCACTCAAATTAATCATCGTGATGTTGGCACATATATTTATGAGAATCTTCTGTGCAGATGGATTCGCACAGGGCATCTTACCAGTTCCCCATAGCCAGTACTAACATTTTTCGAGTATTTACACCTGTATCTGTTGTGTGAACAGCTTCTCGGAATCACCTCGATATAGCATAAAGGATTCGTCTCCATTAGAAGGTCTAGCGGGGATGGCTTATGATGGATATAGCTAGGGCTTCTCCAACATGCCCATGAAACGGCATGGTATACGTTTTATGCAATTTAAATATTAAATAAATGCTAAAAAAAACACTTGTAGAATCTGTGTATACATTGCAGAGACTATGATGCAGCACCATTATTACTTAACACATAAGCATAGATCCAAAACACTTATCTCTGTAGTTGTCTGTTGGTCCAATGTCCTGCCTGGATTGCTTTTAAATCATTCTATTTTAACAATTCGGTTAAACGTATACATGCTTAGGTATGAAATGGGTATTGTCTTCTTTTTTATGGTTAGAGACGCAGCGCCTACGCTATGCTTCATTATAATAACTTTGTCGCCACTTACCTGCTGCCTTTTCAGGTGTGAAATAACTTATCTAACTTTCATCATTTGCTGCGTCCGAGCTAGAGGGCATAGCTAAACAGTGCGGCCTGTCTCGAACACTTCGTCCAGTAGAGAAATATATTTAACGTTCATTTATTGGCTGCATTCCCGATCCGGCCTAACTGATGAGATATGTACCCACTGGCCAACTGCGAAGATCAGAACTGAACAAATCCAATAGTTGTTGGTCACATCATAATATGTTGTTCTTCCTTGTCACCTGATTGGCGTCTTTTAAATTAATCCGAATTAAACCGCTCCGTAATTTCGCAAGCCATGAGTGTAGGCACTCTCCCCCCCCCCGCCCGCCCGCCTGCGTAAACATGCGTCACACTATTACGACACTTCTTTTTCATCCATGAAGATAATCTTTCACTCTTGAAGAATCAACTCTGATTGCGATGAAGGCTTTAGCTGAATCTGCCGCTTTGACCGCTTACTTGTGTTGGCACGCTAAAGGTGTCGCGTATTCACTTTATTTACGCGACCATTAAACTGCTCACCAGAATGTGGGTGCATATAGAGATAAATAGGAGATACAAATGTTGGCAGTGAGATCTCGCGTTAATCCTTGTAAAACCATGTTCTATTAGCAACACCTTTAACCTCCTGCAAAAAAGCCTTTGCGCGAGGCAAATGCAGCCTAAAAAAAATTCTGTAACGTTTAAACATCGCTCGTCCTAGTCTAGTCATGTTTCGCCACTTACTTTGACGCATCTTCTAAGCAGAACGAGGAAGATACTGCGAGTTAATAACAGCATTTTATACTATAATGATATCTTATTTATGTCTCTAGTGATATTAATCATTCTTATACCAGAGTGATACCGTTTAAGGTAGACTACTTCAATTTCCTATCGTATATCAAAACTTTGCTCAAGGTCAATATAACAATTAATACTCGATTCCAAAGTTCGACCTAGTGGTTATTTACTGTCTCAGTAAATATATATGTATATATGTATGTATTTATTTAAGATAGCTATTCATAGAACAAACTCTTCACAGGTGTTAGTACAATTAATGCGTTGGAAACGAATTGGGCGCTTCTCATCCGACATCGAGCTTTTCTATGCGACTGAAGAGTTATATTAGGTATAAATTAAGTGATAACGAAAAACGGACTCAAAATTTGACGATCCTTCGTTCATCGGAAGCCGTTTATTTTAGAATGGTTCATTTTGAAAGATAACTATTTCAGGGACACCTCAATAGCCAACAGAGTCCATGGTCCCGGTCATGCATGTGAGTTTAAGTTCAAGATGCTACCGTGGAGTCAAAACCCTTCTTAGAAACAGCGATTTGTGTTCAAGAATACAACCTGATACACAGATTACTACATATAGACCATGGCTTCATTTATTCAGCTTCTAGGCCCGCGGTGCAACAACGTGTAAACTCCAGCTGCCTGTGCAAAGAAAATCTGCCTAGAGATGGACTTTTATACAACAGCGAATATGATATTTTGTACAAAATTCCGTCTTGCAAGAAAAGATGGACTCCAATTGAAGTCCGCAGAAAATTTCAAGAGCCCCAGTCGAAGACGAACTGGTACATATATCGGTACATTTCGGTTGAGCTGCCACTGGGGTTCCGCTAAGCCTGGAGGTTTTTCCGGATGCATTTTCTATACTGACTCGTACGCTTACTGGCCACAATAGCCGTGCGGTTTTTGCTGAGCTTTCAAGCCCTATGCGCGCTCAGTGAAGCTTCTAGCCCGTTCTGACATACCTACGCCTGAGCCAGACTTGCAATGCATTAAACAGGCACGTGCTCTGTATTGTTGTTTAAGCGGAATCGAACATGGATGAGCTTTTGACTCGAAGTTTGAATAAGTCACATAGAATGAATTGCCAAATCTATATTCGTGTAATGGCAGCCGCTACTCAGCTTATCTATGCCGCTAACATCAGCGTGAAGGCATAAAAAGCAATACGCCTATGATCCACCCTAGTCAGAGATCAGTTCTTCCTGCATTTCAACTGGTCACGCCTCAAGAGAGAGTCTTTCATCCTATTTCCCATTGGCTGTACAAAATTCAATTGGCAGAGTATACACGTTAGCGCGAATGTGACTATGAAAAGAGAACTGAAAAATCGGGCTATCTGAATCTGATCGAAAAGCTCTGGTATACAGTATTGTCTCACATAAAGAATGTAGCAAAATCTGATATTTGAATAATAGGTACAACCCAGTTTTCCGTATAGATGCGACACACAAATATTCTGGGTTTTGAATACTGACGAACGAGTGGGCAAAGAATTTAAGGATTTTTTAAGAGCTCAAGGAAGATACATGGTGCCGTCTAAATAACGTTATAATGGCGCTACCGGTTTAAATTGGTGATCGTGTCGAATTATCACGTCATAGCCTTTGATCCCAATTTCCATTTGGACGTTATACACATTAACGCCTAGAAACTTGGGTATTGAAAAGTCGGAAAAATGAAACCACTTAAGGATTTAAATGTTTAGTAAACGCTAGTTAGAATAGTTGAGCTATTTTAATTACTGACATTATCAATTTCGGCCTGATTGCATGCAGTCGTCAAAAAGATCCTCAGGATAAGTGGTGGTACGACGGCATATGTGCACCTTCCCTGCCAGACGACGTCTCCTTAAATGTCTCCTAGCGAAGACAGTGACGTCCGAGCTCTTCGTACGGTTTCGAAAGCCACTTCGTCGGTTTTCTACAGCAACATTATCAAACATGAGTAAACGTTGGTCAATCTAGGACAAGGCTTCTTACCAACATAGATATTTCTACCACACATCATGACAAGTGACAGTAATAAGAGCCTCAAAATGAGATCCGCCTTTCTTCTCGCCCAGGGGCACCTGTATGTGATTAACCAATTATTTGACCTGTGTTAATAAGCAGCTTCGACAGAGCTTTTGGCAAACCGGACATATTTGCTCCCATTGTTTTTAAATTTCATACCTTCTTACCAGACCACTATCTTATACTCATTATACTGGACGGAGTATAAAGGCTTTCCGATAGAGTTACGGTACTGTAATCCGAGAGAATAGCTGAGTGACGATTTAAAAAGCTGTTATCGACCCACCTTGGTTGCGGATCTTTCTAAGATCTCGATATATATGCAAAGATATATAAATCGAAAAAAAGAAAACCTAGAGATATTTGGTTTACTTTTTCTGAGTCGATCTAAGTGCCCTCAGGTCCTGGCAGGAGCTGTTATTTGTTGCAGAACGTTGTAAATGTGCCTGAATATGGCGCCGGGCGACAACGTCGAGTACGTGGTAAATCATTTGTGTTAGAAGCAGTTCGAACTGTTACTGCAGAACGTTATGATTTGCATTGGGTTGGCTGTCAGCAGGCAAAGATGACAGAAACCCATGCTTCCCGCTGAGAGAAAAAAGCAGTCTCCTAGTACGTTTCTGTTCTTGAAATTGTGACGCTTCTCATGTTTAACATCTATATTAGTCCCATGTTGCTAAGCATACGAAGCTCTAAAAAGCGTCATGTCATAACATACGCTGATGAGAGTACTCCTTCATTCCGCATAGGACCAAGAAAGTTGTATGTCACAGCTTTGATAGCGTAGGTTAAAGCTTTGAGAATCTTGGCTTTAGAGTTAACAAACTTTGTTCTATCTAGGTTGGCCTACTGCAGATTTGAAACTGCTTCCCATTGGCCTCGTGATCACTGTTGCCAGTCAGATGCGCCCTCGGAGACGTGTTAACGGGTAGGGTTTCATAAACGCCTGAGTTAAGACTTGCACACAGAAGCCCTTACTAGCACGAGCACTGTTGGTGTTTCTAAACGATACCATGCTTCTCTATTTAAGCTGTCTATTCAAAGCTTATGGGACTCTACTCCCATCAAATTACATGCAGCTTATGCTTTCCTAATGAAAAATATCTCTATACAAGATTCATACACCCAAGTCTGAATCCTACCAACTAAGCGGCTTTGCAACTCAAAACAAATTTTGATGGCTGAAGGGAGGGATCTCCAGCTTAATTATCTACCAATTCACCTGAGTCCACTATAAAATAATGCGTCAGACGAGTTTTTGAAAGACTCTGGTGATTAGGACAAAATTAAGCCTCCGTGCCTGACGTTGTCATCTGCCGCTTATACGGAACAGCCTTCCGAAAAGGATTCACTCATTCGGCTTGGTGGCACTGTTCAAAGCGGCCTTCGCAAAACACGTTTAAAGCAGTGCTAACAAAGATGATTTGTCATTACGCTTGGGATATAAATAATACAGTAAATTAGGTAATTGTTTTCCAACGATAGAGACTAGGATAGAAAAGAATAATATTATTTTGTACCGTATATTGTATGATACTTGTAGGAAACCGTAAAAATGCATATAGAAATACATTTCTGTACTATTAATAGAAAACGCAAGCTAGAACGCCGTTAGATTTTAGCCTTTCAGTAAACCACAGCTTGACTTCGTCTGGCTCTTCTATTGAATGGTAGCCGGACTTCTACCGAGCGCATCAATACGAAATTACAATAATTGCTTCTCTCAGAGTAGAAATACCTCACCAGTTCTTGTTTTGCAAATACGGACCATTCTCTCTTATCTGAAAGCGTCTTCGGCAATTTTACCTTGTATACAAGGTAAAATTGCCGAAGACTGGTAAAAGCTAACCCATGCCCGAGCGTAAAAATCAAAGATCAAGCCGACTTAGCTCAAAAACATTTCAAAGTTTTACACTTATCCCGTCAGGGTCCTCTTTGTTTGAAGATGCATTATTGTTCATGCGACAACTGAAGAAACCAGCCGCCTCGCATACATGCAGGCCTCCCATACGAAATTCATATCGTCTTGGTAACGTGATTATCGTTTCGTTGGCAACGGATGAAAACCGAAAAAGCATTGTGGCACATGCGAGAATAAGCATGTGGCAGAGTCTGCATGTAAAACGTCAGGTGAAATTTCTTCTATACATCCTTTGTTTTTACTCAAAAATATTCTATATTTACTTCGTCAACACTTCCCCTACTTCGTAGTTGCACATCGATGCAGTACTTCTAGCAACCGCAAGTCTCGAGTTTTACGTCCGGCGTAGAGGATAGGGCTTCTATCAGAGAGACGGGTGGCTCTCACCCAACACGAAATGAACACGGGCATAGACATAGCCGTGTTCAAACCTAGATCATCATAACGTGTTCTTAGGAGCAGCAATCAACTACGTTACCCACGACTCTATACGCCTAAGTCGACGAACCGAGGTTGAACGCAGGGTTCCGTTTAATATCTGTTTCGAGCGCAGGTATAATTATATTGAATAGGATTAACTTAACGGGGGAAAAAGGTGTCGATTTGATGGTGTCAAAGGCGATTAGGTAGCTAACTACGTACTGTATCAGGAGTTTTTCGTTAGGAACTAAGCAAATACTCTAGTTTCTAAAGTATTAGTTTAAACAGCTGATACAGCTGATAAGACAACAGCCTGATAAATGGTGGATTCTATGTTTTGCGTCCCTTCCTGATGACTGTTATCGATATAACATATGGTTGGTAAATGTCATACTTGAAATTAGTATTCTTATCTTGATGCTCGTAGTTATTGGTACGGTTGAAATGTTTTGATTTATTCATATTTTGAAAAGTGGCGCGTCCAATGAGTCATTAAGTTACATATCGGGATATATATGTTTTGACAGCACCGTATCACGGGATAAATATAACTGATTCATTTCGACATATGCCGCTATCCGAACGTATTGTTGCAGTAATCTCAAAGGTTAGTGATCTCTGCCGTGACATAATCCTAGTCTTTACATTAGGTTAATATTTTCTAATCTATTTTTCTTGGATTTGGCGGACACTTTTACCAATTTCCTGTTTGAAGACAAACCCATATAGGGGCAGGCCTGAATTGTCTTATTTTATATGTTTTCTTCATGAGCATCTCGTTCTGGGATGCGAAGAATCTGTATTGTATAGAACGTACCTATATGAGGGGTTGTACCAACCGCAGGTGATTACGTGAGCCCTGTCCTACTATATATATATTTTTCCGCCTCTGGGTTATTGTTGTTTACGTAACAATTGCTTTCCGTAAATTAAGTGGCTGGGCTAAATTGAGACGAAGTGTTTCCGCAGAAAACTAGCTTGAATAAGACTTTGAGGAGGTGACGACTTCAAGCAGGCATATTAACCACAAACAGGAACTTTCGGACCGTTTTTACAATGGAGAAATGGCATCGGAGCGCTCAATAAAAGGTCAAATAACTACCCTAACCGCTTCGTGCACGCTTTTTTTAATCGTGATAACTATTTCTCATTTGATCGATGTCTTTGTGAGCTAGATCGGACTTGATAAGGACTATGTAAATTAGATCATTCTTCGATATGAACGACTGCTAGCTTTTTCGCTCAGCACATCATCGCTTAGCACCCTAAGGGGCACCCACTTCACTGCAACGACCACAAACTCTTAGCTGTAAAAAAATCACAGAGAATTATTTACCGTTTTGAGGATAATAAGTCTGACAAGCCTAATTTTAACTATATTTAATTTGTCTATGGCATGCTAGAATTATTGTTTGTTAATCATGCCTATTTACTATACGATTCCTTCTCTCTAGGACAATGTCTGTCTGGATCTTAGTGAAATAAGCGTTTGTGTCTCTAATTAAATTAAAATGAAACTAAACAGTTCTATCAAATCAATGCTTTGTCTCTATAGAGAGGTTCAGGTTTTTCTACGAGCATATAAACTGGTGTGCAGATACTGTGAAGCAGTACCTAATAAACCTAACCTAGTTAAATTTTAGCCATAAATTTACTAAACATCATTATATATTTACTTGAAGGTGTGAACATTTACTAGTTAGCAAAGCCTATTCTCGAGGCAAGAATACCAGATCATGTAGGCTAAACATCAATAAATTATTAAACCCTTATCGAACTATTTGCCAGCCCTTTGTTAGACGTCCGCGAGTGATCGTATAGGTAGGTAGGTAGGTAGGTGTATGCCAACGCCACTTTCCGAGACTCAAAGTTGGCAAAATATTTCCATTGCAAGCCGGCGGCATGCTTGGGCGAGTCCCGTAAAGAACTGTTCATTTTCCAATGATTCGAAGCGGACAGCTTTAGGAAGTGATTTCCGTTTTCGTTATTACGTATACATTACGAACATATAGTTATAAACATGACATAGAAAAACCCATAGGTCAATGCGATTCAAAAGCGCAGAGGTAAGCGCTTAAGCCTTGTGCTGTCTTTGACCCGCCGTGACCCGGGCGAAAAAGTGGCAGACAGTTAAATTCACACAGTCGTTCTATCGCAGCTAATCTGCATAATACACGATTGGTGAGTTATGGGCAAAAAACTGAATATTGAAGATGGCTTTTCAAGTAGATCAGCTGTAGAAATCTTAGTGGTGGAAAGGTAAGAAGACGGGAGACGGTTTGGAGCCTGATGGTCAATACGCTTTGCGACAGCCAATAGAAACAGGCTTGAAAAGCAAGCCATTTGCTCGTTTGGCACGCAATTATCTACCCATGTTCACCATCGGTTTTTCGTTCTAGACATTTTTGAAATTTAATTAGAAATTTTGCTTTCAAATCAAACAGTATTCTTCAAATCAGGCTAAACTCTTTTCGATCCAAATCGGATGGATATCTTCTGAATGCCTTGCAAATCTAATCAAGCACTTTTCGGATCAAATGAGGCATCTGTTATATCAAGTTGGCCACTTCTGAAGCCAACTAAGATACTTCTCAGATCAAAAGCGATGGCGAGCTAGGAGGGGCCGGACCAAGGTAAAACAGCTAGGTCCAAATGTCGGAAATAACATTGAAAATGAAAATTTCATCGCTCGTTTAATAAATACCCGTTAAACGTATAACTAACTATTAGCGTTATGTGTTTAGAAAAAAATTAGAAGGACGTTCGGTCCGATGAAAAACATCGTTAGTTCGCCTAGCTTTTCTTGACCTGCACAATGCTCTAATGAGGTATTGACCACAGAATTTTGCCAGGCTGGGAGGATGAATGACTGACAGGAAAGATCGGCCTAAATTGGATGCAGCTAAAGCAAATGTGACTGGCTTCATGGATTATGGCATCCGTTCGAGAGAATAAACTGTGAAGAGTAATTGGATTACTTTAGGAAACAGACTCTGAAACGAATCAGGCCATCGTATCGCTTGTTCCAAGCTAACTTCCGTACCATTCAGGGGGCACCTTGCATTTTTCTCCATTGTAATGTTCACTAGACGTACTGCCAGGTACGTACGTGCGACAATACACACAAACGATAGTACATTCAAAATCCACCCGAGAAAATGCATTCAGCAGTTACAAAGAAGACACGCTTTAGCTGAATGCCAATAAAACACAGTCTTTTATATGCGTAGCACAGTCAATCCTCAATGATGTAATCGGAATCATTGAATTCTACGTAGGCGCTCAGAGTTATCCTAGCCAGTACCTTATCTAACATCGCTCACACGAACTGGTTACAAAATTAGGGATTTGATAAAGCTGATTTCTTCAATTGTTTACTGGCTTAGGAAGCAAACAATACAGAATTTACACGTAATAGTACCTTTTACGCTCTTTTACTTATTTAAATATTTTAAATTTTAATATTTAAATCATTCATTTTCACGACAGGTTACCGATAATATTATTTTGAAACGAAAAATCGTCTTACGGCCGTCATTGCGGCAGCACTTTTAGTATCCGAGCAGAACGTAAATAGAAATAAATCTTTATAAAGATTTATGCTGCAGCAGCAACAACAACAGCTATATATAAAACGTTCTTTTTTACTTTGATTAGAGTGTGGTGGGGATATATTTGCCAGACTACGCAGAAATAATCATCCTTGTGGATTAGGACTCTCTACTTCGTGTTTCAGAAAGGCCTGTGGATGAATCGATAAATTTCGAGAAAGTATCGTATAAGGAAGCCATGTCTTTGGCCTATGTAACCTTGCAAAACGCGGTGATGAGAGCTACAGGACGGGCGACATGCGCTACTATATCATTCTCAGTTTGGCCTATTGGTTGAGTCACATAACAGAACTTAACGCGCAGTTGATTTTCAGCCGCTTTTGAACAACGTAGCCCTCTAGGTAAAGAAGGATCCACGGATTGTTTATTCTTATTATTGTTCAACAAACGTTCTTTATTAACGTAATATTTAACTGTGGCCTACCCTGTGATCAAACTTGCTTAAATAAAATCCAGTAACTAACTAGAATCTCAAAAGCTTCGATCATACTTTTTCTCAAAGCGAAGTGCTTCTTCGTTAGAAGAACGGGCTGGCTCATACGGCTGCATCGTATTTTATATGCCATATTTTCACGAGGATCTGTACGTTTGCTTCGGTTTTACTTTATTATTTATTAATTAAACTAATAACTCATAATAAAACTACAACTTTCGCCCACATATGCGAATTTATCTAAGTACTGGTAGAGAAACATTTGGTTTCTTAAGAGTCAGTATTTTTCCTTCTACGTAATACCTTGTTACTACAGTTTCAAAATACGCGGTTAACCTTACCCTGGGTAAATGAACTTATTAAATGTTTCGATACATCTCATCGAAAGCCAGGTGCAAAAATGTGTAGACATAGTTAGAATGAACTCATGGTGCATATACAGGGTAAATAGAAGTTCCGCCTAGGCCTTACTGTTTTCCAGATCGCTCCTACCAGACTCGGTAGGCCTCAAATGATTTCTCAGTTTTTCCCTAGGATCTTTTTTCAAGCAAACGAATACGTCTGTCAGCACTGTGTTCGGTAAAAATTGCTTTTGCTTCTTCAAGACTCTTCAAATTGTCCCATTATGTATATAAAAAAAAAAAGAAAAAAAAAAGGATAGTAAAAACTGCCCTCTCCGAGGGTGGAAACGGCCTATACTAAGCTAATAGAAACTATCGGTGGTGTTTACTAGATCCGCCTTTGGAAATTACTGCCTTCATTTCTGATGAAATCTAATCATTTTCGGGTTTCTCTAATCGTTAGAATAGAAAAACGACGCCGTTCGAAGTGATGGATTTTTGTTAGTCAAGATTGTGATTAGATCCATCACACCATCCTATTCTTGTACTGCACTGTGATGACGTAGAATAGGGCTATAGACACTGAAAGCATATAACGATTACCTGTGACAGGGATACAAAATGGTAAGACCTAGCGTCGACTTGTACAAAATTTTGGAAGTAACCCCGCAAGCCACCGACAAGGAAATCAAACAGTCTTACCGTCGTTTAGCGAAACAGTATCATCCCGACAAAAACCCAAATGATGCGGCTGTGGGCGAGCGTTTTAAAGCAATTAGTGCTGCATATGAGATTTTGTCTGATAAAACTAAGCGTCACGAGTACGATGCAAAGCAAAGGTTTGCTGAGTTTTCCAGTATGAACGACATTTTCCATTCGGATCCGTTCGATATGTTCGGTAATTTGTTCACTCCCTTCCACATGTCCTCCTTTAGATTTCCGTCTATTATAATTCCGCTTAGCGAATTCAATGCTAGACGGCGCAGGCGCAGACAGCAAAGAAGGGACCAGTACAGGCGAACAAGGGCCAACAACGTTTTCGGCTCAGATCGAAGAAGACCGCGCTACTTTGAAACTGCCGGTATAGCTGATGAGAGTTCTTTTGGGGATCCCATTGAAAATCTTTTTCGAAACATGTTCGCCAATCCACTGGAGGGAGTGAACGGGACTGAACGATGTATTTTTCGGCGTGTGTGCCAAACGTATAGAGATAACAATGGCGATATAGTCAGTGAGAGACGAGAGGAAACTCGAGATGGCGACAAAAAGACTTCGAAGACCACATACACAAAACGAGTCAACGGAAAGCTTCAGGAAACTGTAAAGTTAGTTGATGATAAGGGTGTTGAGACGATTACTATTCGTGAAGATGGTTTAGTTAAAAGTAAAAATGTCCATCAACAGGCGCAAATCGCTATGGAACAGCCTGAGCAGAGAATACGTGCCAAGAAATAAATTGCTTTTCAATTTCGACTGATGTTTATAAATCGGATACCAATATGGATAGTGCGATCAGTAAGTTCGGCATTGGATAACCGTAACAATCTACTAGTGATACATACATACGCTTGTGGTAATCACGATCATTTTCACCACTTTAAGGTCTACAATAATTCTAAGGACAGCGTCACGGAAACGTCATAATTCTCTTATAATATTCCTTTGCACTATCCATGTTTGTATTCGAGTATGATACATTCTCAAAGCGACTACCACTGCTGCGCGATTAAGTACTGCCTGAGGGAATGGCTCATTTCCCTGATAAGTTAGATAACTTTAAATCAAAATCAATTCACTGACTTCATTTAGTGAAGATCGAGATGACAGAAATGGAAAAGACGTGCTCTGAATTTACGTTTCCAACCTAACTATAGTGCTGCTTCTTTCCGATTCAAACTTCCTTCTGCCAATACTAAAATTCATAGTGTAGTATGATTTTATGAAAGATTATACTACCAAAACTAACCTAACATGTGTAACCCTATAATGGGGACAAGTACTTGGGCTTCTGAGAATTGCTTAAGTAAGTCTATTTGTCTGTTCGATGCTGATTTTACAGATGAAAATACGTTAGACAGCTGAAACTGTTGAAGCATCGTAACCTTTCATTTAGTCTTCATATGATTAAAAAATTTACTGGGAGGGGCGATCCTGTCGGAGTCCCGATCTTTCCTATTGAATCGTTAAAATGTTCCCTTTAGATAGATTTACAGGGAACTCTGTGCCATTGAGCTGCAGTATTCTTTAATTCCTTCCCGTCGTAGGTTTTAGAGTTGGCAAGCAGGAAACGTTCTGGCTGCTCTAGGCATCATCGAGTCCAGAGAGGTGTGGCCGTTTAATAACTGTTCATAGGTGTTTCAGGAAATTAAGAATGAAAGAAAGCAATCGCGCGAAAATACATCAGATTTCATTACGGTATTCAAAGACGTTCAAGCTGGCCCCCAAGGATATATTATTCAGTCATTTTACCACCTATGAAATATCATATCCTGAATCTTTTCTAAAGCTGTTGTGTTGTGTGCACTGTGTTTTAGTGGTAGGAGTAGTAGGGTCTACCTCAATAGCTGATGTTATCGCTACGGGTGCTTGAGATAAAAGGATAAACCACTTGAAAAGGGTCTCCTTATATAGCCGCTCCCTCCGTCACTCGCCTTGCTAAGATTCTGAGAAGTTGTATCGCGAAGTGACTAGAAATACTAAGCAGTCACTTCATTGTGTAAAAGGACACAACTCAGCAAGCAATATTACTGACAAATGTCGAACCCAACACACGCTCGCTGGTGTTTCACGGTTAATAACTAGACAACAGAAGATATCGAAACACTCATACAACTAGGAAACCATGTCGAACAAAATGGCCACCTCATCCTCGGCTGCGACTCTGCTCCTTCGACTAATACTCTACACATCCAAGGGTATGTTCGGTTTAGTACACCTCAACGTTGTTAAATCTAAACTATATCGAAGCCGCACGGCGAACAGAAAATAGGAATCGCTCGAAGTTTGGCTCCTTTCGAGAATTCGGAACACCCCGATCTCAAGGCCATAGAAACGACTTGGAAGGAGCAATTAATTCTCCTCTTCATGACCAAAAAAAAAAAGCATTGCTGAAGTGGCTGGACTCGAGCCCAGTACGTTCGTACGTTCTCACAGAGGAACTGCTTCCGATTAAGTAACTTTGGGATTTATGAGTGCGTATAGTAATCTTGGAGGAGTTTGTTGCAAGATATACATATAGGAGTCGACGACCAATATACTCATTTTAAAGTTCTAAAATATATTTTACGTATTGAACTGGAAGGGTTTGCTCATCTAACGTTAGATGAAATAGCCAAGAATTCAGAACGATCGGTCCCGACAGCGTTTAAGAGTTATCATACAGATGCGCCAGGATCAAATATATTTCATAATCAAGTTTTTAAGTATACACCAAAGTTTATGACTTACTTTATAATAAATTAGCCTAGGTCTTTATGGACACCAATTAGTACTAGTGCTACGCCATCAAATTGGACCTAGTTGGCCTAAATACACGTGATGCCTAATGATCCAACGCCAGCTACACCTAGATAAAACTGCTATAGTTGTGTGTATGCTAGGTTTTTTTTTCTCATGGATCTAATGAATTTGAAAAGCCTAAGTCTTATGCTGTTAGAGGAAAAGTAAATGCTTTATTTATAATTTCTCTATCTTCGTTAACAGTAGTAGAGTTATAATAGTAGTAGAGCTATAATTTATACATTTATATTTGTATAACAGGAAGGTCAGATACTGTTTCCTTGCACAGAACATTTAAACACTGGAAATACTGTCCATATTGCGTTTTTAAGTACCCGTAAATGGCCAAGTGGTGAACAATTTGTCGTCTATGACTATCACGTACTATACGAACTACCGTGACCCATATACTTAGTTGTTTCTTAAGTCCTATGCTATTAGGACCACATTTAACAATGCGCGTAATTTCATTTCAAGACGGATTCCATGCGAACTGTGGCGCCCCCTATACCTATATGTTATCCTTATTTGATAGAACACTATTATTTTGTTGATCGAAGGGTTGTACCTAATAACAGCCCTGGTGTATAAATATGAATCTTGCTTACAAGCAGTACTTGTTCGAAGGTGTGTATCTGTTTCTCATTGCAGATCTAACAACCTATTTTGAACTTCTAATTCCATTAATTTAAACTGTTTGTAAACGACAGACGCACTCTTCATTTCGAAAATAATTATCGACTTGGACCAGCTTCTTGCCGGCCGGAAATCCAAAAGGACGGCAAGCCCTCCTATTTTGACCTTCTGATTGGGTTTTGTTCCTTCCCATTAACCATTCGGCTTTTAACGACGCCATCTTCACGAACTGTAATTGTCTCCACACCATTGCAATTTGTTGTAATTGTCTCTACCAGCTTTCCGTGGATGTGCCTGGAAACTATAGTCTGTGAACTTATTTCTCCGTTCCACTCGGTTTTCACTCGCTGTACCCTGAATTCGTTACCATTCCTGTTTCGAATAGTTTGTACTGTACATTCGTACGCGGTCGCAGCACTATTGCTCCCACGTTTAGAAGTATTTACCGTCTCCTCGCCAATCTTTTGTGTGAAAAAATCAGCCATCCATGACGCCTCCTGGGCGTGGTCCTCATGACGATTACTGGCTTCTTGACGAAGACATGTAAACAAGCTTTTGATTGGGCGCTCTCGTCTCTTTTCTTTACCTCGGCAGTCATGTTCTCCACATCGATGCCGAAATCGATCATCACCGGAACAAATAGGTCCGTGACGGTTCAATGACGATGTGAAGAGTATCTGAAATAAGTTTATAGGGCTCTGTGCGTTTTGAAAATGCCCAGAATTGAAAAAGTCATCGAAGTCATGAACCCATGTTTGGTCAGACCTAGCTACGCTCTTCCTTAGATCGTACTCACGGCGTTGCTTTTTGTTAGATAGAATTTTATATGCTGCATTGATAAGCTTAAAACGTTCACCTCTTGTCGCGTTATTCGGGTTCTTATCTGGGTGGTATCGTTTAGCTAACTTGTAGTAGGCCATTTTTATTTCATCTTCGGTAGCCTTTGGGTGGACTCCTAGAATCTCGTACAGGTCATCTTCGGGTGCAGTCATTTCTTTGGCTCGTCGTTTGCCTATTTTTTCACGGAGCTTATTCAGACGAAAGCATCATGAAAATAGTGGAAATATAGTAGTACAGCTTTTTCTAACGAATTACTAAGATTCGTTATTGTGTCGGAATGGCTATGATTGACAATCACACATTCTTGTAAGTCTGAGGAAACTTGGCTCGATAAGTTGTGTTCTACAACAACCGATATTCCATAACCGTTTCCGAATATAGAACTATGATAATAGTGTAGGATATTTAGGCGGAAATTTGTTGTTTTTAAAATTAATTACTTTGAGGGCAAAGCGCCTTAGGCCTTTGAGACAAATAGGTAAAGCGAAGCAAAGCTAATGCCCCAAAAAAACTTTTTAAAAAAGTTCAATTTTGGCTTTTTGAATACATGCAAAAATAATATATGGATATTTATTACATGCATGACAACCAATAATATACGATATGTATAGGAGTACTTGTAGTGTTCCAACTGCATCAGTAATATGCGCATAGGCAGGGGCAGTAATAGGGGCAGGAGAATAAGCAGATTACTGAACGCGCAACATAACTACTGCTCCTGACGAGCCCTGGCGAACGCCCTTATCACTGCCGAAACAGAACTAAACATTAGGTAAGATAAAATAATTTTCTATTCTTTCCGCTGTTTTAAACTCTCTAGCTTTGAGAATCGACTAATTTACGCCAAGATTATTTGATTCTCAATGGACCTTCTCCACTTTCTGAGTAAGAGCCCGTCGAGTAGCCGTCTCACATATCGTACATCTAGGTATTGGACAGTATATTTTTTTTTTTTTTCGAAGCCCGATTCCAAACTTTCAACTGAAATTTCACAACCTGTTTGTACAAAATTGTACAAAGAATTTCAATTGAATTACTTTCATCGGCTGCAAGGAGATGCCGTTGTAATTTGCTGTTGGTCACTGCAAGAAGTCAAAGCGGCTTCGCTACTCCGAATACAACTTTTACTGAAGTCTTAAACAGATTTCCCCTTCTGCTTAAAAGGTTGCGAATGAAATTTCACCTTTAATTTTCATAGAACGCCTTAGTAAGATAGCGAAAAGATCTTTTATGAAGCTATTTTAGTCATAGCAGTTTATATAAGTGTCTCGCGCCAGAACCCAACCGTCTGATGGAACACCTAACGGCGCTACCTGAAGTAAAGCCTGACACATTTAAAAAAGTCTAAATGAACGGTCCTATGAGCAGGTCGGCGGCTAAGACATCGAAAAACAGGCGCTACCGAGATATATAACAATTGGCACCACCATAGATCTCAGTTTTTTGTTAACAATGTCATCGTCGCGTATAAATTGCGACGAATCTCAGGTATTTGTTCTAGATTATCTGTCATTAGAGCAGTTATCTAGACCGAACTCTACAAGATCAACAGATCAGTGATGTGTGCTCTCCGCGGACGCGGTAGTCAGCCATTCCAATCATACCTGCTTTGAAATGCATGGACTCGTAGCTGCCAATACCTCCTGTCTAGATAGAGATTCCCATGACATGTAGGTTATGACATGTAGGAGAACGAAGTTCCGTCTTAGTTAAAGAGGCAGCGCATGATTCATCAGACAGCATAGATTTGTTGTTTTCGTAAAGAAGTACTACCAGGAAAGATAAGAAAAATCACCATCATTGTGTAGGCTCAAAAATGCCTAATCGATCTTGTACAAAATCGTATAATACAGAATTTCTAGAAATCTCAACAATGACAACATGGCAATCCGGCGAAGTAGGAACCTGAACGCTTAAATCTCGACCTGTGAAATGTCGACTTCGCCACAAGTGTTAAGCAGTCTTAATTTTTCTACAATACATAATCATCAGACAATAAAATCGCAAATTGATTTAAATAAGGAGGGGCGCTTGTTTCAGGAGTAGTACGTAACATAAGATCACATCCAGTACCTCGCCTACACGGAATTAAATTAATTTTCTAAACTATACGTGGTAAGGTGCAATTACATAAACAAAAAAAGGTAAGTGAATACAAACGAATTGATTAAAGATGTTTACTAATTTCTACATGTTCGGGTTTGTATCAAAATATGTTAACACAAATCGAAGTCCTCGATCTGAGGTCTACTCGCGAAGCCTGTTTTCGGCCGATGATGATATTTTTGACATACAGTGTTCCAAGTTCCTTTTAAGGCTTCTTTGTATCATTGGTTGGCATATATATACCGGACTTTTTTTGTTTGTTTGTTTTTGGTATCTACCCTGTAGGCTTCTTGACCGTCGACGAATCTTTTCGGTCTTCGTCACTTGCACTCTTAGAAATAGAAACAACTGAAAAAATAGATTCGACCATGAATAAATGTTTAATTAAGTTGACAGAATGTTCGCAGACGAAGCGCGTAGGATCCATAAAATCGTGGCAATCAGTCGTCGAAAAAAATCTCCCGCGGAAGAATCCGTTATCTATTTTGTACACAATCGCTAGGCCACGCGGAAGCTACATGGGCTTTGTGCTTACGGAAATGCTGATGGACATACGCGTTAAATGAATGGTTGAAATATCGCCACTTGAAACCTTCTATCCAATGTTTTGTCTCAATCCAGCTTATGCAAAAATAGTCATCATTTTGAATAAAAATATTTAATAAAAACTTCTGTATCAAATTGATTGATACGGCTTAAATGTTTATGTTCTTCAATTTGGCCAATTAGATTTTTATGCTAATGTGTCATCCTCAACATTGGCCATAGATACACAAATGTAATTACCTTTTCATATAATTTTAGAAAATTTATCTAGATATTTTCGTATGGCACAATTGTTTGTGTGCTAGCTTCCTAGAGGAAATTAGTAGTATTTTAAACTTTTAGGGGTCCTAAATGCATCGAAAGTTAACTGCCTGCACCACTAGCGAACTATACACGGATTATACAAGTTCCAAAAAGTTGTTTCCTAATATCTTTTCAGCAGCAGTAAATAAATTCAATTTACTGCTGGGAAGACAGCGAAGAGTTATATATTATCAATGCCGTTTAGAACTTCGTATCAACGACTGACCCTGCCTTGAAACAGTCGCAGTACTAATGTTCGCTACTTTACAGTTATTTACTACTGTCAAGTTTCTCTTTACTATTAAAAGCGACATTAAATAATCGAACTCACTTTCCACCTATTTTTCCGCTAAAAGATCTGTGAAATTGTTTTTCTATTTTCCTATTTTATCTTAATTACCGGGATCAACCCTAAAACAACCAATTCGAGAAAATCACCAAATTTTCAAATCTCAACTATCAATATTTATATCAATCAACTATTAAATAAATATAACCGTAGACGCAACTGCGCTGATCCGTTCTCCACAGGATTTGTGCCTAATCTGTCCTAAACACCTAAAAAGTCGCGTAAGCATAAAAGCTAACTCAACTCATAAGAGCAAGATTTAGGTTAATGTATCTGTCCTTCATTTGAGCATGGGTAGTTCCTTGACCTTTCTGCAGGTTCATAGGAACGTTTTATGCAGGTTCATAGGAACGTTTTATGCATAAAATTGTTTCAGAACAAAAGAAAGATAGCGTTCGGCACTATCTACTTTATTTCCAAGATCGTAGTAGTGTTTACCCAAGTGTCAATAACGAGTTCCCACAAAAGCCACTTAGAATGTACGCCTAGTTTCTAGCTTCCTGGGTACGCGATTACGCATTTTATCTTGGGCTTATGCGCCAAAGCAAGCAAGTAAATCATCTACAAAATTAATCTAGGCTCTGCATGAAGGATGGATGATAGGGCCCTGGGATAAGCGAGACTACGATGGCGTCATGTACGCCGTGTTTTATTTTATTTTATTGTTCGTAAAGTAATTTATGGAAAGCTAATTAAATATGCGAGAAAGTTTATTTATAAACTTTCTTTGAAAATGATTTCATTGACTGAAATTTACCGAGCGTGATTTAGGTAGAGTATATTTTGTCGCCACAATTTTGCGCGTATATCTACTTCATTTTTATCTGTAGACCTTACCTAACCGTTACGTTAACGCACCTTCCCTTATGCAGCACCGTTGGCCTTTTGCTCGCATTAACTCCAACTATAGTGGTTCCGGCTTGCCATTAATAGTTTTCTTTGTCACGACGCCATCCTCCTTAGTGATAACAATTTCCTTCCCGCCTTCCATGTACCGAGTGGTTTCGATCCTTCGGCCATTTACGAAATGCACGCTCGTCATTTTAGCCATTCGCGTTGAACTTCTTGTCTTTGGGGATGGGTCGCTAGGCGAACTGCTGCTTGGTGACTGCGTGCTCGTTCTAGCAAAAGGGTTTGTAGCATTTCTGTGATAATGTGGGGAACGATAGCCAGGCCTTGTTTGTGGCCCCGACTGTATATTAATCCTGATTGTTTTGCCGAAGAAGCTGGCAAGGTCGCTGAAGTTGTCGTCCCGAAAGAACTCCTTAAACACATCCTCTGGATTCCGGAACCGAAATGAAGCTAAAAACTCCTCTATATCTTTGTCCCACACTCGGCTGCTGTATGAACTAGGCCAAGGACTGCTGGTGGCCGCTCGGACAGAACCACTGGCCGGAATACCACGGTGCCCTCCATAGGCATCATAGATACGGCGTTTCCTTTCGTCAGACAAAATTTCGTAGGCTTCAGAGATTTCCTTAAAACGTCGCTCTGCTTCTTCGCGATTGTGTGGATTCTTATCCGGATGCCACCTAAGGGCAAGTTTTCGATACGCTTTTTTCACTTCTTCAGATGTTGCGGTTCGCTTTACTCCGAGAACGGCGTAGAGGTCACGTTGTGGTAGTCTCGTAAATGCTCTGGTATGAGCCATTCGATGTTGGCCCAAGGAATCTCTATGTTCGTTGAGTGTGGGACGCCAGCACGCGAGCGCCTGCGTTCTCTTTTGAATGAGAACAACGTGCTATTTGCGTGAAGTGGTGCTACGAAGATTCGGTCAGAATAATTTGCATAGATGCATTCACTCAATCTTGACTGTATCCACAAATGTTTTCAACCATAGTCTGCCACAAACTTTCGTTGTTCTCAACGAAAGAAAACACCTACTGGTATTCGAAAACAGGCTCCAACCTGTGGCTTGAAGCATTTTTTCGACTATACCGATACGTCGTGGTGTGTTTCGAATTAACACCACATACATGGCCAAACGACAGATGAAGATGCACATGAGCTATCTCTGCCATTTTAAGCAAATCATGTTGACACTAAACGAATCAAATTCATCTGTGCCATCATGGTTTCAAAGGATTGAAAAACGTGCGTTATGAACTTCTATTGGCCCGGCCTAGCGCCGTTCAGTCTTATGCACCGATCGGAAAATTGTCATGGTGCCTGAGACAATATCTGTAGCAGTGAACTCAAAACCACTTATTTGTAAGTTAGGTGACAGTAAAGTATGTATACAGAAAGTAGGCTTTCTTTACGGTAACGTGCTTCGGAAAATCTTGGAAAAAATATAGAACATCTTGATTTTGTTCATCCGACAATTAGCAATGTTTAGACGATGTACTTGCGTCGTAGTTCAAGTTAGTTTCCAACTGCGAAGCCGGAAACAGCTGCTTCGAGCCCCACGGTACATCACGTACTTGTAACGAGCTTTAAACTAATGGGCTAGATTTTTGTATATAAAGTGTATCTAAAAAGTTGGAACGATTGTGACCGGGAACCCAGCTATATGGGTCTCGAAAGATACATCCGCGGACTTGCTGTCACCCAGACAGAAAGCGAAGCTGCTGTACGTACTTAGGTATAAACGGTATTTGATATAAGAGATATGCCTTTGATCTGTCTGATTTCGTTAATTATCTTACACATCCATGCGAGCCATAATCCGCCATTCACTTAACAATTGAACGCGACCATAACTGTGGTGCTCTTAATATAAATTAATTACTATTTGTATAATGTATTCGATAAAGCCGTCAATGAAGACCAACTCTTGTGCGTAACGGAATCAAACTTTAAAGTTCTAGACTTAGAATTTTATTATTATTATTAGTTACAAGATATTATTATTGAGGAACACGTGAATCATGGACAACATTGCTAACTTTATTTAAAGTAATTTTGCTAGACAAAAGACATTTTCAGATATTATAGATTGTGGTTACGCGCTCACCATTCGAATGATGGTGTTAGCGGTGCTATGCGCTGGCAGTTCCTAACTTCTGACAAACTTGTGTCTTGGTTTGATATGCTGAGGGACCATTACAAAGCGTATTTACGACTTCATTCTCATTGTTGATCTGCACTGAACCTCAAGCAAACAACATGAATAAAAAAATCGTCATACGATTATTGAGGTGAGAAACATCCTCTTATTTATAAGGCGTTTTGCTGTTTTCATTTTGTGATACTGATTATTATCGTTTATAGATCTTTCACCGATGTTCTCAACAACAATGCAATCATTTCATACTTCGGCTTTTAGTAAACGAAATTCTATAAACTTTCATTCCTTAGAAGTTACCCACCAGCCAAAAATTTGCTCAAACAAATTTTCTTTCTGGCATCCCATTTAAGTTAGCTTCCTAGGTAAAGTAAACAATTTATGCATAGATTTTGTGGCATCATGTGTAAAAAGTTCGGAGAACACATCTTTGTATAGGTTAGGTAGCTTTCAAAAACTCAGTATAATGATTCATTGTTCTTGCATATTCATTTTATTTACTTGCATATTTATTATTATTATTATATTGATTACGTATATCTTTGAGGTTTTACCTCGATTCTATTACCATAACCAATGAAGCCAACCCGGAAATTTGGGGCGCGGGACACGTCCAAGATTTCCTCTCTCAAGAACAGTCCAAGATTTCTCTCAAGAACATCACAAGAATCACTATTTCTTTTTGCGTATCATTTTTATTTGGTTAAGATATGGAGGAAATTGTTTCACTCTATTACCTAACATGGAGGAAATTAAGGTACCTAACATGGAGGAAATTAATTACACCGCATTTCAAATTTACACGCGGACGCGGAAATCTATATCTAGAAACATTTTCGTCACACTTACACGCGGACGCGGAAATCTATATCTAGAAACATTTTCGTCACACTTACACGCGGACGCGGAAATCTATATCTAGAACAAAGTTTGACTAATTTATTTACTTTAATTAAAATTAATAACCGCATTTATTTACTTTAATTAAAATTAATAACAGCATTTCAAACTTACACGCGGACGCGGAAATCTATATCTAGAACATTTTCGCTAAGATTAACTAATTTATTTACTTTAATTAAAATTAAAATAACTAATTAAAAATACAAATATTCTCTAATTAAAAACAGATGAAATACAAATGTACTTTAAACGGAGTTCAGGTGCTTTCTCAGATTTTCCGCGACAGACGAGACAACACAGCTTATCGCTTTGCCACAGAGCTCTGCTAAATCTTTGGCTAGCTGCTCATCTTGAAAGAAATCTTTAAATATATCTTCTGGCTTACGGATGTCGAACGAAGCCAACAACTCCTCAAACTCTTTCCATCCGTGGTTGGGGTCAGTGCTCGATTTGGGGTTGTCTTTTCCAGGACCCCACCGCTCATTGTGCTTATCGTAGATAAAACGCTTCTTTTCAACAGACAGGATTTCATAGGCTTGGGAGATTTCTTTAAAACGTTGCTCGGCCTCCTTAAGGTTGTTTGGATTTTTGTCGGGGTGCCATTTGAGGGCGAGCCTTCGATAGGCTTTCTTTACCTCATCAGGTGTTGCAGCTCGTTTTATTCCTAGGGTCGCATAGGGGTCAGGAAATGAACGTCTTGTAAACTCGTCAGACATTCAGCACACTTGACTGCACTGCCCTTATTGAAAGTGATCCAAATCTCTCTTGAACAGCAAACGACTAGTTGCGCTAACTACACTTCAACGACTTAAGGACACTATGGTGTTTAACTTCTTATATAATCTTGATTCCACCTACAAATGTTCACCCATATGCCATAGTGTTTCGTTGTTTTCAACGAAAAAAGACGTCAGCTAAACGAAATCCCACATACTATATCGATGATGGGCGTAACATTTTTCCGAATTAAAAATAACAGACATTATTATTGCCACATAGATTTCCGGACTAGAGTCGAACAGAAACTTCAAGCTGGTATGGTCTATAAACTGGTTGAAAAATCGTAGGCGATGAACGTTTGTTTTCTCGTTGTTTCTTTTAAGCGTGCAAAAGTATAGTGGAGGGGGGGGGGATAAGGTTCACCTGGCCTCAATTCACCCTTTCATGGGGCGCATCCAGGCGACGCAGTTACTAAACTAATTAAGAATGAAAATTAGACAAAAAAATTTTTAACAGTGCGGGTATTTCGTACAGTGTTATTTTTCCCTTGTCAATTGATTGATTTGTATTTATGAGTAGATCGATTATTATTTTCATTTATATTGCATGGTTTCTTTAAAATCCGACTAAGCAAATTTTTTGTACATCCCTACAATTTCCTACTGATAAGATCTGCCTTAAAGATGAAACTGATTGGCCAAGTATTGTCCCCATAAGGGAAAGGCTTGTTTATTCCCATAGAGCATAATGCAGATTTGGAAAAACTAGTCACTTTTTTGCTATTTACTTGATAACCGTTACGATAATTTACAAAATGTCGTATTGGAAAATCGCTTGTTTTTTTCTAGCCTTTCAAAACAGGTCGAAAATTGCATTTAGGACTAGGTCGTTTTCTTTTTTTTTTTGTAACTTTGTGATGAGTCGGCACTTTTTACCTGAATGGTTCTTACTTGATAAAATATGGGCCATGCCATTAAGTTCTTTTCCGAATGTACAAATACGTTTTTGTTTTGGCAGTTTTTCTTTAGTAGGCTTTATGCTAATTTGATTCATTTGCAGAATAGTTTATGGATCATTTTTTTTTATATGTCCGTCGGAAAGTTGTGGGAGCCGAGGTAGGTTATATTTTAACGAAAGTTTCCATCTGCGAAGTCGGAAACAGCTGCTTCGAGCCCCACGGTACGTCACGTACTTATAACGAGCTTTAAACTAATGGGCTAGATTTTTGTATATAAAGTGTATTTAAAAAGTTGGAACGATTGTGACTGGAAAGCCAGCTATATGGGTCTCGAAAGATACATCCGCGGACTTGCTGCCACCCAGGCAGAAAGTGAAGCTGCTGTATGTACTTAGGTATAAACGGTATTTGATATAAGAGATATGCCTTTGATCTGTCTGATTTCGTTAATTATCTTACACATCCATGCGAGCCATAATCCGCCGTTCACTGAAGACCATAACTGTGGTGCTCTTAATATAAATTAATTACTATTTGTATAATGTATTCGATAGAGCCGTCAATGAAGACCAACTCTTGTGCGTAACAGAATCAAACTTTAACGTTCTAGACTTAGAATTTTGTTATTACTATTAGTTATAAGATATTATTATTAGGAAACACGTGAATCATGGACGACATTGCCAACTATGGCTTAATAGGGCTTAAAAGTAACTTTGCTAGACAACAGACATCTTCAGATACTATAGATTGTGGTTGCCCGTCCATTATTCGAATGATATCAGGAGTAGCTTCTAGCGCTGCTATGCGCTGGCAGTTCCTAGCCTTTGACGAACCTGTGTTTTGGTTTTGATATGCTGAGGGGCCATTACAAAGCCTATTTCCCACTTCACTCTCACCGTTCACTTGCACTGCATCTAACTCTAATGAGCAAACAATATAGAAACATCTATAACAAGTCGTCATACTACTAAGGCCAAGATCCTCTTATTTATAAGAGGAGTTTTGCTATTTTCATTTCCTGATACTGATTATTATCGTTTATAGATCTTGGACTGATGTTCTCAACATGCAATTATTTCATACTTCGGCTTTTAGTAAGCTAAATTCTATAAACTTTCATACCTTAAAAGTTACCCACCAGCCAATAAATTCGCTCAAACAAAATCAAAAAATGGCACCCCATTTAAGTTAGCTTCCTAGGTAAGGTAAACAATTTATGCATAGATTTTGTGGCATCATGTGTAAAAAGTTCAGAGAACACATCTTTGTATAGGTTAGGTAGCTTTCAAAAACTCAGTATAATGATTCATTGTTCTTGCATATTCATTTTATTTGATTACGCATATCTTTGAGCTTTTATCTCGTGTTTACCTCGATTCTACTCATTACCACTGAAGCCACTAGGCCGAAAATTTCGAGCGCGGGACGCTTCCAAGATCAGTTCAGAAGTCTCACTCATCTCTCAAGAAGATCACAGTAATTCAGAATCACTATTTCTTTTTGCGTATCCTTTTTATTTAGTTAAGTACGTCTCAGCTCCTTTCATTCATTACCATCTGATATGGAGAAAATGGTTTCACTCTATTCATTGCTACCTAATATGGAGGAAATTATTTCTCTACACCGCACTTCAGACTTCGGTGTTTGCGTATCCTTTTTATTTGGTTAAGTATGTCTCAGCTTCTTCTTTCATTCATTACCATCAAATATAGAGAAAGTGGTTTCACTCAAATTCATTTTCATTACTACCTAACATGGGGAAAATTATTTCTCTACACCGCATTTCAAACTTCGGTATCCATACACGTGGAAATCTATATCTAAGCTAAGATTAAGTTTAACTACTAATTTATTCTATCTAATTTATTTTAATTAGTTAAAATTAATAACTAACGAAATGTTCTCCAATTAATTAAACACGCGAAATCTATACAAATGTTCTCCAATTAATTAAACACGCGAAATCTATACAAATGTTCTCCAATTAATTAAACACGCGAAATCTATATCTAAAACATTTTCGCTAAGATTAAGTTTGTTAACTAATTTATTTTCTTTAATTAGTTAACTTTAATTAAAAACAAACGAAATACAAATATTCTCTAATTAAAAACAGACGAAATACAAATGTACTTTAAACGGAATTCAGGTGCTTTCTCAGATTTTCCGCGACAGACGAGACAATACAGCTTATCGCTTTGCCACAGAGCTCTGCTAAATCTTTGGCTAGCTGCTCATCTTGAAAGAAATCTTTAAATATTTCTTCTGGCTTACGGATGTCGAATAAAGCCAACAGCTCCTCAAACTCTTTCCATCCCTGGTTGAAGTCAGTGCTCGATTTGGGGTTGTCTTTTCCAGGACCCCACCGCTCATTGTGCTTATCGCAGATAAGACGCTTCTTTTCAACAGACAGTATTTCATAGGCTTGGGAGATTTCTTTAAAACGTTGCTCGGCCTCCTTAAGGTTGTGTGGATTTTTGTCGGGGTGCCACTTAAGGGCGAGCCTTCGATAGGCTTTTTTTACCTTATCAGATGTTGCCGCTCGTCTTACTTCTAGAGTCGCATAGGGGTCAGGAAATGAACGTCTTGTAAACTCGTCAGACATATGACACACTTGACTGCACTGCCCTTATTGAAAGTGATCCAAATCTCTCCTGAACAGCAAACGACTAGTTGCGCTAAGTACACTTCAATGATTTGAAGACACTACGGTGTTTAACTTCTTATATAATCTTGATTCCACCTACAAATGTTCACCCATATGCCACGGTGTTTCGTTGTTTTCAACAAAAAAAGACGTCAGCTAAACGAAATCCCATATACTGTATTGATGATGGGCGTAACATTTTTCCGAATTGAAAATAACAGACATTATTATTGCCACATAGATTTCCGGATTAGAGCCGAACAGAAACTTCAAGCTGGTATGGTCTATAAACTAGCTGAAAAATCGTAGACGACGAACGTTTGTTTTCTTGTTGTTCCTTTCAAGCGCGCAAAAGTATAGTGCATCCCTACAATTTCCTCCTGATAAGATCTGCCTTAAAGATGAAACTGATTGGCCAAGTATTGTCCCCATAAGGGAATGGTTTGTTTATTCCCATAGAGCATAATGCAAATTTGGAAAAACTAGTCGCTTTTTTGCTATTTACTTGATAACCGCTACGATAATTTACAAAATGCCGTATTGGAAAATCGCTTGTTTTTTTTTCTAGCCTTTCAAAACAGGTAGAAAATTGCATTTAGGACAAGGTCGTTTTCTTTTTTTTTTTTGTAACTTTGTGATGAGTCGGTAATTTTTGCCTAAATGGTTCTTATTTGATAAAATATGGGCCATGCCATTAAATTTTTTTCCGAATGTACAAATATGTTTTTGTTTTGGCAGTTTTTCCTTAGTAGGCTTTATGCTAATTTGATTCGTTCGCATAATAGTTTATGGATCATTTTTTTTTATATGTCCGTCGGAAAGTTATGGGAGCCGAGATAGGCCATATTTTAACGAAATTTGCGTATACTTCTTTCCTCTTAACAAAATGGCAGCCGAATATTTACGTTAGGGTCAATGTAGAAGGAAAAGGAAAGCGTTTTTGATATGAACCTAAAACCCTCGGCGAGCTGATACATACTTTTATACCCAAATATGCCGTTTGAAGACTGAAAAATTTTGCATAGTGTTCTATGTGAAAAGTATGTGTTCATACCAATCGATGGACCTTGATAAGCTGAATGGAAATGCTAGGCATAGCTCTATACCTAAAATAAGTATTTAGACTTAAGTAAAGCAGAAAAAAAGAATGTAGCATCTGCGCCTTTCATGCGATAATAAGTTGAAAATTTGCTTCGGGTTTTTAAGCAATTTTCTAAAAGGTTTCAATGGGAAAGTTGAAGCGATAACTATTATAGTGAAACATTTTTTTAAAAATATTCTCTAAAAGATTTTCTAAGTGAAACACTAAAAATATCTAAAATGTGCTTTTACCTAAGATACTACCTGTTTAGCGCCAACCCTTCATGGAGATTGATACACGTCGATTAGTGTAAAGTTTCTTTAGCTAAAATTCATATTTTAGCGTAAAAAAATCAACACCAAAGATGGTACTCTTTTTGCAAGGTCGGTCATGGTGCCGAGTGGCGTGCGATGTCAAAAGATGAAGCACAAAGCCCTTAAGTTCTTCGACCAGACTTCCGCAATGAAAAGATGCCACTGGTCTGAGCTGTACTAAAGGATTGGAAGAACGAATCTTCCTGCCACAAATTCTACAAGCTGACCGAATTATAGAGACAACATCGCAGAGGAAAGTCACGGGCAGATGCAAGTAAATGGAATGGGTATTTGCTAATAAGATACCGACACCGATAAAAAATATAGGCCATTTGGCTGCAGTGCCTAGTTCCTCAAAGCAGGGTGGTGAGGGCGGTAACTTTGAGACAGCCATGTACACCAAAGAAAAAAGAAGATAACAAAATGATATGACCCTTGTGACAAGAACAATGAAAGAAAAGGGTCTTAGAGCGACTGAGCAATGATCAGTTCTCCAGCCTAGCTGTAACAGAAGTAGAACTTCTTACGATCTACTTAAAGAGCTTACCTAGAACGAAAGTGCTCACATAGTAATTCTTGGTGAACCTAACACTAACCTATGGAACAATGAACAAAAGACATAGAGCCTCGATAGCACAGCATGCATAAAAGACAGAAAAGGTATTACAATGGGAAGTGAAACGGGCGAAAAGTTTTTCTGGAAAACCTAAGGAGCGAAAGGGATTATACAAAACTTCAAAAGAATTTTAGGTGGCGATGGTTAAAGTAGGTGGTATGTTAGTTGATATTGCTGGGGACTAGAAAAAAATTCAACATCAGAGGTATACGGCGTTTGTACGATAAGTAGGAGGGGTGGGCAGCTGCTAGGACAGATTAGTACGCAGAACCTTGCAATGCTAAACACGACCTGGTGACTTTCAGAGCCGGGTGAGTTTTTTTATCACATATAAAAAAGGTGACTCACCCTGATGGCTAGAATGTGCAAGAACAGGAACAAGTGCTAAACGATTATAATGCTATAGGGCTCACTGTACATTCCAGGCAGAGCTTCACTGATAGATCTGAAAAGAAAAGAGATAGGGAGACTATAAAACGCTAAGTCCAAAGACCCGCAGAGTGCCGCAGATTGACACCGACTCCTAGCAGAAATCTACGAAGTAAGAAGGTCCTGTGGGATAAGTCAGAAATAGAATTCAACTCATTGGTGGATTGAAAAAATTTCTTACGGTCAAGCAGTATGAAACCGAACTAGAAAAAACTTACGAGTCAAAGCCGGTAACAACCTAGACGGGCCTTAAGAGGCTTTTGAAGATTATAATCTAAGAAAAGCGAAATTTAAGATAAAGATCAGGAACAGCAGGAACATTCCCTGAAGAAGTTTTCTGCAACATATGCAGAAAGACCCATGGGACCGCTTTTATGGGCTCATAAAGGGGGAAGCGGGTAGAACGAAGAAGTATATTTTGCCAGAAGAAGAAAAAGTGAAGATACTAGGATATTTATTCTCATCTCACTAACCCTTAGTTCACAGATACGGACACTGAAGAAGAAATCTCACCTTTTACGAGAAAAGACGTATTGGAGGCGAAGGAACGAATGAAAACAGGTAAAGCGCATGAACTAGACAGAATCCCGGCCCTAGTTATAAGAACTCTTTTCCAGAACTTCCCTGACATGGCCGTTATAGTTGCTGTGCCGATTCTCAACTCAGGCCGTTTCTTACCAGAGTGGCATAAACATGAGGCCGTGTTTAACCCTGAGGATAAAGGCTCCCACAAAGTCGTCTCATGGGGACACTGGCGAAGGGCATCGAGGCCATAATAGAGCAAGGGCTTAGGAACTTTACCAGAGAAAGGGGTGTTCTGCCGTATGTCTGGGACCTGTGGGAAAGATCGGTAGTTAGTAAAGAAACTAGATATTGTATGCAAGGTTTTTCCAAGGGCCTATCCTGGGTCTTCTCGTGCGAAACCTGACGTATGATGGGTTGTTAAGGCTAAGTATTCTGTTTTGGAAATGGCCATCGTTGTCGATGCAGATGACCTCGTTGTTACAATTCAAGCCCCGATGGCAGAACTACTTCACATAAAAACAAATCAGACACTGGAGAGTTCTTAAAGTAGGAGAAAGAACGCAGGTTTCTATCAGATTAAAGGCTACACTACTTATCGACAGAAAGAAATAATCGCCTTTTGCATCCCGTTTGAACGGGGAGAGAATAAACCTGACAAAAGTGGCGAAATTTCTAGGTGTTCAACCCGATCACGCAACGGAAGTGTGCACCACATAGAGCAGAGCGTCACAAACGCGATTAGAAACACCATGAAAATTGCCAGGATACATGCCAAGCATACATGGTACACAGAAAAGAAAGAAGAGGTTTTTCATGGCGGTAGCAAAGTCAATTACGTTTCTAGACAATACCTATTGGGATCACGGTCCAGATGCTACCTAGAAGTGGTCAGAAAATTTTTGCGTTTAGGGTTATCTAAGCTTATTAATCCGTTGGTGGCCTTGATCCTGGTAGGCACGATTCCTTGGGACTAGCGCGATCTCCGACAAATGATGCGGAAGCAAAGTCTAAAGGAAGTGGTAAAAAGTGGGAGATAATATTAATTAGTTCTGAGAGTGAAGTGTTTTTAAGCTATCTATCTTCAAAAGATTAGTAGATCATCGGACGTCTATGTCCTCTGCATTGCCGACCTGGAAAGAATGGCACAGTAGACCCTCGCGACATGTATAGCAGTCACCCCACATCAGAGAAAAACACATAAGAGAAATGAGATCATCTCTAGGAGATGGCGTAATATTACTTAAGTATATTCTTCATCATTGAATCATGAAAGTATTTGGAGCAGGTGAGCTCTAGCAAAGAGGATATTCCAAGAAGAAGAACGGCTTGTGGCATATAAACAACATCGCGGACGATACTTTGTCGGGTTCAGAGAACGTACGATGACTCATATTTTTGTACAAATGGTTAACTCGTCTGACGGGACGAGGATTTTAAGCAGGGTGACCCCGACCTGATGATCCGATGGCAGTAGTCAATCTCCCCTCTCAGTCTGTAATGCTGTTAAATAGAGATCCCAGCTGATTCGGATGACATTGGATTCCAACAGAAAGGAATTGACAAATGAAACAAATTGTCTTTTATGTAGCTTTGAAGAGTGACATATTTTTATCATGAACTACACGTTTGGGAAAAGGATACAATTTGTGTACGTCTATGGAATGAAAAGGCATAGTATCATAGATTTTTGACCAATCAAGTATAATACTCTCGTGGTTCTCTTATTCGCTTACTTGCGAACTATATACTTAAAACGTGCCATGTTTGAATGATACGTTTGAATTCTAAGGCCGTCAAAAAGTTTTTATGTAAACAACCCATAATCTAGGTAATTGAATTACTTGAATATGGGCCATTATAAGTCTTCAGCCATGATTCAATCGAGTTTAAAGAATCTACTGTTACGATATTGGTTTGATGAAAAAGGTGTTGACTTTTTTTTTAAGTAAAATTAAAGTACGTTTTTATTTTAAAATAAATATAATTAAACTAGACATGTGCTACTTTAACCGAAGATCTTCTGCCTGTCTTCTGGCAACACCATTATCATATCATTCTATAGCTTCTGTAATTTCGATCACAAAAATAGTGACAAGCAATTTTTGCATCTCTTTATTGAAATTAACACCATATTTGGAGGCGCTTTGCAGATGTCGAAATAGATGTTACTTTGTTGGTGGAAGGTTCGAGCTATACAGCGGATGTATTAAAATTTTCTATGGAAATGGTGTCCATTTTTGTGGGCAACAATGTAAACATGTATGTGGTCCGGCATTGTCATAATGGATGATGGTGCCCCTTCAGATTACAAAATTCAGCCGATATTTTGGAATGGGTTGTTGTCGTTCGATGTTGACAGTGAGGGTTCAAAGGGATTGTCTTTTGCGATGTCACAGCAACTCATAATGCACGACTGCTTCCAGTCCTATTCGCCTATTAATCCTATCGCCTGGTTGGCGTCAGTCCGGACTTTGCCACAGATTATGAGGTGCATTGTTCTATTGTTTTCTCTATCTGCATATTAATGTTGCGTATGATCTATTTTTTTTTTTTTTTTTTTATCAATTGCAGTTAGCCGCTTTAGAGATGATTTGCTTTTGTGTCATGTTTCGAATCCTGTAGATGGAATTGCGGTTGACTAAACTGAGCAGCCATAGATCAGGTTTTTCTACATTCAGCTTTCTTCAAATGTTTTGAAACTGTTGGTGGGGGATGTTTAGTTCCTTAGCAATATGACGGCTACTCGAGTATCGATTCTTGCTCAACTTTCATTTCATTATCCCTTTTCGTAATCGGTCGTCCAGTACGAGGAGAATCTTCCGCATCGAAATTTCCTGAACTAACTTTAAACCGTTTTCTTTTGTCGATAATGCATCCTAGGTCTGGGCAGCATTTGTGTCTAAAATTGTAAAATATAGTGAACTTTCCTAGAAGTTTCTCGCCTTAGTTCAAAAAGCATTTAAACTTTGGCAGCAAACTCACTACTACTGCCAAATCTTCAGCTCTCTAGCTTTAAAAAGGCACCAAGGCCGACTTGTCGCAAACTCATACTACCCAAAATGTGATACCTTGAAACTGGCCAATTAGGAAGCGATCAGTAAAAGATAAAAATAATGATATTATAGCCAACATGACAGAAATATGCCGTCGGCCTCGGTTAGTGATTTCGCAATTACATTTCAAAGTATTAACAATGATTTGGCTCAAATTAGTATTTCCTTCTGAAAAGGTGCAGGTTTCGTTCAGAATAGCTACACAAAAGGGCCTTTGCCTTTTAGAACTTGCAGATATTTAGGTACTAACCATTTTTTCTCGTGATCACAGCGCTGAAACTCAACGAGTTGACAACTCACATAAAGCCGCCCGTCGCGCCAGTTTAATAAATAATATATATTTAATATTGAAGCTTTGTTTATTGGATTAGAGTATGGGACTTACTTACCAAACTAGACTTACTAAACTATATTGGGTATTATTAATTACGTTCTTGTAAATATTCATTCTTTTCAAACAGACATAGCTGTCTGCGATCGCGAGAGTTGCGTCTAGGCATCACACGTTCCTTGGCTAGTAACGGTATCAGTAATGGATTTAAAATTTCGCGCGCTTAAACGAGACAAGCTTATATTGTGCATACAAAAGATATAATGTGAAATCAACGAGCTTATTTACAAAGAGCTTATTTTAGTATTTTGAAAAGAAAAAGAATACCAACTGAAATGCTAATTTGTAGATTATTTCCAAGAGGGTATAGTCGAGTATATATACGTACAGGAAAATTACGCGTTTTATTACGTATAAGACAACAATATTATATCAATCACGGCTTTCTAAAATGTTTAACGAACTACTCGATATTTCAAGCACTCTTAACGAAAAAAAGAAGTTCGAAGTAATAACGTAGCGATATAAATATATGAAGTAGAAGGTTGACCATAATGCTAGTAAAGCGTATACACCAAAGCACAAACAAGCCAAATAGAAACTGTGTTCTTAAAACCCTGTAGGTGTGTATGTAGTGCGTAAACAGCTAGAGCGAGCACGAATTTCCTACGGCCGTTTTGTTAAGCTTCGTGACGGTACTCGTTTACATACTTCTATGAGATAACACAAGATAACTCATTTATTCCGTATTTTAGCATTTCATCAAAATACAAGCTTCAACATTCATGAAGCATGTTGTCTGCGCTAGGTTAAATGCCGTAATTGTCACCTATATGGGTATATATGTATATATATATATATATATATATATATATATACAACAGGCTACTTGCTGTAAAGCTCGACTGTGTTGTAGATGCCTCAAGGGACAAGCTGCATTTTTCGGTTGCTGCTGCAAAGCGACAGCCATCTGAGTCAGTATCCAACGTAAAACTTGCAGCATTTATTTATGTAGGCAGCTAATTCATAACCGTTTTTTAGCTATTCCATATACAAGAATAAATACTCTGTGACGTTTTCCGTTAGAATGGTATCTAATTTAATAACAATTTTAAATAATATAAAAGTATAATCTTAGTAAACGTGGGCTTAGTGAGAATTAAGCTAAGTTTATTTAAATTCTATAACTTTCGAAGCTTTCCACGTTAATTTTATAGTTTGAATTTAATTCAGTCTTTCGTTAGTCTTACCACAGTTCCGTCATATGTTGTTCCTATATATATATATATATATATATATAAGGTGAGAAAACACTCACTTAAAAATTTGGCTTGCTGCTTAGTTGCATAATATGGCCCAATGAAAACATTTTTGTTTCAGAAAAACTTATAGGGGGAGAACAATCTGTTGTACAGGTGGTTCTGTTTGCATGAGACATAAGGTTAAAGTCACTACCGTCGAACGCATGGCGGCTATGATTGCCTTTATATTATTTAATAAATGCTTTCGTCAACAAAGCTAATTAATCTTTGCATGAACTTCTATCTTTGAGCCAATTGGATCGCCAAAGGCCGGAACACGGCTTCAAACGAAAAGATGTACTGAGACCCCTTTTAGAAATCAATAAGTTCTAGGTTTTTGTTTGCTTTCTTTAGACAGAAATCTTTACCCGTGGCATCAAAGACAGTGGTCTGGCTCGCCAAAGAGCACAATTTTGACGTTGACTTCTTTGTGGTGAAATCGAATTGACGCTCTATGATTTTAAGCAACACGCGTTAAAGCTTCAACACCCGCTTTTGTTCGGGTCATTCGAACAAAACAATGAGAGGCCTTTTAGTAACTTAAGTAAAAAAAAAAAAAAAAGTTACGAGCGTTTGTCTCAATCTAACCAGTACATAACAACTCACACTGAGTCGGTGGCTTCTTCGTATGATATCTTACTTTGAAGCAGCATTTCTAACTGTCGTACCTCATTTTACTTAGTATTCAACATAGGTCCCGCATACACTGTGCTTGCAGACAACACTTCGATGGGACGATAGTTCTTGAATACGCTAAGAATCGTGGTTCCTATATTTTTCTCTTAGTGCACTAATACCATTCAGATCACAAACGCTAGTACTTCTTTATCGCTTTCATAAGTGGACGTTGTAAACTTTTTTAAAATTTATAATTAATCGACGACCGGATAAGAAATGTTATAGGTGTTCCTCGAAGAATATCATGCGGCTGCTATCCTAGATAAGCCATATAGAATTACGGCTTTAATGAAATACGATGTACTGTTCTGATTTCACAATGTGTTTTTATGTGTCCTATGGAAGCTAACATGGCATAAGAATTAAAATATTATTAAGCAAGTACTGAGTAGTAGCAAGTAGTATAATTTATTATTACTAGCGGAGTAACAGCTGGCGCTTCGATCGCTGTCCGCGATGCCAATTTTCTGCTGACGAGCGTATCGTAAAAATGGCATTGAAAATCAGCTGATGCCAAGGAGATATCTTTGTATTTTTTGGATCTACTGTATTTCACCCCTACGGTATATGCATATGAGCTTCGTTCAACGCATATAGAAGCTGCTCCCCATTTTATGGAAGCTAAGCGCCATTACATTCGTAAGCAGTGGTTCTATCGAACGTATAGATAGCAAATTAACTACAAACGGAAGTCATCGCATGTTTTCCTGTTATATATGCGTTAATAGTAATTCTTAATTGCATGTTTAAGTAAATAGGAGTGGCATATTTTTTACAGGCTTGCGCTTCAAACCAAATGTATACACAGTGATTTTAAAGCCAGTATTACCGAAGATGCGTGACGACATATCTTCTCAGGTAGATTAATGTCAAATTAATTATTATTAAATTAATTCAAATTATTGTTTTAACTACCGCCAATTTTAAAGGGGCGACAAACCTTTCTTTTTCCCTGGGCGGAGCGTTCAACACCAATCTCACTCGATAGAATTTCTAATATTAAGCCAGAGATGTTCTCACACTTTTCCTTTGGTTACATTTGTCAGATAATGCAAGATTTTTTAGCATCTTTGGTCTTCATGACTGATGTTTTCCCACAATGATCTTGGGGCTTATTTATTATAGAATCCCCTTGTGTGGATACTTTCGATAATTTATCACAAGCAATACGTCCCAGTGGCCACCTGTTTCAATCACTTCGTTGCTTTTTATCCAGAAGATGTCTTTCAACAATTTAATTTTATGCCATTAGTCACCTAAACATTTTTCTATAATGCAATCTATCTGAATATTTACGAGATTTAGCTAATATTATAACATGGTTATTTGTCAATACAAATAACGATCAGAAAGATAGTTCTTGATTATCATTCTCCAAAATTAATAACCTAAACTTAGAAAAAAGGTAAACTTAGAAAATTTATTTCCGTATATACTACCATTGTTTTTTTGCTAACCATGAGAAAAATTACCAAATGTAATAAAAAAAACGAAAATTTTAAGATTAGCACGTTTATGGCAAAATATTGGCTGATGATAATGAAATGTACTGTTTTCGTTATATCAGTAGATGTATCTACCTAAACATAGATATGCTAAATTTGAAACCTCCTTTCCATGATGGTATTTGTCCTTGGTAAGGTAAGTTCGTTCTAGTCCTTATGGTCCACTTTTTGTTCTTCCGTGTTAGCGATCGGTTGCTATAATAACAAATACTAGTCATAATAATAATCATATTGTTCGTTTTTTTTTGTCTGAGCATCTTCATCAGACAGTTTCCACACGTGCTAGTAACTGGACGCTTATCGATCAGGCAATACTACCGCAGCAGGTATGAAACGTTAAGGCCTCATCCATTATTGGAGAGCCGGCGGCAATACACGAAAGCACGAGGCAAGCACGCAGCTCGCTGAGAATTGCACATACACATATGAAGTTCGGGGAACATCCTTCCAGTTAGTCACAGGAGAGTATAATAACAGAAAGACTCATACATTACATAATAGATGTGTTAACAATAAAAATATAAATGCCTTGAGAACACACTATGTTTTGCATGCAGTTGAAGCGTTTTTTATACTTATAAAATAGACAAAAGAGCATAGATAAGTGTTTGTTTGGAGGCTTTTCTAGATTTAACTAATAAAATATAGGTAATGGTTATGTGTAGGATGTATGGAACAATTCGGTCAGAGCTCGAACAGATAAACATAGTAATTGTCATGTCGAAGCAAAGACAATGTAACAGAAAAAAGTAATAATTTTATATGTAATAGGAAATTAAAGGGTTTTTTTTTTGTTCGTGTTTTGTTTGAGGTTTTAACAAATGCTATTTCAAAAAAATTCACAATTATTAATTATCATTAAAAAGCCAGCTTCTCCCTAAAGTACACGTTATTTATAAATGCTAAGCTGCCTGTAGTGTACCGTTCTATGTATGATTATACAGCTTGTTTTATACATATCGCTATAAGCAATATATACGTTAAACTATCCAAACACTGCGCAAATTAGCAAATAATTGAAATAATAAGCTCTATTTCACGCAACAGGTGTTTTTCTTTCAAATTTCGATAGGTTCTTAAGTAAAATCTTACGTTTGTCTCAAAATATGAACACGACACAAGTCGAAGAAAAATGCGTTTTACAAAATGGGTAATTTTGACAAAAAATTTGACACGTTTTATGTATATATAAAAAATAGCAGTACAGGAATTCGGTAGTTATTTCACACTGACCGCGAAGGGAACTTCCAAAAACCTAGGATAAATCCAAATAAAAGTATAATGTACTTACATGCACGGGTTAAGTAATAAAAATTTATTTATCTAAAGGGGACCGCTGTAAGCATGTACTCTATAGGCCTTCATCGAATACTAGACCTCAAGACAGTACAACCTTGACGCAATGCTTTATGATCCGGCATGGCTATATATACTACGAAATTGCGTCTTGCTACCTGTTTGACACCTTTAAGATGATATCGTAAGATGAATTCATCATTACTTGAACTGATGTCAATATATCTCTATGTATTACACTCAAAATGGTGGAGACGTATTTCAATCGGGAAATCAATTACTTTATCAGATATACATTCTGAGTATTACAAGTACCTTATTTTTGAGTTAATACAAATATGGATCAAATGAGGGTCCGGTAGCCTACCGCTAATCCGCTGATCTACTGCACAAGGAATGCTGTGAATGTAATTCACATAAATACCCCTTACATATACACTGTAGTATAGAAATGGGGTACATAAATGACAGACGTCCCTGGTGTCATCTAAACGGGGTCTGAAACGAGTTTCGCACTTTTTCCTTTCACCTACATCCATAGACGTAACTGACGTTGTGTTCAAAGGTTCTGTAGCCCATTTTAGACGTTCCAGACTTGATCGGTGTGCGCTATGTACAATATGCACTCATCGACTTGAACTAAAGTTACCTAATACGAAAAAAAAAAAACAATCGTAGGATACGAATCTAGGTTTCCTTCTGGTAGAGGATGTGCATGTAGCTGTGATATGAAAAAAATAACGTTCTATGGAGCTTGGGGAATACTAAAAAAGAGTTGGTTCCACTACAAGAGCTATAGTGCAGTTTCAACAAACGGGACACTACCGCCGTCTTAGGCGAACGGACCATTTCGGGCAGGGTTACTTAGCCATCCATTAAATAGCTTACTATATACCATCATTGCATCAGCCTTAAACTGAAGTAGAAAAGAAGCATGGGACAAGAGGAATTAGAACTGGCAGCATGCGCCTTCAGGATAAATAAGACAGATCGAAAATATGTAGACAAGATTGAAATAATAAGTTAGTTTTTTTTTTTTTTTTTTAATCTAAAAATACTTGCCAAGATAGAAAGTGCTTGATTGAAGAAAATGTTGACTCCAAATACCATTAGTGAGTATTCTCAAAAACTTCATTGTGGCTCGCGTCGCAAATCTGTCTGACAGCTGAAGTAAGTCTTGTAGAATCATTTGCAAGGATGGAATAGAGTTACGTAGCTGGAATTTAATTATACTTAAAATGGGGGGCCAAAAAGAAATTTTCGGTTGAATTATATCATTATTATTATTATTATTATATCAATAAATATTTAGGTAACGTAAATATAGGTAAAAGTTCCTATCGTCATATCCCTATTGGCTGTCTATGATATATGCACTGGATTGCTTAACATAGGTAGTCTGTGTCGGTTCTTATTATAATTCGATTATAATTTTAGCTGATATAGATGGAAGAGGCCACATTGAACGTTTTCCACAGATTAGTGAAATAAACTGGAAGTTAGATCATTCTAGTATTACATTATTTATAAAGACGTTTAAGAGGATCCTTGGCCCCTTACTACGCTATCTAATTGCCAGAAAATAAGCACAAGTATGGCTTAAGCAGGTCGGCATAAGACAAGATTTGGTGGCAGACCTATTCATTGCGTACGAGCAACTGCGTCTATTAGATTGCCAAGTGGAAATCGACCGTACGCAAAAACGGCACCACATGTAGGTCGTAGCATATTGTTTTATAATGCCTTTGCCTGGTGTACATTGTTCTTTTTACGCAACACCCTTCACAACGTTTCTCCTTCTACATCATTGCTCGCCTCATCCTAATCCTTTTCGGTTTGTCATATTTTTACGTATTAAGACCTAAACTAAACACGAGTTGCGAGATGAAATTGTGAGTTAATCGTAGCTTTGCGTGATATCAACAAGTCATGCTGGTTCATTTCGTACATCTGCACACAGTTTGTTAGCTAAATAAAGTGCAAACGCGTCCTCTAGTCTCAGAAATGCTTTCTATTGTATGCTTCAGAGTGAATTAAATTTACCTATAAAATGTACTATACATATAAAAGTAGGTGTATACAAGTTCCGATACCTTTCAATTTACTCATCGCCTAGATCAAAATTGCTAAATCTAAATCGTTATACTCCCGATTGTTTATAAAATATAAACAACAAAGGAATGATCCTCTCGAAGTAAAAACTTCCTGCATACATACGAAAAGAAGTTAATTAGTTTGTTTGCAGGACATTGTTGAGCCATGAAAAACAACGTTGGGAATTCTCATCTGCAGCCATTAGCTGACTGAAGATATAGTTGTATCTATGTATCCATCGGTTGATTTATTCTTGTGCAACAGAACTAATCACATTAAAGTAGAACTTGTCAAAGGTCAGATCCGCCCATATCGCTATCCTTCGTTCGGCTGGTCAATTTTGGACAGTAGATAACTTAATGCAATGAATTTCATGCAGTTCCAAAGCACAGCACTTCTGTGGTTTTAGGTTTTAATGAAAACATCAACTTACTTGTCCAAACATACGAAACTTGTACAAGGATTCACTTTGCAACGAATAAAGTTCGCTGCCACCTCACTAATCTAGTCATACGATTTCACAATAACGACGTATTGTTGTATTTACTTGGCCCCCTGAGAAACCTTCAATACACCCTTTCTCGTAAGTTCTGACTACACTGAAAGATTGAAATAAGCATGAAGAGAGGTAAAGCCCATGAACGCGCCGCAAATTTTTTGCTAAAGATTTTGACGTTGCTTTTCTTTTAAAGTTAAACAAGAAATAGCTGCTTTTTTTTTCTGCATTGACACGCGATTCTACTTACAGTCTCGTTCTATCGTTTCGAAGCCTATTGTATCACCGACCTAATGAGACACTCACAATAATAATTACTTTGTATGTCGGCTGTTAATCTCCGGGACAAGATGCCATTCACTCCCTCAAATAGGACACGTCTATGAGGTAAAAAGGTGTAGCGTTGCGTCCACTGCAATATATATGTCTCTTCGACACACAGTCTTCCCCTTAGTAAAGCCCCTTTCCTTGATAAACTCTCTTGCCTCACATGCGCGACAGGGATCGTGACTCACCCGTACCCTCCTATTAGTTAGGGTGATTTATCCGATTTGTTTCCTTTTAACGAGGCCCAAGGTACAGTCAGCTGAAGGTATCGGGGAATGCTACACATTCGAAGCAGAATTTATATTTTGTCCTACTAGGCGCTTGATCTAGCTTTCCTATATATGTTTAGTGTGACCTTCTTCTTCTTCTTGTTTTATTTTCCGTTGCTTATTCGATGTAAATTAGCCTTTGAAGAGCTTTCGAGTAAATCACTTACTTGTTTTAGCCCCGCTGGACCAAGGGCGGTACTCATGCAAGAAGAGAGGCCATCTTTGCCTGTTAGCTGTAATCCCGTACCGAAATTCCTGTTGCCGTCTGAGTAAGTCCTTATATTATTTTCTGTAGCAAGCTGAGCTTTTCTCATTCATAGGTCTTTAGAAATAACTGTTACAGCAGAACGCCCATACATGCTACTAGCTTTGGTCGTATAGGCTGCGCCTTTGCCCCGAACGCCATCATGGGTAACCTAGACTGCTGGGCTATGGAAGATGATCGGCGAACTTCATATCGTCGATTACGTGTCACATATATAGCGCTCTCCGTTTTCTTTATCGTGTGCAAGTATTTATGAATATTTCCAAGCCGAGTCATAACTCGCGTCAGATAGAAGACGGCGGCGCCATGATTCCTGTTGAAACACTTAATGAGGTTAGGGACCAGGCAAGAAGTGGCAATACACCGGCAGAGTGATTCGTTCCTGTATATATTTTCCATGTTTTTTGAGTTCTCGTCACTTTTGTTACCACGATGCCCTGCACTTTTAGAAATTCGTCTAGTCTCACTTCTTTTCTTATCGCGATAGAGCCCCACGTGGGCGCCGCATACATTACCATGGATTTGGTTGCTGTCGTTAAAATCTGCTTCTTCTTTCTGTGGCTTAACTAGGCTTACAGTGGGTTTTTCTGCTAGCCCGTTGGGTATTTCCTTCATTTTCTCAACCACTTACTATGGGGGGCTTTTTGTAAGGGCTCGATCTACCATAAATCGGACATGTTCAGTTTAGTGGGGAATAGATGGGTCTGCGAATTTTGTTTCCCATCAGCACCCTTGTTTCACTCTTTTCTGAGATTATATTATTTTTCGATGTTATTGTTTGTATTCTCTTCAGTTCAAAAACCTCCAGGACGTTTCTATAGATTATGTCCTATGGCAGTATCGATCCCTGGGATACTTTGGGCGGTTATGGCAAAATTCTTTGTCCCATGAGTGACGACCCTGCTGCTAAAATAAGAAGTGATTAGCCTTTAACAACATGGAGAGGCTTCTTTCTTATTACGTCTGTTGCATCCTAAAATTGAAGACGTTTCCAATATCCAGTAAGATAACCACACAGCATTTCGTTGACCCCTAGTTTGTCTTTCTTTTTCCGGCTTCTTGTGAGCTTCTGCTGATGGACGTTCCAGTGAATTAGCTCCAACGGAATATGCGTTGACGATCCAACAGCGCTTCTCTCTTCTCCAATTCTGTCGTTAGTCCCTTATATAATGGCTCCAAAAACTTCCTAACCATGTCCGGAAGACAGATTAACTTGTGTGCTCTGTCGTCTAAATAAAGTGTTTCGGATCTCTTTACAAGAACCAAAATAATTTTTTGCAGGCTACGGCGTACGTTTGCTCATGCAGTGTGTTTACCTTATGTCAGAGAATTTTGGCTTTTCCTGAAAAAGGTCTTTGCGAGCTAGCCAGGTGCTCTGCTCGGTTAGGGTGCTTTACTTTTAGGAACTATTTTCATTATTATTTCGTTTCTTTCTCGAAACGTGAAAGGAACGCTGTAGTTTTTTTGTGCTGTGACCCGGGTTGCTTAAAAACAGCTTGTGGGCAGCTTGCTCGATTAGCTCGTAAGGCTACAGTGGCCGTCGCTTTCCTACTTAATCCATGTCTCTCCCGTGAGGTTTTCCTAGTAAACCGTGTACCATTTCTTGCTCTGTTTTTTGTTGCTACGTTTTTAAATGTATTTATATCTCCTTGAACAAGTGCATACGCCATCTAACTATAAACAAAGATAACCACTCTACAAATTATAATTCAGTCTATGAGCAAAGGGCTAGATAAGTGTGACTTGTCTGCCCAAAAATATATTCTGACAGCTTAAGACAATGCTGATGGTGCCATTAGCTTACAGGAAGGAAATACAACACTAGGGGCTAATATAAGTATCCTAGCTTCATCAAAAATGTACTAAATATGTAATTGCACGAATTTATAAAAAAAAGACTATACTCCGTGTAAAAGACACGCTTTGAAGCAAGGGAATGCACAGAAGAGACAATGATTAGGGTTAATAGATTTCTTGCTAAAGTAACTAACACCACGAAGAAATCGGCAGTGGCATCTCTTGATTTCAAGGAGGGCATTCGACAACGTCAAAACACGAACATTAGTGGACACGTTTAATGCGTTTGGACTTAGCGATAGGGCGCACAGGGTCACTATATTGAATCTTGTTTCACAAATTCGAAAAAAGATGATTATTAATAACAGAAGTCCACTGTGGGAAGTACAAGACGGAGCCTTAGAGCGCCCTTCTGGGCCCGATTCTATCTGATATATACATGTCAATCAGTAAATGTTATTAAAATCTTTGTTAATAGTTGTGTCCCTGTTGGTACAATGCTTAGATAGAACGTAAGTCCTACAGGTAGAGTGACAAAGGCTAACAAATGAGATACTTGAAACTAAATATAAAAAGAATCAAAATGCTTAAGGAAATTTAAGTGAGGTAGTGACTCTGCTCAGTAATTATGAATTTCCGTAAAATTGTATGCTCTGAATCTACAAGTTCGCACATGAAATACAAAATTTTAATCTGCCGTACAATATTACTGTAGAACAAACAATATTAATATATAAAAAAAAAATCAAGAAATACGTTTCGAACAAACGATACTGACGGAAACCGCAAGAACTTGAGATGACCGTTTATTATGATGGTTTCAATGCGAAACATATGATTGTCTAAGGAAGACAAAAGTCTAGAGGCATTGGCCAAGGCTGAAAACAGGCACTTTGAACTAGATTCTCCAACAACATTGGTTCTATAAGCGATTGCAATAGGCTTCCGGTAAACAGAACAATACAGTTATCGTATAATTAACACGAAATATGGCTATCCAGATATGGTTATTAATGAACAATTAATAATCCCATAATAATAAATGTATATATGTATCTGAATAGTGCTGGGGTCGGATAAAGCAAAAAAAAAAAACTAAATTTAAAGTATAACTTCGCCATTATTTTTGCTTCTTGTTCGGCGTACACACTGCCAATTGCTCTTTCATTCTACACAGAGAGTTAAATATTTCACTAGTCTTATTTAACAATGTGTAGGAGCAATGTAGAATGTAAATTATTACGAATTTTCCTCCGCGAGGCATCTTGGACCTCATAACACCGTATGTATACTGCAAAAAAATAGACACAATATTGACGTCGGTATACAGTCATGATATGTAACTTGTAACATGTTAGAATATGTAACTTGGAATTCACAAAAGCATTGCGTGTTGGCCGTGAGTTTCTTTGCGGGACGAGAACTCATCGAATGCCTAACATCAATCAAAATACGGAGGATCTGAAAAAGGAAAAAAATCTTCATCTCCTGCTATACTTTTTCTGCAAACAGCAAGCCGCAACTTCGGAACATGAATTGGACGAAAGACAAACATAAATGCCTATTTTCCTGCGACCATCAGAGGAAAGAGTAGTCAATATATTAGGATTAGGAAACGAAACCAGGTAATATTTTTTTTCTTGCTTCTGTGACTTATATCCTTTCAAGGATTTTGCGGGGATTTAAGGCCGGCATGTATCTTTGCATTCTACGGAAGGCCCATATATACACATATATAATAAAAAAATGATACACATACATTCCGTAATAGAAGCCACTACTTATAAAAGTTTAAACTTTTACAAGTAGTGACTATATTCAATCCAACATTGTGTGCTTTTCATGACATTCGGGCTTTTTCGGATATTTTTGCAATGTCTCCGCGTTTAGGAAGTTTTTCAATAGATGCCTACTTTTTTGTTTATTTTTTTAGTATTATATATATATATATATATATATATATATATATATCGGAAATGTTTTTTATTTTAGATAAAATAGTCTGCAGACTAGCGACGATTGCCAAATGTATAGCAACATTCAAACGTGACTGGGTGTCGCTTCTACCAACTTCAGGCTTCACGATTGGCCATGACCTGGACGGTTAGTGACAAGACCTAATCAACACGACGCTTTTGCACGAAAATCCTCATCAAACTTTGGATGCGGCCGAAATGCTGGACGACCTTTTTGGTGTATTAATTGAAACCGTTTACATAAAAAAGAAACCGTTAAACCCCCAATCTTTTTGGAGCCCAAAGTCACTATCGGAGCGGCGTACCTTAACATACGATAAATTTCTAGAAAAAATGAAACGGCTTTTTCTTGCAAACAATGCATAGGACAGGCTCTGCGTCGAAATAAATAAGATTCGTCAAGCACAGAATATCTCTTTAGGCTTACCAATAATTCTGCACACCAACTATATATGTATATATATATATATATATATATACATATATATATATATAGATACATATATATACTATAGGATTATAGCTGATATGTTTTGTCAAATTACATCATCCGGTCCTAACCCTATTTCTTTAAATTGTGATCTGCTTAGCTTCGACGAAAATTCCTCTAATGGAGAAGCCTGCCATTTGTCTAGCGTAAAAACGCGTATAGAGCAGCATATTGAAAGGACGGGAATTCAAGTCTTTATGAACGACAACATTAACAAAAAAAAAAGCAAACAGTACATTATCCGACCGATGCTGTTCGGGTAAGAGTTGTCAAAAATCGGAAACAGTTTACTCGCGGCCAAATGCTATAACCATAGATTCTATCCACTTTAAGACCTATAAACTAGCGTTGCTACCAAATTGTCAGATAGTTACCATTTCCAAAGCGACCAAATCAATTTCATCCTGAATGACCCATTGATGTATAGACAAGAAATCTATGATCGTTTTAGGCTTGACTTCGACTTGCACTTGGAACAAGGTTCCTTACCGAAACCATCTATACGCTCCTTCGTTGTAACCTTTGTGTCAAGATAAATTACTTTTGGTCGGCAGCGGTTCAGGGTTGAAGCATGATTCTGATCAAAAAAAAAAAGCTTTTCTAAACTCCTAAGCCCATTCATCTGCTGTAGAACTACTTAAAATGCAGCTTTCCGCTTCGACTCTTTGACATTACAATTTATTCAATCGTTTACACTTCGTATACCATAGCTACGCTGAATAATAATCAGTAAATCTCAGCAACAATGTGGCCTAGAAAAAACAATCGAGAACTTCGCCGCTGTTATGTATTAATTTATGATGCAAAAGTATTTTTTGCTACAAAACGTACGCTAGCGACTTATGGTGAAAGAGTCGTGTGTACGTTTCAAAGTACACTTTACAAGTTAGTTTAATACTTAATAATGGGTTTGAACGGTAGATACCACCAAAATTGGTACGATTCAAGAGCGTGAAAATCTAATTCATCCACAACCTTGCGTATTAACTGCGTCATTGCAATCATTTTCAACTATCAATGATATGAGCTCACCCCATTCGGACAAATTTCTCACGACGCCGCGTCTGAAATACACTTGACAATGAACCAACAGTCAGCGTCAGTATCAAACAAGCACCAATAGTTGGCGTAAAACACATCCCGTACACGTCCAATGCCAATGTACCCTGTCCTACGAGCGCACGTTGACTTCCTCGATTGATTTAATCATACAGAAATAACGTTCGAGGCGGTGACAGAAGCTTTTTTTTACAGGGAATCATACGCTTGGGCACCTCTGCCTGCGTCGGACTTTGACTCAAACAAGCCGTAGTTGGGCGGCGACAAAACTGTATACCGGGTGTGTATTTGCTAGCTATTTCACTAGCGTCCTACATTAATTTTCAATACGCTAGTGCAACACGCTTTTTCTACAAAGACGATAACTAACTGGCAAGTAAGACCCCAAAGGCTTCTCATGAAGAGACAAGAAAGTAGCCTTCATGCGAGAACTCCTGTATTCAAACAAGCATTGCGTCAGCATCACCTTTTGGGGGAATGAAGCAGTCACTCGATCGAACGCGAAATGGTAGCGGACCAAATGAGACAGAGGTACAAAGAAAAGCTTTGAGAGGAACAATTCAGGTTGCCCGAATAGGTCTTCAGTCTCGTCAAAGCCTCTGAGGAAACCTTCGAGAGAAAGCTTCCAAAGCAGCGTTGCTAAGAAATTGATCTTTTTATGATGTTCGCTCGCGGCGAAAAAGGGAACTGTCTGCCGAACACGAAGCGTTCAGCGTTGTATCATATGCGAGTACCCTTCAAAACGAGCACACACTTTAAAAAGGTTTAATAAGAACGTGCTGCGAATACCAAATATGGTTTACTAGTTTTACAGTAAAAACAATTTCTGGTTATCGCGTTAATGCCAATCAGACCTTTAGTGCTGCACTGTGTCAGCACCGTTCAGCTAGGAAGCGATATCACTCGTTACCGGGAGCCTTTGTCGGAAAGTCACTCTCGCAGCACGATATTGGCACATAAAATGGTGATTTTCTCTAATCATTCGCGATAAGTGTATTCAAGGAATGTTTGCAAGGTTGACTGGTTTATTCTTCTGAAGGGCAGATTGTGCCATTTCAGAGTACAGGGCAAATCCAACCGTTGTTCTCAATTGAACAATCGAAAGCCAGTAAAAGCAGCCATCAATCACCACGACTAGGTGGACGTGGACTGCATAGAGCACAAGCACCCAGACTCGCAACATGCAAAGGCACTTAGTTCGATGGCATCCGTGGTGCCCAAGGAAGACATCATCGGTCACTCAGGAAACTAGCTGGAGTCTCTTAGGGAAATTCAGTTAAACCGCGTCATCTACAACAATAACTTAGATCGTCGATCTGACTCAATGCGGAGGCAGTAATAGGGATCAGTGATCGAACAAGTAGCTCCTGAAGCAAGACACTAATGAAATAAGCCCTCGATAGCGTTGGCCAGTTGCAATGAGCTGACTTAGACACTTGATACAATGACGTATTTTTGCTATTTAAGCGTAAAGCTCGACAGAGCCATAAACGGCGAAATTAGAGCCGGCACGTTACAGTGCATATATATCTAGTCTTCTGGCCCAGTAGGTTGTATACACTCGGATACATGTCTCTATATATATATGTAAGGAAATCAGCAATGAAAACTCATGTGATCCGATTAGTTCACCATGCAAATACGCATGGTCAACTAATACCATACTAGTAGCTTACGGCCAATATCGAGGTACCGTTATTTCCACCTTGTGCTGTTTTCTTTATCGGTATATAGTGTAGAGATACAAGAAGAGGCCAAAAAATTGTCTGTTTAGCTTATACGATAATTCACCCAAGACTTGTCTTTACTTCCAAGTAGATTGATCTAAATTTTTTGTTGTATAGCGTGGCTGTACGTACCCCTTGCAGCTTTGACCTTCGATCGATCATAGTCTCTAAAGCCGATCGGCTGTTAACTAAGCAAGGCTCATAGAGATTTCTTTCGAACAAAACCTGTTGTTCAACCCAGTGGCCAGACGTCGGAAATTAGAAATGGAAAAACAGCGATAACGGGCATCGACAACGAAGGGGTATTCGAAGGGGTGTTGGGCATTGCAATGGCTGGCCGCCAGCCTCCGGCTTAAGTTAAAGGAAATCAACGAAAGGTCCGTAGTTAGTAGTAACGTTACTGAGTTCTGACGCTCAAAAGCTTGTTGTAGACAAACATCCTACGTAAACCCATTGATGTCTTGCTCGATGTGCTTACACTTAGCATATGAAACAATGGATTCGTATCGCTAGCCATTTACTCGTACTAGGGCGATACTTTTTACGATTGTAACGACAAGATCATTATAGTAACTGATCGTAAAGCTAGCGACATCTTATTAAAACAACTTGGAAGCAATCTTAAATAAATATCGTAGACTTGTTGTTAACATATTGAAATCTGTTCAGCCAGTTGCCTGCGATATAATCTGCACTATCTTAAAGGGTCGGAACATATCTATACATATATCCTTGTGATTCACATGATACATGATATACTAAGTACAAGTTAAAGTTGTTTAGCGGCGCGCATAACGCGTAATAGACTCTAACGATAAACTAAGCATTACGAATAAACTCATAAATCCCTCGCGGAAATAGGTCCTATACGCCTATTTTGCTTTGATATGAAAATATAAATATTAAGCGACCGTGCTTACAACCTTTTCAGTGTAGGTCAACATACTACCAGTATCCATACAGCAACGCGTAGACGGAAGGACCGTGTAACGGAGACGCTAAGTCGGCCCCTATCATGGTGCAGAGCGAACGTTTACGTGTACATAAGTACTATTACTCAGGCAGACTCAGGAGGGCTGGCCCTTTAACGTCCCACGATAAAGGGAAGTCAAGGGCAGCCCACTTAACACCTATAAGAGACGGCAATTTCATAACTATAGTAGTGATCCATATTGACTTAAGAAAATAATGGACTTCCCTTGTTCCAACTGTGAATACGATTCAATCGAGATGATCTTTTTTTTTTCAATGTAAATATCTAGTATTTTTTTGGGATTACGTGTAACTATTTGGCCTATCATAAAGGAGATCTTTAGAAACAAGACCCCTTGTTAAGACAAAAATAAATCTCACAGTTTATTCTTAGTCAAGGTTGTCTGGGAAAAAATATTCTGAAGCGACTAATGGGTACTGATCGTCGAAACCTTAAGGCTAAATTACCTAAAATTCTCAACGCCGATTTTCCTTCTAAATTACACAACGGAGCCCTTATTGTGCCTTTTCCTAGGTATACATCGTGGTGTATGGATATAGCTGTATAAATAAACAGCTGTATCACTGCAATTAATTAGTTAAGGATTTTTAACACTTTTACTGTTGGGCATTCCTCGAAACGGTTATGGAAAAGGGATGAAAAGATCGTCAAAGAACTCACAGAAGACGAAAGCATTTGTGGGTGCTAAAATCATATAATTCATCAGGAGAGGGAAGAGGGTACGGGGCAAAAACGGGAAGATAGTACAGGGTAGGCTTCAGCATGGTAACAGCTGGTTCAGCTGTACCGGTCAACGAATCAACAAGTGGCAGCGGGAGTGGCACCCGAAAATTGCACAATGATACAAGCATATTCCATTTTTAGTAAACTCGAAGCCCAAAACTATGGCCCAGCACTATGCCACGTCATGCGCTGTTACTAGTGCTTTTGTTTTTCTTATCGTTGTTATTATCGTTACGATTGACATAACAAATATGCATTGGTCAATTGACTTGAAGGTGGATTTAGGAAAGAAGCACCAAATGAAGAGGGAAAACTTGTGTTATAAACCATATAGTTGGAACAAGCAAACTGCTCTCTCTCTCTCTCTCTCTCTCTCTCTCTCTGTAGTCCACAAAGAAAAAGTTAGCGTGGCACACACGTTCATTGAGTGGAAAACTCGCCCGATAGGGCTGATTGAATTAAGGGGTAAGTGAAACATTGTCGTTATTTTTGTGTCTGTAAGGCCGAAACAACAAGGTTACAAGGGAAAACATACCAATGGAGTCCATCAATATGTCACGTCAATGTTCCCGAAAGTTACGTTCACCTCATTAGGGAACTTGGTGAGCAGTTGAAATCTGTGCATGACAGAGATGTAAATATGTTTGATACGGCAAGAACGCTGTTTCAAGTAAACAGCACAGTTAGACCGAGGAAGAAGTGGTCAAGCAGGCTGAGTTCGGCAGTCACCAGAGGGCATTAATCTCAATTCACAAAAGCGGACCCCATAAAGGCGGCGCATGCGCCGAATGAACGTGTCACACGTGGAGGGTACTTTAAGGCGCTTGTAACGGTCATACAGGAGAGTTAGAAATAGCCGTTGTGAGCAAAGGATTTGCGATGCGCGTCGTAGAAAGGCAACTTATCTGCTTAAAGGATAATGGAATGCTCCCTCGAAAGCTCGATTATATTCCTCGCATTTTCACCACACGATAAAAAAGGTTTCTTAACTGTAGTCTTAATCCCAAATTTAAAAAGGTTCGAAATCACACTTATCTATATATGGGCGTGTAGCTAATAGTGATAAAAGAATAAAACTAAATTAAGCTACAATAAATATAATTGGATCTACTGAAATTTCTAAGGACGTCAAAATAAAAGCCAAAAAAAAAACCTACATCCTTGAATTCACCACTATTCGAATACATGCTGTTTGTCTACTTTTCCTTATTCACGTTTCTTCACTAGAACGTTCATATGTGAAACGAGGAAATTAGGCCGATACAAAGCCACACATGAAACATGACTATAGCCTATCCAATACGTTCGGCTCGCCTTTTCTCGGGTAGTATAAATTGCAAAGGCCAAATTCCTTTTCCTGCAATGCAAGAAAAATGTAGGGCAAATGGGTTCCTACATGCCCAGATGCGTTAGATCTTCTCACTCCATACGGATACGTCCGCGTAGATCATTGTTCATTGAAATCTCGAAAGTCCAACAATTCTGGAAGTGAAAGATTTTCATTCCGTCGTTAGACTCCGTGGTAGGCGCATATTATTGAAATGTGGCACATCTGGGCTACCGATAAGGATGTCGGGTCAACAAAAACGCTTCGTTATTACAAATGTCTAAAAATTGCCAATAGAAAAAAAGAGATGACGCATAGGGTCTAATGGGCAAACATACCCAGCTTCTTAGCGCAAACGGAAAAATAGAATGAATTAGAGCGTTACACGTATCTATCGAATTCACGTTTATAACAGCATTATGAGATACAAAAGACAAAATTTTCATTCATATAGGCCCAATGTCTACTTGTAGATCAACTATTCTATCAAGGTACGAATCTACTATTGCTGCAATAAACATCTCTATAAATGAAACACAGCTGAGACTTTGAGCAAAGGGGTGTTAAAAGTTTTTTGCTTAGTTTGAAGTACGTAATATTTTTGCGGTCACAGAGAACGCTTCCCGGGCCATTTTTAGCTGGGTCTCCCAATGGTTGTCGCAAGTGCATATATATATGCATAGTAATAGCTACAACGTATCACGATTAAAAATAGCGAACAGAATTTATATATTGTAAGAGTTCATCCATTATTAGAAGATTTTTTTTGGATGCTAGTAAAACAAATTGCAATAATTTCAACAACTTGTAGAAGCGTAAACATCGAAAATAGAAATCATTTTGCACGATGTTATAATTGTTACTAAATATAGGTTATATGGCAGAAAGCTAGCTCGGGATAACTAGTTCGACGATTTTGTACTCTATTTGCGAAGAGTCGCTAATATCAGATATCGACAAGTTCTATACAGCGAACTTAGTTGGCGAAAAACAAGAAGCTTAGACACGCTAATTAGTAACTGAATTTAGATTCAACCGGGGCTATGATTTTTCTCGGTGTAGAACACTGTCAGAACAGGGTGGCTCATGCCGCGTGCGTACGAACAGCCCTACTAGGCGATCTCATTCACCCTTGTGCCCTAACGTTTTGTAGATAATTACTTAATATAGCGCTTTAGTTTGCTTCCAATTCGGCCAACCTTCGACGTGCCTGTGGCCGACTGAAGGTTCCTGTCCTTCGCGTAGTAAGTCTGTATCCAGAACTAATGAAAAAAATTCGTTATTGTGTGCAATATTTCGGATGCAATTTACGGATGGTTTTTTTTTTCTTTTTACTAATGTATTATTATATCATATGCTGGTTCAATCTTCATTATTCTTAAAAGGAATATTTGAACATTTTCCTATATTTGTAGTGGCCTCCTGCAAGAGTAAGCGATTTATAAAGAAACCTCTTCTGTCAGCGAACTTGGAAATTATCAGCTATAGAATGGATTCTATGCGTCCTGAATGGGCTCGTATATAATACGGAAAGTAGAAGCGACAAGAACGAAATGGCCCTAAATAGCAACTCAGACGATAATCGGAGAGCAATAGGCCATGTTCCTAGGAAAAGTGTTTCGTTTTCTTAAATACCGCGTACTTTTTTAACACAATTCGATTATCCGGTTTAAAAATTACTAGTTTGGTTAAGGGTTGAGATCAGCTCCGCTAAATGCATCGTTAATGAAGAAGTATCTTCAGTGCGGAACTTCACATCAATTTAATTACAATGCTCAAATCATAATTATTTAGTTGTCGTATGATTTGTGCAGCAGTTAGTTCGGCTTCAATTCATCTATGCTTACCCAATGTTTACGTGGCACAGAGGAACTTCAAAATACAACCCCTTCACAGCTTCTGGAAAACTATACAAGTTACTGACGAACTCTAGAACGATAATTATCCACTTCAAAATTATTACTAGTGAGTAACTATTGGTATACCCAAGTAACCTAGCAGTTGTCCACCGATATGTCATCTCGTATAAAAAGGCTTGTAAAAAGAACCTACTTTAGAAATGACTGGAGAAATTTGTTGCGAACGAAATAGTAGATGAACTCCAACTTCCACTATACATTTGTCGCTGAACGCTATCTGATAGGAAGTTCCCATTAAGTTATCTTGCGTCGAAAGTTGCTTTCATTGTGTCTAAGGCGCTACTTTATTGTTCATCAATAGTGGAACGAGGTCGAAATATTAACTGTTAACTTACGCTGTCTCAAACTGTAAATTTCCCGTAACTGTAAATCTATCTGTTGTTTATGCTTCTACAGTTCCATTCACGCAGAGGTAAATAGTGTACAACCTCTGCTCTATCGTGAATACTTCTACTCTACAGTCACAGAACAAACATAATAAGGCATTTATTAGAAGGATGTTGGGCATTGAAAAGCTTCATACAGATCACAACACGCATTGTGGCTATTCTTGCACTAAGGTCGCTTCATTCATCAACCTAGACCTGCATCAGGCCTACTTAGGAAACTTACATTAATCGGTCGCTAAACGCCTGATCCTTTCCACAAAGTAAGCCAGCTTATTTTTAGGCGACTTGCTCTGCCCAAATGAGATTAGTCCACTAACTTTGACCCAGCTTGATTTCATGATATGTCATTGTCAACCTATATTAGAGGGAAACGTAAATAAACCTAACAGAGATGGCTACAGAAGTACTTACATTCAGTAAACATTTGCTCCACATGTAAGTGCGTTATTTATAAGTTAAAACCTCGGAGTCTAGACCTAACGTAACACGTGTTGAAGAACGTAAAAACTCTTCAAGACCGGCGATTCCACCGCAAAGAAAAACCTGACCTCAGATTGACAGAATCGCCTTCCGCCTTGTATATTAACCACTTGCGCAATATCGGACGTGAACTTTTTTTTTAAATCTAAACTCGAATAACCGTCTTCTACACTATGCAACAGGCGAATAAATTTTGAAGCCCTACATGTTCTCTGCATAAGCTATACAAAGATGGAATGTCTGGCATCATGAAATGCAACAGACACCTTCCAACACCGATACATCTCGAGACATAAAATCACCTCGAGCTAATTCAAACCTATTAGGACAAAGTATTGAAGTCAAAACATACCGGTTAATCTTCATAGAATTAAAGACTTGTCGTGGTTCATGTGTAACTAGAAAGCAATAAGCCTAAAAATTTTCTACGAAACCGTTCATGAGGCGCATCCACACAACACATACGTCGTCAAAGTCGGCCTCATTGGTCAACGGTAGTTTACGCCGCGACGACATATGGTGTGAATAGAAAGTAACACCGATAAAAATCTTACAACCGTCGCTCAACCGCTCGTTAATTCGACCATTTCATAAAATTCGAAATGCGATCCGTGAATCTCGGTCGTCGAACCATGGTCGAGCCGTCTTTAGCCTTGTTTTTCTCCTTCATGGCCCCATTCTGCGTTATCGTACGCTCAAGGCGTCCCAGTCTTCGTAAAGCACAATAGACTTTTCATTCGAGTTGGACCCACTTTTTCTTGAGTTTCCTCTTACCATAAACTCCGTTCCCTTCGAAGTTTCTAAAAGATCTAGCTTTTGGCTGGTGAGGGGTGAGCGACTGGGTCAAAAGTTGCTGAATAGACAGATTTAGCGAGTGAGCTTGTGCGAGAAATAAAACAGAATTGACAGATCTGGGATTGGGGTTTCATAGGTTCTCCGCCATCTGCCACAACAGTAGACGCATTCGAACTTAGCTTGACATCACAGTCCTTCTAAACTAAGCATCTGTAGTGGTTCTGCAGTAGTTGCCGCGAATGAAGCGAAATTATCAGATACTAAAAATGTTCTTAAAGAAGTGGTGGCAGAAGATAAAAGGCAAATATGTGGTTTAAAAGCAATAGGGCTAAATACAAGAGAGCTACAGTAAAGCCAGAAAATTGACAGGCGACCCAGTGATCAAAGATCCGTTATTATTTTATAGTTGGTATTAGGGAACAACTCGAGCTTAATTAAAGGGCATCGAATAATTGCCGGCTTCCTATGCCAACACACTGTTTCACAAATTTTCATTCATTCTTAAGCAGTATTGGTGCATAACGAAGGCATGCCCGGTAGGAGTTTTGAACAACTCTTCCGTCCGTTGACGATTTCTATTTGACTGTTCTTTTGCTGTTTACAGATATGCTCTTTTGATATAGAAAAAACCTAAACTACCATGTGCCAAAACACTAATGACCCTAAAACATCATAAAACGTTGCTCCCTAGGTTGACTAGGTTGGGAACTGACCATAGGGCCATAGGGGGCAAAGGCTATATACATATAGACTAGTCCGCTTTACTATAGAAAAAAAAAAGAAAAAACCCCAATCTAAAATTTCAATACCTTAAAGTTTTCAAGATTTTCGAGAAGCCCATAAGTGTGATATCTAACGAAATCTTTGCGTTAATAGTTTTTCTTTCGTTGTCTAAATTTCAAAAGGTGGGAGCTAATGGAGGAGCTAACTAAGTTTTTTTTTGCATTCTACCGAATCTTATGTTAAGGTAAACAGCTCGTCTTTCTAACCCAGTTTTGTCTCTGTATTTTGAGCTTTACGTCTGGTGTCGCCGTTAAGCGTTATATCGGACGGCTGGTTTCCAGCACGGACCCATTGCGTTCCATAGTTTCGGGTGGTAAAAGCTTGGACCATACGACAGTTTTACCTGCCCCAAAACGAATAGCCTATTAATAGCAAACGGAAAACAGATTACGTTTGATAAATTCCAACATTGAGTGATGCCGCATGACTACCCCAAAACTGTGTGGGCCAAAATAAGATGGTTACATAGGTCACTATAATTTCAAGCTTGGATCAAGCCGAATACTATGAATACTAAGCTTACAGAGAAATTAAAACAACTAAATAGTTTCACACTACAATCCAGCTTCAAAGCGGTGCGCATATAAGTGTACCACATTTTTACAGTCGTTGTACCTAACATGTTCTTGTTTTCAAAAAAAAAAAAAGAAAATGGTAACAACTTCATTAGCATAATATATAATTTGTACAAAACAATATACACCACATTATATGAGTGATCATCACAACCATGGATCAGCATTTACCATCTTAAAATAACCGTAGTAGTTGTAAAGGTTTCAATATGGTTAAATTATATTTTTGCTGTTGTTCTTCTTTTTACTTCTCGAACGAAATTCATCGATGTATCTATCAGACCTTGGATCGTTCAATTCTAGCTTTACGCCGCGCGCCAGAGCTTCACGTGTATGAATTATAGTATCTGGCTCGCCTAACCTGGCAGTAAATTATTATCAAGCATTATCTTCCCCGGCTATAATCAAATTCCTTTCTAAAATGAACCAAATTACGTTGGATCGTTCGAAATTATTAGTGACGCTTACTTAAGGCTCATATAAAATACGCCTTGTGGGCCTAATAGACCAACGATGTAGGTGCCTTCAACTAATATTTTCTTTCGAAAATAAATGGGTTGTAGTGGGTCCATTTCGGTAGAACAGCCTTCGAAGTTTTCCCTCCGTCACACCAAACATCTTTGACGATAGCGTTAAGCAGATTTCAACCTCATATAGTCTTCTATCGTAATGTAACTCAAGCACAGTTTGAAAACAAGATTAAATGATAGTAAAATTAAGTGTCTTCAATTGGTTTTCAATATTTTTCTTAGATGTATAACAAAACTCCTAAATTTAAGCTTCAAATTTGCATCTGTTTATGGTTTTACAGTAGCAAAAGTTGTAATAAGGTTAAAGAAATTAGAAATCGAAATACCTATTTGGCACAATTGTTCTAGACCCTTTTTTCATTGTTTGTGTCACAAAAGCTTTCCTCTAGCGCTATAAAAGAAATAGGCTATTGAATGCTTTTTCTTGTCTGCTAAATTTATTAACGGTTTCATATAAATTCATTAATTGGTTTAATTTGCCATTTGAAACTGAATCTGGTAGGCACTGATATTTGTTTAAGTTATTTTTTTTTGTTTCTATCGAACCAATTGATGAAAATTTCATGGTCAAACACTTTCTCTTAGTTCCAGCCTTAGGTCGGGTGTTGTTCTATTTTTTGCATCTATCGTTAGCACTCACAAGTTTGTGATTTTTTATTAGTAGATACGAAATTTCAAAAGTTACTTAACGTTGGGAGAATAACTAACCGAGATGAATAGGTTTTTTTTTTTCGTGGAAAGTGCTAATTTACCTTCGATGCAAATGTGAATTGATCGTGTCACTTGAAATGGCAGGAAACACAAAATTTCTTTGAAAACAGGAAGAAATTGGCTTCACGTAAGGTAGCATCCCTTTGGTACCCTCCCCCCGTCCCCTACTGATACTTTATAAATATTTTTTATAGAATATTAATAACAGCTCTTGCTAGTAATCTGACATTCACGAGAGATGAAGTTTTAGATAAATGTCGATATTTTACGTTCGATCCAAGCAATACTTCTAGCAAAGAACACTGGCTTAGATTACAGAGGAGCGTAAAGCTTTGTCGTGGTTAGAAAGCTGACCGCATAACAGTCGACAGACATTTGAGATGTAGAGAATCATGATAATTATCTTCAGACCGAGGTAAATAGGTATCTATAATATCCTTACTTGTCACCTAATAGTGTTACTTTTTCCCTGTGCAGCAACCCTACTGAGCCCTACTATCACGGACGCTAGCAATGAAGGATCTCCTAAGCAATGCCTTTTTTTTTTTCTAAATCTGAAATACTTTCATCACTTACGTCCTCTTAGGACGTTGAGTCTATTTCCCTCTCTTATAACGGCGACTTTACTTAAGCGTAGAGCGTAGGAACGCAAGTTAACGATTCAATGTTCTAGAAAAGTCAAGTGCCTATGGTACATGGACTTTAACTAAGGCGACCATAAGAAGGTTGTATTGAAACAATTTCGGGAATCGACCATTAACTGAAAAAATCTGTTTTGACCTTTACGAGCCACTTTTACTCACAAAATTTACCTAGGTCCAATCGAGCCTCACCGATAATTTTAGGAACAAACTAATAATAAGCATGCGTGGTGAGCGCAAATGTAGTTCAAGCGATTTTACTCGGATCACCGATCCTTGCTCTTTGCTTTAATTGCTATTGCTTTAACTGATTCTATGTTACAGCTAGTCTAACATAGAGCATAGCTTGGGAAGGCACCAGCAACTATCCCCGCAGTTATTGTTCTTTCATTGAAATGGTTTGGCAGTCCTGTCTCCATGCAGCAGTCTATTCCAGCATTACCGTTCGTGTCACAGTCGACTTAATGTGAAGTATAGCTAAATTGCTTAAAGTTATCCGGCTGTAATTGAAGAGGCCTACTTTGGCCGATCCCGTTATTCCGTCGCAGCCGTTCGGCTACGGTAATTCTGTTTCTCTAGTTTAGACAATCATTTAGCCCGTATTAGTAACCTACTTCATGTAGTCACTCTAGAACGTTGTTTCACAGATTAATCGTACCCAATATAACCTATAGACCAATTACAGTTATCTAGTTGTACGAATCCGGTTATTCGATTGTAGGGACTCGTCCTCCTCTTATCATACTCCAGTCAGCTCGCCACTATGTCGCATTGTATTAGCTCGTCCTGCTGTTCCTACTGATAGTCCTTTTATTGCAAAGGACCCACTTGTTAACGTGCCTCTCCTCCTACATGACGAAATAATTAAATCATAAGTAAACTCGCCAGTCCATAACCTTAAGCAAAGTCAATTTCACTTCTATACTTACATTAAGCCCCGCGTTTTGCAAGCGGTGTCAATCTGTCGTAGAGACCTGACCTAACCTCTATTGTTCGTCCTGTGTAGACCTAATAAGCCTATTATTTCAATATCTGCTTGCTTTTGTCTCGTTTTCTTCTTGTATTTTTTTTAGGTGTTGCATCGATACTCCGTTATTTATCAACTATTTACATAAAATCGTCACCTTATTCTGCATAGACAATATTTACATTTCTTAATTCATGTTTTTCAGACCAGCAATTTTTTTGTATTCTCAAGAATTGTAAAGCAGGTTCTCCAAAAACTGTAAAAGACGACCTGTATCAGGAAAAAAATACGCTCGGAAAAATCTTCTTCAACTCACTCTGACGAGGCATTGTACAAAATTCATCCCAGAGCGAAATCTTATCAATTCACAGGAAAACGCTAACTTTCAGCAGTAAAGAATAATAATAATATTAATGGACAAATGTGATTAAATAAACCAACGTAAATAAATGAGGCTGACAGGGACTATTATTTCGTATTTGTAAATAAAAGTGTAATGTTATTTATATTGAATTCTCCATACGCTTCTTGCTCGTATACTCGTATCACGACAATCTGTATCTAATGTCTTTACAGCTTAAGGGCTTTAAGGGCTCGTAACGATTAACCATAATTGTCCTACTGAGCAAAGGAACTGAATCTATACTTTTATCCAGAAATGAATGGTACTCATAAATTTTTGGCTGTAATTTCTTTTGCGGGTCCTAACGTTCACAACAGTTTCCTCTGACGTTGTAGATTCATTAGAGCGCAGATCAGGCATCTGTGCAGCGCAGGTCTTATCCGAAAAATTGTAGTAAAAACACTTTGCAAAGCGAGACTAAGCCATGCGTTTGCATGAGTATCAAAGAGTAGTTCTTCTAATGCTTCTAAAAATACTCATTGACTTATTCAGATAGCCTATGTTTCTAATTTTGAGACGACGACCCGTGTCCGAACGATGCCTATCGCACTACCAGCCTATTTCCTAATCTCTTTTTTGACGTTCTGAGTTCAAGTTTTTTTCCTTTCAGGTGCAAGACTTCCGCCACCCCAGCATTTCAGGCATCTAGAAGGACAGAATTAATACTTTATTAGTTCCATGAGTTTTTTTTTTTCTGTAAACGAAATGATACGAACCTTGGTAATTTGGGATCGTATTTGTACCTTGGAGTAACTGTTCTAACTGTAAGCTCTGCTGAATTGATCTGTTCTGCTAAATGAATCAGTGAGCCGATTCTGGTAATCGATATTAGGAACCGGCATCGTTAGCTAAGATCCACGCTTGACATGGTCTAAAGAAATATTTTTACATTATTTACTCAAAAACCGTTTATTTTTCAGCAGGTATAATCCGAGTAGAGATATATTTAATAGTAGTATTTACTCCAGAAACGATCTCAATTAGACTACTCATCGTGATCAAAGTGGATGTCTGCGGGCTTATTTTTTTATTAAACGTTTCATTCGCCACTGACCTTCGCACCCATAAAATTAATTTATCGCCGTGCTAAACGTTCATTACAATAGAATCTAGAATTTACCAACGACTTCCAGGAAATTTATAGCCTTATTAGGTAGGCATCGCTTTGTATCGCATGGTGGGCATCGCAGCTTGATTTCCGATAACGTGGGCCGCAAACTCTCCGAGATAGAATGCCAGTTTGAGCGTGCATGGACTCTGCATGTGGACACTGATGTAAGCGAATACTATAGAAGCATTTTGCCTATGGTATCTGTTCTACCAACACATGAGTTTACCTATAACAAAGTACGCGATCGTTAGTTGAACGTAGGATCGATTTTGAGAAGAAGTTAACGATAACTGCAAATTTGAAAGGAAACGGCAATTTTTCTTTTGTCGAAAATTCACTATTGTGACAAACAGCCTTTGCTCCTACATGTGTGTAGTTTTAACAGACGGTTGCACACATTAGCTTCTTGGGGTCGAGGTAAGCTCCGATTACTTCTACATGTATCGCCTAAACTGTGCGCGTTCTTTCTGTCGTAACATTTAGTGCCTTGTCGAAGTTACAAAACTACTTCTGCTCTGGCAACTCTTCGGTGACAAAGCCCGAGCGAAGACTATTTTTCCTCGACCCGCTATAGTTTTATAGAGCTTGTTGCCATATAAGATGCGTTTTGTGCGTTAGTTAAGCATCTTCGCTCTAGAAGATCAACGGTTTTTGCATAGCGTTTAAATGCATTCAGAGAGATTTGCTCATACTTCCAGCTCTATTGCTTACTCGAACAATTTTCAATAGAATCTCTTCGGTAGAGCGCAGAATTTGTCGACACTAAATGGGTTCCGGAACAGCGGGGTACCGCAAAATTGGCCAAACTAGCCGATTTATTTATTATTATATTATAATTGTCGTATAACTCTTACTATGATATAATGTCGAACGAAGCAGGCATATTTTGCCCATGGTGAAACATCTAAACTGGATCGGCCATTCGCGGATTCTTTGCCGTAGTGGGCATGTGTTCATCTGCTATTCTTGGTACAAAAAGAAAGCTAGTTTTTCTATAACAACAAATTAACAACAGTGCTTTACTTCCACCATTTGAGCGAAAATCAGATATTATCCAATACGTTCCCATTAAACGAAGCGTCGGGGCGATAATAAACTTCATGGATTGCTCCAATTATTGGGATTACCTAAATCCCATAACGATACGCAGGGTTCCTTGCTATCCGAAATATCCTGAGCGTTCAGCTGTTGGCATTATTTTTACCATAATGTTTACATTAAATATAAGCAGGCGCCTATACCGAACACGTTGAGCTGAATAAGGCCCATGAGGGATGAACTGATAAAATCACAAATGTATAGTCAAGTTAAGAGACCAAATAAAATGGCATCGATAATATGATATTAATACGAAGACATTTTCAAGTTATGAAGCTGACATTTAGCATTATACCGGAGCAAATTTGTTACTGGCCATCAACTCCGCTTAAATTCTGACCGTGCTTATTCACGTGCCAACAGAACGATATTTTATCAGATGGAAAAAGAACTAGCGTTTCCGTTTTTGTATAGTTTTGCTATCAGTAAAACAGGTCACAAACGAATATAACATTGGTGCTTAGTCGCAATGGTAATCGACTGATATGGCGCATGGCTACTTTTGGAAACATCTCTTGATGATCATTCTCTAATTAGGATATAAAATTAGAAAGAGGGGCATTTAAGCTATAGATACTATTATTTTGCAGAATAAATCCAAGTATACTAACGAGGAGGAGAACGTACGTTTGCAAAAATAATTATGTACGTACGCACTAGGATACGATAGACTAAGATAAAAAAAAAAAAGTGCATCTCAATGCTATACGTCTGGTACAGATGAGGCTTGTCAACATGGGTGGAATTATAACGTTCGTACGTCCCGTTTGGTTGAGACAAAAAATAGGATTTATAGAAGGTGTATTACACTCGTTTTTAATCTCAGCGTTTACGCAATTTTAAAGCTATTACTTTTTACGCCAAAGGATAAAACGCTAAGCGACTCCACGCACTAGTTTTTTGTCTACTGAATAATACATGCAGTGAGTCAGCAATGTTCTAAAGTAAGGCCTTCATTTTAAATGCTTGGCCGAACTCGAAAGCTTAATAGAGGGAAAGCCGGTTTGAAGAAAAGTCATTTTAGGACAAGTGTATTTTCTCAGGTTAAAAAAATCACTGACATTTAGCAAGCTCGGTTCATGTGAAAAGAATTGACCCATCGATTGATGCATGATTTACATCGCCGATAAATATACGACGAGTATATACAAAACTATCCCTATTGTCATTATGTAAATCGAAGATGTCCACGGGTCTTGTCCTGCGTACCGTGCTATATGATCGAAGCTTTGGCGAAGACTGTGGATTCAGGGAATCGGATCATTTCAATAGTAATTAACTTGCATACCTGGAGAGTGCATGATGTATCTGTGTATGGCACAAATAAGCATGTTCTATTCAAGGTTTTTAGAAAACTTCCATCGGGTTCGTTAAGAGTTTACCGATGTATCGCCGGAGGTTTTCGATGGACGGTTAAATTAGTCGTGAATTTGTTTCCTACGAAGATTGCAAAAGATTGGCTGCAGGTAAAACATAATACTGTGCCAGAAGAAGCGAGTATACGTATTACCGCATGGGGTGCACAGCTTGCCTCTATTAGCGGCGCCCGCTATAGCAAAAAAAAAAAACAGCTAAGTCGAACGCAAGTGGACATATATTATATGACGCAACTTTGTCAGGTTCGGATCCGCTAACCTTTGTGGCTATATATGCCGTGGAGTCTGGTCTGCCATCTGGTGGGTCCACCGTCTCGTCGAATATAACCCAGTGTATCATATCATATTCTATAGCATTGTTGATGGCTAGTATTCGAATGACCGCCATTAATCTATACATCTATAATTAGCTAGAAACGTCTTCTCCTGCAGTTCTAATAGGAAGAGCGCGCTTTTGCAATCTTAATTTCCATACGTATTGTATATTCACAACGATGGAATTGAATCTGTTGAAGTCAGCGGATCAGTCGCTGAGCGGTCGTATACAGGGTAACGAAAACGATGTATTTTATCAGTACACAAATATAAAATACGAATAATACGTACCGTGCTTGGGGTGCGCGCCTCTCAGCGACACGTTTTGTAGCACCATACAAGATCTGTGGAAAACTCGGCTATTTTCATAACTCTAATGTTGATCCCAGACAAACAACAAATTTGAAAAGCAAGCTATTAAGGTAGAAAGCTTGACAAAATAAGGCCGCGTATCGTGGTACAGGAGAATTGAGATTCAACGATATAGAGTTAACGATCGGACCCCAGCTGCATAGCGAAAGGAAATTATCGTATTGAATTAAGCAATGAGAAATCGAAAAACCGCGTGAAGTGATTCGAAGTTATGCTCTAAACTACCCTGAACTAAAACGGACTCACGCCAAGGAAATATCAATTCCATGTTAGTATCTAGGCTCCTATAGTATTAGACTGGTAATAAGCCTTCGGAGGCCTTGCCATTCCGATCATACACAGAAGCTGAAAAGGTATACAGTTGTCAGGCTGAAGACGACCAAATACATTGCATTGACAGTCAATGCTGTACATTGTTGTCGTCCATAAATCTATACGCGCATGCTGTTTTTCTGGCCATTACTATCTATTTATAAGCTTCAGTCGGCTGGATTGAGTCAGAAACGTGATAGCTAATTAAGTTCGAACCATCGATTTATCTAAAGAAAATATCATTAGACGGGCAATGTCTGTACAAAACCTACCCCAGCTAAGTCTGAGCGTTAACACTGAAGCACCGTGTGTTCGACCTGGTAATTGAAGTTATTTACTCTGGAATAAAAAGAGCCTTTGATAGAATGCCCTAATTAAAGAAACGGTCTGGCTTGCTGACTTGACAGCACGAAAATGAACTTCAGATGCTGGATTACCAGGACTTAGTGCATTCAGTGTACACTTGGGGATTACATCGGTTGGCTGGAGCGTTAAGCAATGATGAGCTTTGTGCCGCATGCTTAAATAGGGCTGGCTATGGGTAAGCATTAACTCAACAAACATTATTAACAATGTACCCAAAAACTGTATTATATGCCTTCATTTTATGTTTACACGGGCCACAAAAAGCCAACGGTATTATTTGAAATTAATATGAATAGAAAATTCAGAGAATAAAAAAGGCTGCTATCACTAACTCGGCGCCGTAGACCAGTCTTCATCTTGGTTGGTAAGCGTAGCAGCATTTTCAGGCTCGTCAAACTGTCAACTGTAATCCTGCCATCACCGCATTGGGTCGAGATAGCCTGCAGATGGCAACCGGAAATGGCCTTATTTGTATATTCGATCCTGGCCAGATAACCCTCCGTATCAGTTTTGCTCACCTGGATGCATATGTTTATACATCTCTATATATACATTTTTAAAGAACTACTATTTATTAATAATAGAGCTTTATCAGAGGACTAGAGTAAATTTTATTATTGGCAAGCGTCCATCTTCGTTCAGTCATACTTTGTTCTGCTTTCAAAAACAATAGTTTGCATCGTGTAGCTGAAACATGGACAGCCAAAGTAAACAATAGTGATACACGGTCAGTTTACCATCATTTTGAGCACAAAGGTAGATCTACCTAAAAGGGCTTAGGATATTCAGGGTCTATAAGATTCCACTATGGACTAATGGGCAATATGACAAAAAGCAGGGACACGTAACTATGAAATAATTCAGAGGAACTCAATTCGCATTGATGGAATCGTTGGCGCACGAAACGGTTTAGAAGTTTGTGCTACGCTAAGAGGTAGGATACATTTGTGGAATAGAATTAGCTTTAAATAGAAGAATAAAATCTGTTAAAACATCTGTTTACTTCGAAGATATGAAACCGAATCATATTGGATAAGAGCGAAGATCTCGGAAAGTCTTGGGGATTAGACTCTACAGCCGTGCATAAATAGTTTACTGGCCACCATTGATCAGCGAGCGGCCAGCGTTAGGAAAACTTTTTTTGCACATCATTTTAACAACGATGAATGTCTCATTTTTAAGTCGAGAATAAGAGGATATACTTTAGCAATCCCAGCTGAAAGAAAAAGTCAGATGCGATTGAAAGTTCCCGTTGAGTTTAACTCTAGCTGCCAACTTAGCGTATAGTTGTATATTGAAATACACAATATAGTTCAAATCTGGAAATAAGCATAGCGTTCTATGAAGTAAACTTAAGAGTTCTCATCGAAATATGTCCGAGGGTATCGTGAAGCTGTGCACACGGGGATCGAAGAAATTCGGCAGTTTTTTTTCACTAGAAAGGTTTTCTGGCTGGTGCTCGTAGTTTTTTAGAAACGCAGGCATTTTTTAATGCATAGCAAGTAATCTTCTTGGCATTGAAGCCTTCATTCAATTTCGTTTAATTAAATACTATGCTGCTGTAATATTTTAGAGAAACTCCAGTCATGTGAGGGGTAGAAGGTCGTCTTCCTTCGCACGTCAGTGTAGCTTCGTTTCTACCATTCATCGTAAAATCCGAACGTCTTGGCTATTAAATCGTAAGGTCGAGTAAGATCAAGAATAGGAATTCTCTAGCTTACTTTATGCGATAGCCGTTGACGTTTTTGACGAAATCTTCATCGTATATGCCGGTTGTCGTAAGCCTAAATGGCAAATCGCTTGAGCCAAGATGGGGAGAATTTAAACACGCTCTTTGTGATACCGACGATGTCCAGTCGATCACAATTCATTTTGTTTACTATAAAATTTAGTGTTTACTTTTTACATAATGTATCAGTACGCTGAAAATATATATTTGTCTATGACATTTTGCAACATTGAGATCTTCGGGAACATTCACGTAACCTAACCTAATTATTTAAGCAACATATGCCTTCGGGAAATTTTTAGCACTATTTTAGTGTATAGGATAGTGCGATCAGGTGAATGGAGCATACGTTGAGCAGGTTTCCCTGAAACAGGATTATTATATATTACATAAGTTCGCCTACTGATGCCGCCAGTTAACTCTCTGCTATGACGATATTGGACGTGAAACCTGGCATACGGAGGCTTGTATATATGCAGGAAAAACTACGACGCTTTACGAACGCTGTGTTCTAATCCGACACGAATAATTATCGTATATTTTTGCTGCGATTCGCTAATGATTCTTTTCAGGAAAAGTTTTTATTTTTTCATCAGAATTATCGTTTGAAAAGAAATAAAATTTTTCATTATTTCATATCAACTTACGGGTATTGTAATATTTTCAAGGGTCACCAATGATTTAATTCTAAAGGAAGCATCTGGTCAGCTTATTCGTAGTCGTTTGGCTGAATCGCTTACAGATATCTATATAGAATATAGACCGAAAAATAGTTGAGGGGTCGATGCGCTCGCCATTATTGCCACCCCCCGGGCATAAGACCACAGATGAGAGCCTGGCCAAAAAGTAATTGAAATGTACGCTCTATAAGTATTTGTGCATAAATGACACGAAAATAAACAATGTTTGACCTAAATGTTATTATAACCATACACACATAACTTCTAGCTATCCATAACTTCTCTCATATAATTCTGCATAGATACCGAACGTTACGACACTAGTCTGATATGTTTAAAATCTAAGTCGATTTAGTTATAACTTCATTGCAGTTGTTCCTTTACATTGCTATGGTTATCTTACCTTGTTAATGTTCATTGACTACCGCTTAAGTAAATCCAGTTGCATTAATTAAGCGTTTGCTGTGTGTAGTTCGGTAATATTGCTTTCCTTAGCTACAATGTGTTTTTGTTCTCAAAAAAAAGTTTTTCTCCAGTTTATTTTCAGATTATATAGGGAAGTTTTGAAAATTTATAGCATCACAAACGTTTTCCCTATGGCATTTTCTAGAAAAAGCAAGTCTACACATCGCACATACACATAGGTGTCTTATTATAGTAACCTAAAGTAAGCTCTTCATAACGAACAAAAACAACCATCGCCTTGATGCCAGTAGAGCGTTCGAAGATCCTGGTTTGTGTCTATAATAGAGCGCTTCACGATGGCAGAGCGGGTTCCATTCGTAGAAGAGCTGTACGATCACAATGGGCACGCGACATGCTAAGCAGCCTCATATGATAAGCACTGTGAACGCAAGCTACACTATTGAAATCCATGACTCGCAAGGATCACGAAAGCATCGCGCTGCCTCGCATTGGTTTTGCTAGCCAGTTTGATTTTGAGAAATGAATGTTTCTTGTGTTTCCATCATACCGTGGCCTAATATACGTTATGCTTCTTGAATTTATATTAAGGGCAAAGTTTACGCGAAATTTCAATCATTATAGAGGAACTGCAAGCACCGATGCCACACACTTTGATCTATCTCCCCTCAAAATGTTATTTTTTGTTTGTGACGCAATTTTAGGATTATTTAGCCAAGCTGGTGTTTCACGCGTGAACGAGGTACGTCTTAATTTGATTGCAAAGATTGTTCGCCTTGCTGTATGATTTTAAGTTAGGACAGTATTACCTATTTTCCAAAGCAGGTTGCAGACTAATTATAATTACCGAGAAAAAAAATTATTGAGCTTAACGAAAGGATTGAAAACGCTTTCAGAGCAGAGGACAAACTGTAGGAAAATCCTGGTCGCATGCAGTGTAAAAAAAACCGTACAACGGGCACCTCCACCTATTAAAGTCGGTCGTGGGTTAGGTCAAGAAACGAATTGGACTAATGTTTGGCCTTGTTCATTTCGACGGAGAGATTGAGTACAAGCGCAACCAAGACCATGAAAAGTCTTAAAGAAAATATAATTATCATAACAGTATAATTATGATGTCAACTTAGGGCTGAAGATCGCAGGTGGGTAAACGCACCCCGATGTTCTTAATTGGCTATTATTTATAGGACTTTTTTTATTAGCTCACGGAAGTTCCGTGGACCAGCATTGTAGTAATCGCGATGTTTGACTCAATCGTGCTTAATGCTCAGGATGCGCCTCCAATGTGGGTTGCAACTAGCACTTTTTTGTGCTTTTCACCTTTCATTCTGGATAAAGTTACATATTTACAAGACGGAGGCTGTCTTATGATATAGGCCGAGCGATAACTATCTATGTGTGTTCTGCGCAAAGCGATAGATGATAATCGATAGATTTTTCCCCGCAAGGAAGGGGCACCTGTGTAGGCGATCCATTCACCAACCTATTTGTGAACTTTTGCTTCTGTGCTCACTGTTCTTTCCTCTTTCTCGGACAAACGCCGTGTAACTTCATTAGCAGGCGAAAAACTAGAAAGGCGGACCTATTAATAGAAACGGGCATTACTTATGTATCGGCCCAGCATATAGTAGCCCTGAAGTGAGCCACCGTAGATATTTCCCGTAGGTGAGCCGTCTGTCCTCATAAGAAACATAACTCCGAGTCCTCTGTCTCAAACCTCTATCCGGCAGTACCCAAAAGGCATTAACGCTTTTCTATAGTCTTTCTCCTTGAAAATACTGGCAGTGCAATCATGTGTGCTTAAAGTCTTCTGGAGACGTAACCTCGGTAGCCTATCGCTCTACTTTTTTCTTCTCTTTGCGAAACTGCTTTATTGTCCGTAGTTAAGACAAATCGTCTGCTACGGGAATGCATTACAGGTTATTGAAGTCCATCTCTTATAGCCAAGGGCGAGCGGCATCCTACGGTACTGCTGAAGTCAATATTCATAAGTAAAAAACAACAGATTTCTCTGGCCGATCTAGATATTAATAATGATATGCGTTTGCGGCCCTTGGGAAGGGTTTTCAGTATTATAGGGAATAGATGTCGGCCTAACAGTATAGTTTTCGTTTCGAAAGTTTCATTTCCTGCTATATTCGATTCGAGGGACGCCTTCCCTGTGATACTTCGTAGAGTGACTTCGAGTGTACTAAGTGCGTAAAACAAATGGCGTTTAAAGTTGAAAGTATTCAAGTCTAATTGGTTTACGTTCCTTGGAAACAGGGAAGTTACTGTAACAACAGTAATCTTTGCTGAGCACCTATTGTAACTGTAGACTAATAACGTAATGTTGAATGAATCTGGTCCTATCGATCGTTTAGATCTGAATAAATGTCTCGAGTTCTACGATCGTTATTATCTTAACAAAAACTAAAGTCTACTACTTCGTCTTATATAGATTTACTCAGCGGAAAACGCTTAATTTATCAATGTAGCCAGACAGGATATCCCACTACTTATTACATAGTACAAATACCCATCGTTCTCTACTAGTTGGATGAAGAACGAAAATGCCCGATAGGCATCCGTGTAAAGCGGAGCATTCCTTTCCTTGTGTATGGGGTAGCTTTTGTTTGAATAATGCCGGTACTTTCATTGCTTCTGAATAAGCTTTGTCTACACTTATCCTATCCATATAAGCGCTAGCTTGAGCTTTCTCAGCTTCCAATTCTTCAAGCTCTTTAGTCTTTTTGCCATAAGCTTCACTGGGTGAAGTTAATTTTCGTGATTCTATTTCTTGATACTCTTCCGAAGGTTTTCTTGCATTTTTGCTGCATAATTTTTGAACAGAGTGGCTTTTTTGCCCTCACTCCTTTTGGCGTATATGCGCGGCTTTGAGATCACGTCTCAGGTAATACTTGACACTATGGAGCTTATTGAAGAGTGTGACACATGTAAATTGTAAAGATCAAAAACTAGCCGTTAATTTATTTAAATCTTGCACACGACTATACAGTTTGCTCAGATCCTTCTCTGTCGACTAGCGGATGCGCTGAGTAACGATATACGATAGGGTCGAGTGTGATCTTGTACACTCATCTTTGTACCGCCAAATCTGTCACCTTATCCTTTAATTCTTATAGGACCGAAATTCACTGAGATATTGACGAGGACATATCATTACAGCAAAAAATATAGCGGTTTACTGTGACTATTTCTGACCATTTTTTCAATTTTATTTTGCAACGTGTGTGTGTATTGCCCTATGTATGTAGTAATGGTCGCCTTTAATTTTCGTAGCCTTTGCCGATTATTTAAGATCCTCTTTTGGTCTTGTTCTCTCACTGAGGCTGGAATTTATAAAAAAAAATTAAAGATTAGATTATTAATCTAGGTATTCGGGGTATAGTATTGTTCCATAACGTGATCTCACATAAACAACGAATATTTGACTTATGAGAACCTAACCCGACGACAAATATTCGCGGGGTCAAGGAAAGGGGTTTGAATACACTACGCTACTTACACCATTGACGTTTAAGTGTGCCGCGCTAACTTTTCACTTGAACAGACCGTAACACTTACGATATTTCAGTATAAGGTAACCTGTCTCAAAGTTAGATTCTTCTCCTAATGAATGGCTAGTTTGACAGGGCTGAAAGTAATCAACAGTGTGACCTATCGAGCGTCTCGGCAACACAAATTCATGTATTCTTCCAATGCTAAATTTAATTGATATAGAATTACTAACTGTCTTGGTTGGTCTCAAAAACCCTTTTTGTGTACGCTGAACATAAACATGGACGACGTACTGATACCGCTTAATACTTGGCATAATGTATTAAACTCTCTTTGGGTGGTTTTACTAAGTCATCTCGGACCAGCATGTCAGCTTCGCAGCTATCGTGACCTAAGAGGATTAGGTAGGTCTAGCGCTATCCAAGCCTAAACGAAATCATATGTCGGGACGTTCGCGGTTAGTGCTAAACAATTTCTATAAGTTACACAATGCAATTCGTTTTAGAATCAAAGATTTTCGAAAGGAGATTGTGTAAAAGTCTCGGCAGGCTTTAAAGTTAAGCTCTTTTGTTGTCCTAACAGTGTCTGAATACCCCAGAAGAGCCCCAGCTTTCAGATTACGCACCCTGTCAATGTCGTAAACGAACTTCAACAAAACATGCTAATTGCTGACATCCACCTGTAAAAGGTTATCAGGTGGTCATTTTAAATGTTGCTCTGCCCTCGAGCAGATTTTTGTTTAAGGCAATGAGGGTTCTTCTAAACGTAACGTTCATAAAAGGGAAATTATGTTTTTTTTACTTAACGGGAACAAATAGTATTTCGTTCCGACGTATCGATGTTCAGCCTCCTTCAGTTCCTTCAGACTTAGTAAACTGGTATAAATACATTTTCGAATATGCAGATTTGCCAAACATCGATTGACGCGATAACATTTTCCTTAGTTTTGTGTGCAAAGCACCATTTCTTTGGCTGTTTTTCTACGCAGACCTGTATATGCCGCTGTACTGGTTGCAGCGCAACATTCGCCATATACTACAGGTACCGCCTAAAATATATATAGACCACTACGTGCAAACATCTATTCGCTCTTTATTTTCCAGCCTATGTAAAATATTTCTTTACCAGTGATAACGGCTGCTAATTACAAAATATATTTGCCGACAGAACACCCAGAAATACATAGATATTCAAAATCATTACTCTTTTAAAATTCATACTTAACGCTTTCATACCGGAAAGGTAGCATCCTAATTTTTCCTAAAAGCTCCGGCTCCCTTCACAGACTTCAAATAGGACGATAATCAACAATTATGTTACTTGTATTAATCGTTTTAGCGCTCTACTGCTACCGTTTTCGTGTACCCTATTATTTTGTTATTTATTTATTATGACCGTACATACATGGTGCTTGCCTACTGATACGTTTATGGTTAACATATATGGAACATTTACCTTTGTTACTAGTTGCCTTATCCATCTACTATTGTCTAGACGCTTATACCGTTATAATCAGTCTGGCCGATCCCTAAATAATAATCCATAATCAACATTTGATATATTGTAAATAAAAACGGACAGCCGCTGTGATAAAGTGAAGGCATATTTTTTTTTAGCAAGGCATAGCCTTGAAGGCCTGCAATAGGATCAATCTATATCGGCCGAAAGCTCATTATTAACACGATATGACATTAAGCTTCTAATGATTTGTTCTATTATGCTCAAATTGGTCCAGACTGGTTATGGGCTCGCGCTGACTAAAAGCGGCCAATATTTCTTATTCCTATCGGACACGGTGCGTTGGCTCAACAGACCGAAGGCGATTACTGGATTATATTTGCGCTGGTCCAAATTAATAGTCTACGCCATTGCCAATGGGTATACGCTCTCAGTAACTAAAGCAAAATCAATGCAGCTCTATGAAAAAATCGACGATAAACAAAATTATCGCAGATTCCGCCTAAAGGGATGTTTCTGCTGACCGTCTCGTTTCGATTAGGCCGTTAGCCAAGAAATTTTAATTGGCCAAGGGTGTCGTGCCACGGATTTCAGACACACGTCATTGTCGTAAAAGTTATACAGACGCTCTTGTTAGCCAACAAAACTGAAAGTTGCAATTGGCAGAAACTTTATAGGAGAGTAAATAAGTTCCAACAATGATTATGCTTATGCAATAAAATAAACACTTCGCAGAATTTTTTTTAGAAAGACGATACTACCACCAAAGAAGATCCTGTACGAAATTCTTGGTACGAAACCATGGATAGATAATGTGTTTAAAGAAAGCTACACGTTATCCAGTAATATGGTTCTCCAGTTTATACCAGCCGATTAGTCCTAAATCTGAGTTTGCCCTGCGATAAACATATATCGTCGCCTAGATTTGAATTTGTTCGATTACTATGTATGGTGGTGCATCACCGAGCGAGAGCTTCACAAGTTTAAACGTACACCTGCAAAGGAAACACTAGAGGCTAACCTGTGAGGTGTTTAGGTTCTGAATTGATGCTGTAGTCACAATAAATTAACATGATTGTCATCAATGACAGTTTCAACATATGTGAAAAAGTATTTGTTTTTGCCCAGGTGCAGTCTTAGAGATAAAGCCTATTACTTTACGCAAACTGGTTTGTATATTTTGTATAGTATTAAAGGAGAACAATCAAAATTTTACTCAAAAAACTTTCTGAACAGTGGCTCTGATATCGCAGCTACAGACTTCATTGACCTCGATGCAATCGATAGAAAAGTTTTACGAAGAGACAGTCTGAGAAGTCTTGATGAGGAGTGCCCGAATATTCTCTGTTGTCACATGATGTTTAGTTAACGGGATTGATTCTGAGGTTACAAATTTTACATATGGAGATTTTTGTTCGCGGAGAACCTGTTAGAATTAGAAAATAACTGACAGAAAAATCTTCATCTTGCGGTAAAAGCGTTCTCATTGTTTGTACTTTGGCGTTGGTGAGCCAAAACATACACGATACTAACAAAATTTCCTATTATGCATTGCGTGTTTATCTCATAAATATACTAATGGGTACTAGACGTGATAGATCACTATATAGTCCATAGCCAATAATCAATTTTCGACTCTGATACCGTTGGGTCGTTACCAAGACGAATTCAATAGCAGTATCTTATACGAGTATGACGTTGTCTTGTTAAAGCCGAGAACTTGTCGATCGTTTTCAGTTCGACTTCGTACTAAGTTATTATAATCGTTGAATTGTTCCGAGTTGCGACTAAGTTAGATCGTTTATTTAATCTGGATTTTATTCCCGAAACTTCTTGGTCACCCGGTACACGAAACAGATCTCTTTCCCACTCAAAAAGCATTCCCAACTCAATTCATACTTGATGTGAAGACCCGCTGTGAAGCTTATGTCTGCTTACAAATCTTACCTTTTTGTTATCAAACTACATGAGCCTTACCAAAGGATGTTTTCACGTTACATTCATTCCTGTGACCGCTAATAATGTCTTTAGATTAGTTTGGCCCGTTAGAACTTGTGCTGCAAGATAATCTGACTATTTGGCTTATGATAACGGTTAAGGTCGTTGGCAAAAGATTGACCTACGTTCGGTTTTCACACTTGTAAATATTAACATTTCTGGCAATTATGCGTCGTATTGCCCCCCGAATAGAATTTTTTACATGGACGTCTTCGTCAGGGTGTTTCTTGGCACCGATCTCTCGACGGGCTAGAGTGAAATGCAGTACATGTTTATACGCCTTAATCTCAGTTTTCAGGCCAAAAAGTTCGTTTTTGACCTAAAATGGAGCTGATCCACACGTGTCCCGGAAATGGAGTTATCTAGTTAATACTAAAGAAGTCCGTAGTAGTACTGAAGAATTATATCAAAGACCAATATATAACGGACGAGACACTAGTCTAGAGTGCATTGAGTGCTTTGGCAGGCATACTAAAAAAAGCTAGCGAAATAAGTGCAAAAAGGCAACGAGTTAGATGAGACACGGTAAGTGCAACGAGATAACTGTTGGTCTCTTCTATAGTTTACCTTAGGCTAAGTGTAATGTTAGTGAATTAAATTAGCTACATTAATAACAAAAAAGGCGCGAATCGAATTCCGCGGGTTGGTCTAGCCTGTCACTCTATTTAACCATTTAACTGTCTATATACCATTAAAACTCTCTGTCTGTGCTTGTGTATTGTTTTTTGTCCGACCCAAGTCGACCCGTTATGACGGTCGAAGCGGGCTCTCTGTGGCAAGATTGCCACTATCTGAAGTAGTGATGCGTGTAAGATGGAGCCGATTGAATGAGAACCTTTTTCTCAAAGAAGTTTGTTTGTTTGTTTGTTCCATTCTGTAGAATGTGATATTAATTTGAAAAGATTGCTCTTTTTTTTGCAGTGCGTGCTCTTTGTTGACGGTTTTTGCGAGAGTCTCTCATTGACGCGTATGAGAAGATTGCAGAGGCTGTCTTTCGGGAGAGCTTTTACTGAAATTTTTCCCTAGACAAAATGCTAGCAGAATTTTTAAATAGGGCTCTATGTGGGCGAGCGGGGAAGGTAAGTCGTTATCGATATCGATCAAAGGCTCTTGCCGAGCTGAATTAAAATGCAGGTCGCTCTACCTGAATCTCAGTTTTTAGATTGCAAATGGCTCGAAACGAAAATTAAACGTGGCGGTTTATGTGGGGGAAAACACCAATCTCGTCAAGTTGAATTAAAAGGTTATCTTTGCTCCATTACCTAAATGGTCGAAGACGCTTTAAGCGGTGTGTCTCACCTAGGAAACAATGAGGTGAAAATACATTTTTAGTTAGTTTCCAATATTTTTTAAGCGAATTTCTTATAAGTGCTAATTGGAAAGTTATGGAGTTTGATATGATAAACATTTTTTGTTCGAAAGTATTTTCTCTTCTTAAGTTTTTAGAGCTAAATTTTAAAATATTGCAAACATATTTTCTACGCAAAATGCGATTTTGTTGACATCAATTTTATTACGCCACTCGACAAATCTCAACGAATTGGATACAAATTGCAATACGTCTCTCTATCACTAAAGCTGGTATTTTGACGTGAAGAAAATCCGTAAGGTCTAATGACGCCCGACGAACAAGGTCAATACATTAACCGAAACGTATAAAATCATTAGGAAACATTTCATTTAGTAGAATACGAAACCAAAAACTGAAAAAGAAGGAAGAAAGAAACTGTTTGTCCCTATGCTATTGAAAAAACATTTGAAAATTTTGGTAATATTCCAGGAATAGATTCAGTTTGGTTCGCAACATCTATTAGAAATCGGCTGAAGACCGATTCGAATCACAGACGTCCTTTTGATGTCGGTCGATGGTCGACCGACGTACGCGTGTCCCAAAAAAATAGAGTAACTATCCAACACTAAAGAAAAAATCAGTAAAAACCATGTCGTAAAAATGCGCTGAAAGCCAAGGCGTCAAATCCAGAGTTAGCTGGATCCATGCTAATGGAAAAAAAAACTCTAACTCAGGGTAATTGTTAGTCTACTTCATAATTTCCGTCAAATCAATAGCAAAACCAGAGCGGGATGAAGCCTGCCATTCTACGTAAGGTCTACCTAACTACAACGACGTATTTCGAACCGCGGCGACATATCGTAACGGACACAGCCATGTTCGTAATAATAGTCCGATTTATTTTTATAATGTACAATGAAATCGTACCGGTCAATTACCTGCTCTGTGTTAGGGTCGATATAACCGTTATTAGATAATATCAATTTGGTTCCATGTGGAATATAATAGAAATAAGGCCAAGCGACATTTTGTACTGCCCGTAGGTGTACCTCAAAGATCAGGTTTATATACAGAACATGGCACCTTGTTTATGATGAAATAACAAGTACTATGTTGTATTTTTTCAAGCGCAACATTATCAATGAATAGTTAGCGATCTATCACTGTTGAACATTTCGTAGGTCGTCACGCAGGCCCGTAAAGTCGTTAATTTTTTCCAAATATTCTGCGCTAACCTCCGAGCCATCGTACTAAAGCATTAATCAAGTACGCACCTGAAATATTTATATCCAAGAGTATATGCATGGGTTTGTTTAGGTAGAACTCGAATTTTAACGGAAGTCGTATGGCTGCATCTTTAGTATGTAAGCATTGAGGCAGTAAGTCACACGCAGTATTAAATTTTTTGTCGGGCTCGCCAGTATGACCAAGGACTTTATCCCGCATAGGTGTATTATAAAAGCGAAATTACTTTATCCAGCAATGCTAATATATCAGACTGTTATCTATAAGTATTGATTTTTAGCGTAGCTTCATTTCTATCGTAAAATACTCATCGTTCGACATTGAGCTAGATAATAATAAATCGTAGGTAAAAGAAAAAAAAAAATAAGTAAAATAACAACAATCACGTGTTGCGTATAGCTGACATGGTAGGATCACGTCAAGAGAAATCTTATGATGTTTGTCCACGGCTGACACCTGGTAACATAATAGATGACGGTGAGCTATTACAAGTAAATATGGCTAATAACATGTTTGAATATGCAATGCTATGTGTCGCACAAGTCCAAGGACGTGTTCTGAGCCAGCGCCATCTTCGTTATGCTTTGGCGCGCACTTGCAGTAGCGACTGAGGCTGATAGACCAATATAGGTCATATGGAGATCCCTGATAGTCGACAAATGCTGGATTAGCTTGAGGTTCCCTGCTTAGTTCAGGAAAACAGCGATACATAAGCAGTTCTCGTCCAGCCCAGAAATATTCTGGCTGTGATATCAACTCGTCTTTCGAGGAACTAGCGCTAACTGCAGCTTCATATGACTGACTGAGAGCGCTACCATAGTCGCCATGTTCAAGTGCACATTTTGTGATGAACAGCACTTTCTGGGCCCAGTCTTCCCGGAAGTCAATGACAAAATCCCCACCTAACGACTGAGCTTCAATTACCCTGACAAACGTTTCCGAGATATTTGTTGCCAGTCCATATGGTTTAAGGAACTCTGTCGTTAGGTTAAACGTCATACGCTTAAACAAGTGTTCTGCGTTAGAAGGCCATTGAGAGCAAGCAAGGGTTCGAATGACGTTCAGATTGAACCCGTGAGCGTTCGTGCTAGAAATGGCCGCTTCCGTAAGTCGCATTGGAGGAAGGCTCACATTGCAAAACTGATCCATGAATTTTTGGAGGGTACTGTCACATTCGCTTCGGTGTTGCCTATGTAAAACGCTTGCAGCTACTAAGAAAGCTAGTAGGACTATCAGTATCGTCGATAGCATACAACTGCATCTTAAACTGACACATCTGAGTCGTGGAACGGAGGGACGCTCGTAATGCCTCGTAAAAGGGCGCTCACCGGTCCCAAGATGCTGCACACCTTTATATGTATGAAGCGACATTAGCTCTGATTCGTCTGATTCGACTCGCACATCAATGCTAGCTTCTATTTGATATTCTGCAGAGGGTCCGCCTGACATACACGTTTCAAGAGGCGTTTGAACTTGTACAAAATCACCACCTATTGAACTTCCGCCTGGAGGCGCATAAAATTTGATTGGATCTCTTATAGTTTTTTCGCTATTAAAACGATTTGAAGCAGAATAACCTCGAGTTCTGAAATCCTTTAATTTACCAAAAGCAACTCTAGGAGCATTTTTTTGATCCGGCTTTTGGTGTTCACTGGTACTTTTGCCATTGGTCTCACATCGTACTGCACAGTTCATCTGCATATGCTTCTGTGAACCGATGTTTTGGGCGTTCGCTGTGCCATCAATTGGCTGCATGTCAAAACTGAAAATTTCGAAAGTCCTAGTCGATTCTTGAAAGTTCACACCGGGTCACTCTGTATGCATCCCTCGGTTTGATGCCTGTCACAGCCTAGCCGTTCGAAATTAATTTGCCAGATACTTTTTTAATGACTCTACCGCGATATATGGAACAGTTAGTAAATTCTAAAGCCTCACGAGTTATCACATTTATGGGCGGCAGTCTTCAAAGACCTCAGCTCCGTTACAATGCGCAAATACTATTTTCCCTTTGAGCTATTCAGGAAGCTACCCGAGTTCTAATCAAGTCACAAGAGTTATAGGAGAGGAATCATTGCGAGAATCCGTTTACCGACACAGTGGTTATCTGGGCCAGAATGTATTTGTGTTTTGATTGTGGTCTCGGCAATCGACTACCACAGCAGGATCCGGAGGTCCCGTTGTGAGATGTCTAGCCACACTGCTCTCAAAGTGGTTGGATGATCCTCTCTTGGGAAAGAGGAAAAAGCCCGTTTATGAATAATGCTATAAACAGTCATATATCTATGTGTATGCATTTACATAGTTTTTGAGATTGCTTTCAACGTTTAGATTCTATGTTATGGCGGACTTATTTATGTTTAATAGTTCAAATGGGTATTTCTGACCTATGTAGTTAGTCACCGCTCAGCTGTACGTACAGTCGACACGAGCTGCAATTGTTACTATGGAGCAACGGTAAGAACAGTGTAAAAGCAAAAGGATTTAACGTACTTCGATTTAACAGACAACAAGCTACTCTTTACTTTGGTACGCCAAGATAGAATTGCACCAAAGAATCGGCTATTTCATTAAACTATATCTTACTTCAATCTCAGTGGGTCGGTATTACATTGGTCTTAATTCCAATAATATTATATTATTCCTTGGAAAAATCACATGTATTTTGCTCACATATGCGTCTGAAATTGAGAACACCTTCGAACGCGCCCATACAGAATTAAACCTTCAAAAAACTATGTAGATACATTTCATTACTCAAATAGACGACTTGAACGGTTCCTCCCTACGGGCACTGTTTAAGCTCTATGACTCCCTAAGGAGAAGTTACGCAACTGATTCAGTAATGAAGTATGTTTGTTTACCTCTTGTTCTTACTTTTGTTTTTTTTACTCTTGTTGTTACTTTTTAAATTTACAAACTAATTTTTATGCTTTATTATTGATCTTATAAACCATGCAGACGGTATAAACAAAACATCCACCACCTATAAAAGTTTGAACGCGGCATTATCGTCCAACGGGCACTTCGTAGTCCAACAGGAAAGGAGGATCGAATAACGTTATGCCTAACAATGATCGCACAAAGCCTTGTTAGATCCTATTGTTTGTTTTCGCTTCTTTTTGTCTGATAGGGTTAACTTAATAGACAGTGGCCTTTGCTCGGAATATCTCTTTTCAGTCACTACTCCTGCAATGGGCAATATCTACTAAACCAGGGTTATCGAATTTAATTCTAGTAAAAGCTTAGTCTTCTTCTATAAAGAGTGTTGATAAGGATATTCTTTTTGATCGAATGTAATGATGCTAGAAGATAAGTCGACTACTTTACAAAATGATCTGATACCTTATAGCTGCTATTCTTCGTTCGCTGGTATCGTTTATTTTGCATAATACGATAGGGAAACCTGTGAGTTATTTTTACATTTTGGTTTTATTTTTCGAATAGGGTGCATCAAACGTCAAAGCTGAATGGTATACCTGCACTGCATTTAATAGATCAGAAATTCTATTACTGGATGTTTTCGTTATATCCTCAAGGGAAAGGACACCATCAGCTTTCCCATCATTGGCCCCTTCATATTGTACTATTTTGTAGCTGCTATACCAAATATAGACAAAATTGGCGTCAAAAGAGAATGAACATTGCTGACACCCTTATCCCGCACGCGTATGGAATAGATATACACTCGAGGCTGACCCGCGGGCTTTGCCCGCGTGTATGTCGTTGACTTATCTGATCTGTTGAACTTGCATTCAACTTAACATAGATTGCAACAGATATATACCAACAGTTACCTATACAACAATTACCTTGTTCCACCTTCTGTAAATCACCCGCAATTACCCTTTTGTGAATCATTTCATCAACCTGTTCCGGGTTCGGCAGACTCTCTCAGAGTATATTGCCTTTTGGTGAAGTTGTTCAATGTAATTGCAGGTCTTTTCTAGGGCGGGCTGATTGGCTTGGTTTCGTATTGGTATCGTACGTAAACGTATGTAAATCAAGTTAGTCTTTGGGCGATTTTTAATAATTATTGCCGATTCTTTCTAAGAGCTTCATCGAAAACGCTTTTTATAAAAAATAATTACACACACTATATTAAACCCCGAGACGTTTTTCATTTTTTCTCTTTTTTTTTTTTTATAACAAGTACGAACATATGCACGAATGTAATGAACAGCTGATTCTGTCTCTAGGACGTCACGAAGGAATAAGGATTTTTCCTCGTTCTGATTTTCTTTTTTCAGTGAATCGTTACAGATATCATATCACGTCAGAAAAAAAACTAGAAGATTTTGTTTATCTTGTCAAACTTTTTGATAATAAATATTTGCATTTGTTATTAATATCTTGGATTTTCTCTGAAATTAGATTAGACCTTTAAATTCGTCGCAATTGGCATTTGCTATAAATTCTCACTATCGTTACATAGGCAGATTACTGATGCAACCAATAAACTTTTCCGCAATTTTTAGCCAAAATTATGAATTTTAAAAATAGATATATGTAACGCCACATTAAGTGTTTGTCCATTTTCGATCTGAGAACTAAGAATGGGTGTACTATACAATTTTTCAACAAGACCCCTATCAAAAGAGCCCACGTTTACTAGCACCTACAACTTTCTCAGAGACATGTATAAAAGAATCTCTTGCAAACAACGCCAATAAGGGCACAAATGCAAACACACACAAATTTGCATCAGTTAATAATGCGCTGTACAGGATAGAATTAACAAACTTTCCCGGAAAAAAATATCTATCCGATTAGCTCCAGCCCCACGCGCAAGACATGTGTGTGCTACTGACGCGCCAAAGAAATAGGCCCAGTCCCGGTCAGACAAATAAATAATAAAATTAATGAACAAACAGACACCGGCTTTCAGTAATATGTAGATAGATTAGTTTACCGAAAAAATATTGATCGTTTTTCTAGCTAAATAAGGTGACATGTTTCGCGTAGCACGAGTCGCGTGGAGTCGGCGTTGGCTTATAATTTGACTCGTAGATATGCCAACGTTATGGGAGTTCCTTGCTTTAGCCTTACGATAGAGCACCTTGAGAACGAATGAAATTTCCGCAAAAATTGGCTACATGTTACCATTTTATCACGACAAAGGCACAAATGCTGCATATGCCCATAGAAAAATCATACTACTTATGCTCAAAAGGCGCTATTGGAAGAAATGGCTCAGAGATGGCTTTATCGCTCTCGTAGAAATCGACCAGTTGAAAAAAAAAGATACAATAATTGCGGAACTTAAGTGAAACCGAACGTGAGTAGCTATGATATCCTCAAGGGACTAAATACCCAGCACTTAACAGATAAAAAGACCTAATATCTGAGTATCACAGAAATCAGCATAAAAGAAATTGCTTGAAATTATCAGAGGAACTCAGCAGAAATTGAGCCATTTCTAAAGCGATTATAGAAAATAGATCGCACATATCATTAATGTAACATAAAGTTAATGAAAAACAGTTCGTGGTGGAAAAAACTCGTACTGACGTCGCAGAAGGTGATGCTAGTGTTTGGTTGTATTGGAAAGCAATCGTGTGTTATGATCGTCTGTCGTTTGGCAAAACGATTAATTCAGACCACTACTATCAACAATTAACAGCATTAAAACGAACCATTGAAAGAACTAGCTGACCAGGAAATACATCCTTTTCTGCTCCTACATACGGCTTCAGCAAAACTGAGAGAACTTAGATGGAAAATTTCAATAGGTCCGCTCTGTTGTCATCACCAGACTATCATTTGTCTCACAGCTCGCTTTATTGTGGTAAATTAGTTTCGATGGAAATAGAAGGCCATCGATCAAAATGGCCCGTATTTAATAGTAATAATGTTTTTAAGAGTAATAATGTTTTGAAAAAAAAAATGTTCAAGTATTGGCTTGCAAACAGTCAAGGCTATTTCGAAAACCCGTTATATATGCCTAATACATGTGTCATAGGCAATATAAATACAGAAGGTAAATTATCGATTGTCTAAAGAGTCAATGTTCACTCCGGTATTATAAAAGTAATCTAAAATAATAAAATAAATTAAAAAGATATGCATTTCTCACAAGTTGTTTTTTATTTATTGTTATTGTTATTATTATACAGTAAATAGATCAAAGTGACAATGATAAAATGAGGGCTAGCAATCATATAGATGATATCGTCAACGATTCTTTCAACTTTTTCGATACATATACATGTCGTCGTGTTCTTCAGATACAAACCTTAGGTTTGTTTTTATTCTTTCATACGTCAGCGTGTATAAGTTAGATGGTACTGAAAAAAAAAACAGCTAACTTTCTTCATTAACATGAATTGTGCAGATGACATTATAGAGTTGGTTTCACGAAATAATTACGATAGGATTCAACAACTGGGTGTTTTCTAATAAAAATCGTCGAAAACATGGGCTAAAATATTCAATAAGAACGCACCTAGAGCGTGGCATGGGGTTAATGATGCCTTAAGGGATTACTAAGTTATAAATGGGTTTTAATATATGCATCTAGCACCGACATTTCGAATGATTTTAGCGGTCTTGTAAAGCGATATGTTTATTAGACGAGGTTCATTATATCGTTTCGTAGATGGCGCAGTAAATAATGTAACACTATATGAAAAATAAATCCCTATGTACTTTTGTCATAGAATTTATTAATATGCCATATTTTAGTTTGATGTCAAACGTCCATAGCAATGTAGTAATGAGCTTCTAATAACGTCAAGAGAACATGGTACAAGTAGAATTCATATGCATTATGTAACGTGACAGTAGAGCGCGTCGACTTCAGCAGAGGGATGCCAGCTGCAAGCTTAGGCTTTCAGGCGTGCTCGGATGTACGCTATGTGCAGCTAGCATGCACAAAACCTAGTACTTAGGTCTTATTTCTAGGTACTCTTACGATGCAGCAATCTTTTAATAACGAAAATTTTTGCATATCACAGGTGCAGATCCTATGTGTATTGATATCATGTTATTAGGCAAAAGTCAGCTGACGTCACCCGTCCTCAGTCATCGTCTACTTTATGCTTTAATATTTGTCCTAAGTTGGCTGTTCTCGTTTTGCGTCCTGCGGTCATTTAGTGAAATCTTTTTCCGATATAGTTAGTGCCACATTAAAACCAAGCTGTTATATTGGTACGTTCGCATCTAAGTAAATTTATACACGACAGATTTGTTTGTCTAGTGATTTTTAGCCTTAGAAATCTGGGAATGTGACTGTAATAGGTTCTGACATCGACAAACACAGCACGAGGGAAACAAAAACCAATCCATAAATATTCCTTTGCAGTCATCGTCAGGGTCATAAGCGAGCAGTCGATGCCACTTGTATTTCTGTTCGCAGCCGCAGTCGGCGTTGCACTTTCGCGTCTGGCTGTTCTGACACATTTCCTACGAAGCACAAGATAAACACGCATAAAAAAAAAAAAAGATTACGAACATTTTCATTAATGGTTTTTAATAATATCACAGTTGCTGTCAGTGCAGTCATTTTCAAGAGACGCGATTAAATAGAGTAATATTTTCCTTTTTAAGCATCGTACCTAAGTTTTTTAAATATCATGCCCAACGCTGCAACACAGCCTCAGTTCTTGAACCCCCAATAAATCTGATAAAACTATCCGGAATTTTGAATATCAAATCGATTCACAACATTTTACAGCTGACGCTTGAGTGCTATAATAACGTATGTATTAAGTGTGATGCATGCAGTAAGGGAGACTTTAGCAATAACCCCTTGTTTGTTTGTTTGTTTAGCCAGAAGTTTGGTCGCAGAAGTATCATTTGATCTCATCTGGAGTAGGTCACCCTTGGACTGATTTGTAAAACTGGCGACGCAAAATTGGCATCAAGTAATATAAGCTAAAATAAAACAAAAAGCTAGATTAACGAAAATAGTTATTTATAATTCCACTTTTTCTCTAATTGAAACAATGCGCAATTAAACCCATGTAGAAAGTGCATTTCTTTTTCCCTAAAATCTAGTACAGCTTACAGGCTAACTTGAAAGTTTGTACTATAGAAATCTTTCTGGTTGTAATCATGGTGCGAAACGATCTATGTAACGTATTTTCTAAGTACTATTCAAATAAAAGCCAATTTTAATGGTGACGCTGACACTGGTCGCAATGTATCCAAAAAAACTGGTCCCTATCGAGATAAATTGGACAAGATTCATAAGGCAATAAAATAATTATAACACTGGTATGCAGAGTTTATTTGTAAAGTTTGCTCCTTAACGTGAATAAATTTTGGTTTTAGGAGACCTACGGTTTGAATTGCCTGTTGTAGATGTTGTGTATTAACGATTGCCCGTATTTTGCCGTGACTGTTAGATGCCCAGTACGGGGTGACAATCTCCACTGTGGATTCGCACGCGTCCACTTTGTGAGGGGACCCTCCGACGTTAGCAGCTCGTTTTCCCCGATGATGAATTCGGCGTCCGTCGTAGGTCTGGAAATGCTCAATTGCAGGATCCGATGGACTATCGACGTTACCAAACATACGACGAATCATTGATTTATTGTCGTCGATGAAACTATCAATTCTTTCCCTGTATGTAACGAAAAGGGAGGAAACGAAAACAAGAAATATATCAGCGGGTATAACTCTAAGCGCGGACATTGGCATAAAAAGTAAACATATGACTCTACTGGACGGTAATCGCTTTGAAGCGCTAGTGTAGGGTCGTTGCGCCGAGTGTAATATTCCTTTACTTACTATGATTTTGACGTTTCCTACAGCGGTAAAAAAAAAATTTGCTTTGAGGCACCGACTGTGTCAGTGGTACTAGGCGTTCTTATAAATTCACTGCGCCTAACCTAGCAGTCGTTTTCATCAGCTTTGTCCATATATTAACGGAAGGAAGTAACGCTGCATTTTTTCGAAATGTAGTAGAATTCAGATTAAGTCAAATATTCTCTTTTCCCTACATTTGTGTACTTCCAAAAGTTCGATGCCGTATCCGGCCCGACTGTTGTCTGTTGTCTGAAAAGCTAGATATGTTAAAATTCAATTTTTTGTACTCTCTTAACTATAGGAAACTATCACTAGCCGGTTGCTGCACAAAGCCTAAACATATACATCAGCCTTATTTCTGTTTCGAGCGTAGAAACACCGAAGCTTTGCTCTCACCTTTTGCACGTTTTTTCCTTTGAGAATTTGTGGCCTGCCACGATTGGCTCCGTTAAGTTGATGCTGAAATCAAACGAGGCAGGTCATAAACCGGGGAAGGATATGAAGGCGTTAGCAGTATGGCCGTTGTACATTAACAACAATAAATATATATATATCTGGTGATTTGTTTTCGATGAAGGTCAGCGTTTTAGCTGCAAAGATATTTCATGATTTCACTCAGTTCAATACATACTTAAATCAATATCTAGTCGAAAAATTAAGCTTCATAGTAAATAATAACCTTACTATCAGACTCGTAGTGAAGTCAATAATAGTTCAGCTTATGTATGTAGTAACAATAAATGCTATTCTGAAGTAGCTGGCGATGTTCTGAAGATTCTTCATTCTGAATATGTTGGCGACTAGACTGGTTAATATATTATAAAATATTTCAAGGGACACTTGTGTCAAACAGAATGTTGAACCCTAATTCTCGCGGCCATTATGGCGACAAACATGTCAACCACAGTTTTATTGGATCGATGTTTTTATGGGAGACTAAATAAACATTCATTAATTGAGTATAATTAAAATGTACGAATAAACACATTATTTGAATTAGGCATTCTCCTAAAGGCAACTCAAATATTTAATAGGATTTTCGACACTGACAGTAGATGATGACGACTTGTTTGTTTTGTCTGTTAGTGAAAATGAAAAAATTACAATTTTTAGACTTGCCAATATCCTTGAGGTTACCGAAGAAATAGATTTAGCAGATGGGTAACAGTAAATCTGATAAAAGCAATGACATTCAAGTCTGAATGTTTTTTCTATCTAAATTTCCCCTGTTTATGCCATTGAGACTCATAATACGGTACGCAGGAACTAAAGACAAGTGACTAATTGAAGTTACTCGATCTAGAATTAGAGATGATATAGGTGGGATCGCTAGAGGAATGCTTAAAACGTAAATTCGAAGTGTTTGTTTTTACAAGTTGGTATTATCTATAGCCACGAGTAGACAGATATCACTCATCATAGCTAATTGATCATTTGGACTTCCTAATCGACATTTTACTCATAACCAACGCTCGATTTCATTAAAAGGCCTAATAATACAATTTTTACTTGTCAGAGCGTTTTTTGCTGACCAACTGCTAAAAAGCACATCATAAATTTTAGTTCCAGTCTGGACTTGTGAAACACATCGCTTGTCATGGATACTTCCAAAAACACCATTTTTACAATTTTTTATCTGGGCTTTATATATTAACACTGCTAAAAGCTCTGTGAACACTTACGCAAGCGGCCAAAGCACTTTTGTAAGCCTTCACTCACCAAAATGTGTATATACATTTAGCTTTGTTGTAAGCCAGCACATCGCCAGAGCAAAGGAAAATTCCGTTCCGTGGCCATAAACGTGCCGTCAAAATCAGCCCGTGTCATCAACTAAGCTTCAAGACATCAGTATGTCCGCGTCAGTACTCTTTGATAGTTGTGTATTACGTTATCTTATCTTTTATTAAATTATTTTCCATATGTAACGTATTGCGGCTGGATATCTCAATATTCGACGTCTAAAAGCTATGCATTTTCGAGCATCATTTGTAGCCGCTTAATTTTTTCTATGAGCTTCGTGAGTCTGGGCGCCGCGGTTCAGAACACCGCAGGAATCCGGGGGGTTTTTAGATTATGACAGAGGTTTATGGGTGTATTTTTTCGACAGCAGAACGGCAAAACAGTTTCTTATAAATGTGATTTACTAACTAAATAGTTTAGGTAATGTGAATCTAAGTTGATTATTTAGGGTATAAATTAAACATTTTAGCAAACATTTAACCGTATCTATCCTACAGGCCCACTGTGAAACTGTCTATAGATTCTTGCAACAACTAGAGTCCGCAAAAAACTGTATAAGTTTCGATCCTTTATGCCAAGCTTATATGGAACAGAGCTTGGGATGATTTTTTTTATGCCTACGATATATGCACATAATGAAATGAGGCTTAGATAACTTTTTTGAGGTACTCTAAAGAGGAGCGCGCCACAAATATAAAATCTGTTGTTTGTTATGCTTCATTTGTCGCGCTGATGGACAAGTAGACTGTCAATCAATTTTAAAGCCATCTGAATAAGAAAATACAAGACAAATGTACACCGAAGAGGATGAGTGATTTGTTCTACTAAATGTTTAGACAAAAAAGAAAAAACATAATTTTGAAGCGTTTTATAAATTAATGGGCTGGTGTAAAATCGCGCTGTTCTTTTACTTGGTAACTCTGCTAGTGTTTCCGCTAGAAATTCCACGCTTATCTATGACGTATTATAAAATGCTCTTAAGGAATAACGATATTCATAGGCTACTTTCGTTTTGGGTCGCCCATTGATGCCACCATAGTTGTGTTTGTGAAAATTGCCAGTCCATCAACCTTGATAAAATACTGAGGGACTGCATTGCAAACTCACGAGACGAGAGGGTTAAAATCACGTAATTTGCCAATTATCGATAAGTCAACTGTCAATCCTAAGTCTAAAATGGTACCGTAGTTTATTTTAAGAGACTATCTTTGTTACGGAAAAAAAAAGTTAGCAGTTTGGTGTTTCTAGACTTCGATTACCTCACTGTTTCACAATTATTTATCTGTCTAAATGAGTGTGCTATATGTGTAGGACCAGTTCGTGAGGCTCGTTTTCAATATACGACTTTATAAAAAAAAAAAAAAAAAAAAAAGCTATGGAAAGCTAATAAAAATGTTTAATACGTTCCTGAAAAAGCAAAGAACGGTATATTGAGATCTTATTACGCGAGACTTAGGTTTGTATCAAGTCGTTTCCCAAAGATGTATATTGCTTAATGCCCGTGAGACAGATTGTTTTCAAATAAATGAAATCCAATCAGGCCACATCATTATACATCCTTGGATTTTAAATATGACTGGGCACGGGATTTAGGTAGTTAGTTGAGATCATCTGCGTTTGAATGTCTTTAAATTGTTACCCTAAATGCGTAAATCTTCATTAAGTCTCGTATTAGTCCTGATTTGAGATGACCAGCTTGATGAATAGCACAAGTAACCATTGCCCCGTATCTATAATACTGCCATCCGAGATAAACGACTTACTTTGGATAGAGACTCCCTGCTGTAGGACAATACAGCTGGTTAGCCGCCCGCACACATGGCAAGTGCTGCATTGTTCCTGCTGCAACTTTCGGTACCGCCATCTCAATAAGCAGTAACACTATAGTCACCCCTCGTACAGTCTTTAGACTTGGCCACCGAGCGAAGCCTGCAATGTTTCTCGTGGAGATCATTACCTTTCGTGCAATACCGTTCAGTATTTGTTGACATATTGTTCTAGTAAACTTTGCGGCTGTACGCCTCGGATAGTCGCCTCTTGTATTTGGCGCCGCCATGACGCTGACCGAGCGAACCTCGCTGGGGATCGCTTTGGCTGTAGGACACACACCGCTTGCAGTGGGGGTAGTACCACTACTTGTGTATATCACTAAGAACAACCATACTAGCGCGCACGAATAACTGTACCGTCCACCATTCTAGAATCTAATGCATATCTTTGATCGTGCACTTTGATGATAACAACACCGAGGTTTTCAGATTTGAGCACATTTTTATTTTCCAACAAAGCGATTTTACTCTACGAAGGAGCATCGAACGAAGTACCGGCGTCCTTCGGTCTTGACTAGCGGAGACTCCCCAGTCCTCCCGCTGTCCTATAAAGTAGCTTCCTTTGCGGTAAATACTTCACTCTATGTTGTACTTCAATCCGCTACACATTGGCTACAAATAACAGCAGCAACAGCGACAACAACAAGATCACGACGACGGCAACAACAGCTTCTTCTGTTGTTCTGCTCTCGCGATGGTCGACGCTGACGCGCTGGTGGTGGTGCTATTATCCCCGATGAAACGAAGCAGCCATAGCGAACGTGGTTGAAGCCCGTCCGTTCGTGAGCGGCGGAGACGAAGCCCGAAGTAGCAGCAGCTCAAAATCGAAAATGTTGGGATAGTGCGAGTCACCAGCTAACAGCGTACGACGACCGGACATGTTGCTGAGCTGGGGAGCACAAGAGAGCGACGTCTCGACGTACGTTCGTAACGATGCGTCCCGCCCGATATTCCTTTCGGCGACGTATGGACGTTCTTTCAGTTAGACTTTTCTGTGGTAGCCATCGATGGCTATAGGTAGGTCTCTTTCCCTTACGACGTAGGTTCTTAAATGAGTGTATACGGGCACTGGTCAAACCAGTAAGGACTCGGCAGCATCTTCTCAGTAGCCTGCCCGCATCTACTGGCTAACTACTAAGCCCTAACATAACAAAATGCGATGTCAACATAGGGATCTGGCAATAGGGTGACTCGTTTTTTTAAACCATTATTATGTGTACCATCAGAGTAGACGTTCTTCCCGTATCAATGGCTTACGTCTGTATGATTTGAAATCGTCTGCAATGAATGAGCAGGTGTTACATTTTTAATTAGGCGCAACAAGTCAAGCTTTATATAACACCCCACTAACCTTACAAAAAATATAACCAGCGCATAGTCCGCAATGATTGTGCAGTCATACATACACGCCTATTCATGTTATGATATATACCTCCAATAGTAAAAGTAATTCAAATTATTAAATCTGTGAGGTCACGAACGCATTTAATCATTATGTTAACTTTACTGAGAAAGGCCGTTTTTTTATTCAGTCTCAGGACAAATCGCTCATCGAAATCATATTCATAAAGCAGAATACAAAGAGTTTTACTAAAACAATGAATCCCAACTTGAAGGAGGGAAAGGGGGTCGAAAGCAAATTTTTATTACGGCTCGATTTCCTTCCGGTAACACGCGTATAGCATCCTGACATGATCTACGATTTTGTAAAACAAAATTAGCCCTATATTTGCCTACGAAACCAGACTAACCGTTATGCAGAAGGACATTATTTTTGACTCAATAAACTGATAAATATAAACTGTTTGCAAAAAACACGACATTTTATAGAATCGCAGAGCCGCAATGGTTGTAGCCAGTGATTCTGTCAATGTATGTTTTAGGGATGTTAAATTTTCATGGAGATGGTCTCTGGTACGGCCTTTTACGAAATCATTATCACTAGTCCGGTCTGTATTAGTTCGTCAATGCCGTTCTACTGTGAGATCGGTAATGAGTCTGCACTTTTTGCCAACTTCAGTTTCACTTGATTTCACCAGCTGCTAAACGATTGCGTACAATCAATTTTCTCCGTGAATAGCTGACTTGATAGCCCGTACCCTATACGAACACGATTTCATGAACAAACAGCCCGCTAAGCGACAGGCCGTTATTGATTATTCTTCCCTCACAGCAGTTAGTAAAAAAAAAAACCGTTCAACTTTGGTATAATGTTAAACGATGTTGTAATTATCCATGGACGGTGTCCCCTTAGCTTGGCTCACCTGACTGCTGAGAACGATACTGGGTGCATTTTGGGCTTCCCCAGCGTAGCGCAAAAGAAAACAGTTATTTATTGTTTTTCGGACTAGGGTTAAACTGTTCGTCATTTACTCGCTCGCTCATGTCGTAATATCTATTTAGACTTAATGTAACAAAATTGAGCCAATTAGATGAATAGATAGAGAGTGATCTCGACGTTAAATGAATCCCACTGCAAATGCTGATGTCAAAAGCTCAGAAGATTTCTAGAGATAATCGGCCAGCAATCGCTTAAATACGCAACCCCAGAATTTACATGACCACGCTCAGTGTTTGCCCGACTGACAACCAGGTTTTACATTTCATAGAACTGGAAAATCGTTAGGTGACACATAGTGGATTTGCCTGCTGTATCTACTGTTCGATCGCGCTGGATAGCAGTAACTTTCACTAGAGAACGGATAACAATCTCTTGCAGATAAAATCGTTTTCTTTATGAAGCCGCATAGAATAAACAATGGTACTCACTAACATAGGCGAACGACGACGACGAGGAGGTTTCCAGCTAACTAAGACCTGCTCCAATGTCATAGTGTTATTCAAGATAGCCTATGAACATTGAAGTCTTCTTGAAAATCTTGATTGTGTTTCTGGATCAGTTTCAAAAATCATATTATGGCCCATTGAAGCTATTTAATTATCGCTTGATCCGTGACTCTTGTTTATGGAGAACTAAATTCGATTACATAATGGTCCACGGGTTCATCGTTCTGGGTGGCTAAAGGCTCTTGCCTATTTTCGTATAACTTTTTAGGTCAAGTTTCCCAGAGCTTAAATGCTTTTTTGAGTTACTCTAACGCCATACCCATAGAAAACGGAGCGCTTTAGGAATATTCGATGTTTATTATAGCGGGGTACAATACAAAAAGGTATATATCATTCCGAGAAACAGTGATTCGACTTATTTTGCAGACGGCTTTCCATTCTTGGTATGCAGAGTTAGGGAGCTTATCGTTTGACTTTCTTCAATCTCCTGTTATCTCTCACTCGTTATCTTATACGCGGTGGCTTGGATAGGTAGGTCTCTAAATCCGAGGCGACCAGCTGGGTCGAGCTCGTTATACGATACGTACACATAGATGCGTAACTTGAGTTACCTGCTCTTTTAAATTACCAATGGACTGAACTTATAACTCAATAGTAATTTATGTTGTGTGATATGTTTGGCAACCAGAGCATACAAAAGCGAAGCTATACAAGGACAAGCAAATAGCGGTAGAACTTCAACAGAACATCGACTCAAACATAACACATACATTTAAGAAACAGTTATAGCGGAATAGTCAAATGCAGGTTTTCCTCCAAGTTCTGCCGACACATTTTCATGTTTGACTATCAAAGATCATTCTAACAAATAACTTGCGCCCTTCAGCTTTGATTTTTTTTTAAAGGAACAAGTGCACTCGTTCTGATAAGGGCACTGTCGTGTTAAAGCTATTTGTGGATGCAGTGATTTTTTGTATCCAGCAATTGTTCTGCGAACGTTTTGTTGGCTGCACAAGATTTTTATAAATACCCCGTGTATTAGATAAACACCATATAAACCGAGAATATCTGAGAGAGCTCGCATTTGCGCGCGATTAATACGACTAATCTTGTCGGGAATGTTCTCAAATTAAAGGCATTCATTTAAACAAAAGGCTTCTTTACTGCAGGGGTAAAACCTATGAGACATAATCCTTGTTAGAACCTCAGTTAAGCTCATCTACAGGGTGTATCGAAAACAACGGGTGTTCCGCCCAAAGTTATAATATTTATTAACCATTGCGTGCAGTGATCTGTCTCAATTCCTTCAGATCGGCGCTACCTTGCGGTTCGTATATTTGCATAAAGTTTAATCGAATTGAGTTGAAATTATCAAATATTATACGACTAGTGTTAGATTTTAGTGTATCGGTTTTCGTTAGCGCTTGTTTTGGAGGTGTCGAAGTTATTCTATATTTAAGCAGATGAGATGTACGGCTCACAAGCTAAATGTCTAGGAAAAGCTCTGTAGAACGCGAACATTGGTCAAATGTATTGTTACAGATGTTCGTAACGCGTAAATGCGTCGCGTGGAACTTGCCAAAAAAAGGGAAATTATCACACGTTCAACTTAACAATCTGTCCTATCTTATTAAAATCTTAACAAAGCGCAAAATCATAGACAGAAATTAATTGGCAAGTTGTGTATAAAGACAGACTGGCATAACTGTCGTCTGATAACATCATGTTTTCCTCCACTCAAGTGCGATAGTTTTTTTTCTGGATTACTAAATAGCGGAATAAGGCTAATTTGATGTAACTTACTATATATTACAATATCCATTTATGGTCTGGCTGAGTTAGCTGAAAATATTAGATAAGGAACTCCGGGGCACGTAACAGCGTATTGAAGTATGCTGCAGAAATTTAACTCTAGTTCTCTATTCGGAAAAATTTTAAGAATAGGGCAATTCATTCAGTGTGCATGAAGAAACCGTTCGAGTCATTTAAACTACGTATAACACTCGAATAAATGTGTGCAGGAGAGGTAACAAATGCTTCTCCAGGAATATCGCCTGAGTGCCAGTGGTGATAACTAGACTGTTAGTTAAGCGGGCCCCAAAAGCTGCTTTAAATAGTGTGCAGTGATAACAGATGGTGCTTTAGAGAGGTTGGCGGATCACCAGCCCCATCCTTATTACCGGTGACCATGAAAGTGATTCGGTCGATGCACATTACGGAGTACCATAATTTCACCTCACAGTCGTTAAGCAATATCTGAGCTATTATAAAGCACTAATTACAGTGTCATGGAACTATTCCTGAGCTTGATTCCGCTAGCTATCCGTTAGTCTATTGAAAGTAACAAAGCTGTTTATGATATCTTCGGCTACTTACCATATATAAACAATCTATTTTTTCATACGTTTACGCTTGAATAAATAGTAGTACGCTACACATGGTAACTAACAAACAGCTCTCCAATGACCCACAGCTAATGGAAAATCTGACGCCCATACATTCTTAAATTTCATAGACACCCGCCGACTGTCAAACATACGCTGCACATAGGCGAGAGAGAGTGCCAGCAGAACGGATGGTGCCGCAAACTTCGATGCTCAGCCACCTCGTCCACATACTAGTCCGCCACTGAGTTCAATCTAAGCCTGTAACCATATCGTTCCGATGCTACAGAAAACTCACAAAAAGTTTCTTCGAATTGCTCTTTAATACGATGCATTTGTGTAAGCGAACATTTGAAACTGGTCACCAATCGAAAGCTCAGACGCAGCAAAAGCCCCAGCTAAATCCAATATGGCGTCGATAGCCGCCACTAACCCTCCGAGCTTCTAGCCCTTATTTTGTGAAACGGTGCTTGTCTAGCATTGTACCGAGCTGCCCTATGTAATGTTAAGCTCCGATGTGCTGTTGTACGCCAAGTTTTATGATATGATGTCGTCTCCTTGTGCCCATTGCTAGTAGGATTGTTAGATAGGCATAAAATACTGCGCGCCTCTTTGGCTCAGGGCATTCCAGGCAACTATGGAGATGGATCTTACGCACCTTCCGGTCACCAGTATGTGCATTAGTATAGTGTTTGGTGTAAACAAATCGGGATGACGACCTGCTTTAGCCACGAGGAGTGCATATTTGTCTGTCGTTATCGTCAAGTAGATATTTGTATTTGTTGGGTTGTACACAATAGGGTTATATGATGGCTCCATATGAGCACGACGTAGGGACTGTTACATTGTTGGTGGGTTAAGCCCACCGAAATCAATCTCAGGCGTAAAATTGTGTACGTGACATAAGGTTAACATCCAAAACTTCACCTGGTAGTTTTCGTGCTGGTGTGTCATAGTAACAGAGGTTAACTAAGACTATTTGCTAGTTGACTGTAATAAAACGATGACTAACATTCTGCGTCAGGTGGACATTTCGAAGCGACCCTCCTCTTGTGCGCGGGCGCAGTGCTTACAGTTACCCCAAGCTGGACTATACTTTCAATTAGGCTGTTTCGCGCGTTGTACTGATTCGAACTTGATCAACTGCCGACATTTAGATACGAATTCAGTTAACCTACGCATATGCCAACAACATATGTTGAATACATGGCAAACTATATCGAGGTTATCCCACTTCTGGGTAATCAATAACAAAACGATAGCCCCACACAATTATCATCGTGTGTAGTTGGATCTGAAGCCGAAATTCGGTGTCTTTTGTGACACATCGCGTGTCTTACGAAACGCCAGAAATTGCGGTGACCTCGTGTTTAAAATAACAAATATTATGTGCCAAATAATCGCACCTGCGCTTATTATATGCAGGAAGTTTTGGCAGCACTCGTAGTACTTTTTTCTTATGAGTTTCATCCTAATCTGAAGGAAATCACTAGAACTATAGGACCTTTGAAGTGTTGTGAAATTCCTCTATGAAACACCATTACTAGGTGTGTTGATATTTACAGGCACTGCATTAGTTATATTAATGGGCATCTTGCAGTTCTGAGCGCCGAGGATCAGTATTTGGTAATATTGACGTCATGAGTCTATAGAAAGATAAACAATTTATCTCTTTAAAAAAAGTTAAACAATTTAACTTTTTTTTGCACGTGTGCGTGTATATGGTCGCACGTTATATTTTCTAGATATATGTATTTTAATATATATGAGATATTGTGATGTATTAGATTATTTTTTGGCTCGATAAATACGAATTGCATAGATTTTCACCGTTCTTTTGTTGTTTGTGGACGATCAACAGTTGCCTCCAGTGAGGCATCTACTGTCCCCCCAATACCTTCAGTCCATTTGATACGATACGTACCAGATAACTTTTGCCACACTGATGTCATGTTTACGCGCATCCTTCTCCGCCAAGGTTTTTTGAGGGTCTTCGTTAATTTTATTCTTCGTTGCTTAAAGTTGTGTTTCAAAATTTCTGTCAAGTTTAGTTTGTCGAATAGAAAGCCGTTATCTTGATCCGCCGAAGTTAGCGTTGAGATGCTGTAATCGAAATTAATGTTAATGTACGGATGAGAGAAAAACTGTTGCCCTCTTAGACCTCTTGTCGGTTCTCTTCAATTGCTGCGTTCTTTGCTACCGCCTCGCGAATACGCAACTGAAAGTCGATCGCGATGGTACTGACAACGGCGACGACGCCATCGCGTTTTCGAGCATCCGCGCGAATCTCCAGAAAATGTTCGCCTCTCAGAGTTATACGAACGGACATCACAAGGAAATGTTTTGCCCGTTTTACGTCGTCACCACGATCGGCAATGGTGCTGAAGCGAAACGTAAAAATCGAGCTGCGGACGATTTTTCTTGAGGGGACAGAGGAACTGAGCGAGATGTCGGCTAGTGTCGACCATTTACGTATTCCCACTCCTCGCTATTCGTACAGAGATTTATAGATAGCTACACAAATGTTCGTTCCTCTGCGGACAACGGGGAATTATCGTACTGCGGGTGATGTCGATAGCGCACATAACATATTTAGAATTGCGTACGAATGTGACGCGCGGCGACCAGTCTGTGGCGTTTCGAGAGAAACTGTAACAGAAGTAGTTGCACTTTCTGTTGTTCAAGACATCAACAGCGGTAATAACGGCAGCTACTTTTCCGGCGTCGTCAACGCTATCACCGTCAGCGTTGGCATCATTAAGAGCAGCAGTAGATGGGTGATGAAGAGTTGATTTCATAGGACGTGTTTGGTTTCGAAGTTACGCTCTCCTTGGCATTCGGCTGGCGGCGTATGTTTCCAACGGATATGAACTTCTATGACTTGTATTTTACCCCCCGTTCCACGGACCTTAAGTGTTCGATATGTTGCTCAATGTTTACTGTCATTAAAAACCAGTGCACCTAATCCTTGCCTAAACACAGTTTCCTCTGGCAAATGATTGGCTATAATCAGAAGTGAAATGTGATGGTTATATGATAGAAGAATAGTTGCGACCGATGTGGACTTGTGTATGAAGGGCCATACACAAAGAGGTTTACGTTTGTAGCCCTGTGCCAGAATCCTGTGTGACCTTTTAAACGTAGAACTGCTCTTTTTTTTTTAAGGATGTCACCTTGCGTAACTCGAGTGTTTCTGGGGATGCCCGCATCAATTTGCTTAGTGGACAAAGTGACTGCGCACAGTTATGGTACGAAATGAAACATCACGAATCCCCGAAAGCTGTAATGTACTAATTGTCGACGATTTTAATCATATTCATAAAGGAATTGTATGCATTTGGATTGAAGATCCTCAAATTCAGCTGGAATATTTAATATCGCTCGTCTTGCAGGTTAACGAACAACTGTTCACAGCAGCGACTATTTCCGATTTTGCTAAGTATTTACTTCAATTTGATGTTTTACGTGTAACAAATAACTCAGGTGTACATTGAACGGATTTCTGTTCTAATTCATAAGCGCGTACTTATGTAAGCAGATTTAGGAACACGAAAACGAGATTCTGCGATAGTCGCTTGATCTTTTAAAGATTTTGCAGTTCACACAGAGCTAACTGATTGGGTGAGTTGTCTGTGCTATTAAAGTCGATGCGAAGTACATATTGAGCATAGAACGACTCATGCTACTGTCAACTTTTAGTAAGTAAATACGTTAGGTCATTAAGATCAATGCGTCAGTATTCCACGTAACCTTGTTTTTATTGTGCATTCAGTGCGTGGATGTAAACAGTTGTGTTTTCATTATAAGTTTCCAGAAAAAAAAAGTTTTTAGCTTGCTTCTACGTTCATATGTGGAAGTTTGTATTCACATACGATTTTGAGAAATCAGTCCAAAGTTCCTTACGCGTATCCGCCTGCACTTGTTGGTGATGAGATGCATAAAACGGCCTGCATTTCATCTCATGTAGTTTTAAATCATTCAGTACCCAAAAGTCGTAAGGCTAATACATTAAACGTGTTTCTTTTAGTATTTGTTACATTTTTCTAGACCGCGTGGGAATATTATTCTAATGATCACGCAGTATACGTAACATATTATATTACTCAGTGTTCTGTCGATACGAACGGAGAATGAACTCGAATTACTTTTTTTTTTCAGTTACTCCCCGCTTAATATACGAGAGTAGCCATTTAATTCAAGCAGCACGTGAACGACGTTAAAATTGTATTAGCATTTTTCCCAGTTTTTATTTTAACAATGCAAAAAATATTACTTCAGCTTGTCTCTTACACTAAGGTAATTTAGTTAACTGGGCTGCAAACGACAGCGTCAAAGGTCTGGGCCGCCTGCATATTTAAACTTATGCTTTTCAACTTACTGTTTTGAATACTTGTAGGTCGAGGCGTTATTACAGGAACAAGGCCCTTAATATTGCAGAGTGCCAAGGTAGAATTAAATTAAGGTAGAATAGAAGCTTTTATTTTTGACCTAAGTTGCAGATCAAAATGCGTGTAAAGTATGTACTAACTGATTAATCATTTGCATCGTTTTATACTCAAGTGTTTTGTTTGTAGCTAACTGTCAGTTTCATCGCCCCTGCTACCCTGACCTACGGATCTTTCTCTAAAAACTAATTTTCTTAACTAGATTATAAAAAAAAGCTACTTAAAATGGCCCGACTATCATGAAGTGCTACCCTGCGGCAAAATTCAAAGTTCCGGAATTCAGTGACTAAAAAAGGTCTTAGTTGCCACCTATTTATAATGGATGTGCAGTATGCCGCTGGTTATTGATGCAGATTTCCGTTCCGACAATAATTCGGTAACTATATGCAACCAAAACATTATCTTGCTCTCAGGGCAAAATCGACGAAATAGGCTCACCCGTAAGCCGGTTAGAAACAAAACTGAAATATAAATATTAGACCTAACTCGTTTTATGATTACTACATATTCTGCCATACTATATTATTACTACAGTTATGCCATGCTCAGGAATTCAGCTTGTCAAACAGATAGGAGCAACAGCGTAGTCTTATTGAGATACATCTATATACAGATCGCAAGCAGCCGCAGTTCTTTTTCTCCGTGGTCGTATCGTTGTGGTCCAGACACTACAATAATTTTCGTTTCTATAAATGGTAGAAGGAAAACATTACGAAAGTGAAGTTTGATTCTGTCTAATTATTTGACTTAATTCCGTTTTTGTTGCTCATCCCGTATTTTGAAGGTACCAGGTACATGAATGCAGAACCAATGCAAACTAGAGAGATTTACAGACAAAAAAAAATTCTGACCATGAATAAAATTACCAATTTCAGTGTTAATAAAGTATATTATAAAGATATATATTAGTACTATTATATAACAGGAAATAAGCTTTTACGGTTTCAGCATTGTAAGCCTTCGATTTCAATTGAATATGAGCTGGACCGACGAACTATCGGCTAAGCAAGAAAATTTTCAAGCATAGCAAGTGGCACCGTTGTTATTATCGGACAATACAGCAAATTAATGTAACACCATCTTATTTGTGGTTTCACGTTTTTTTCTGACCTGAATAGACCGAATGGATAGTTCGGTCGCTGGTGCCACGGAAGGCGCTGTCGTACCAGCCGGTGTCGTCGAGCCTGCGAGACTGGAACATTCGTCAGATAAGCATCCACGACAAGCCCTTGATGCCATTAACGTACTTCGACTTCATCGGGAACTTTGCGACGTCGTCCTCGTCGTCGGGAGTAAGAAGATCTTCGCTCATCGAATTGTGCTATCGGCATGCAGTCCATATTTTCATGCCATGTTCACTGGCGAATTGGCTGAAAGTCGACAAACGGAGGTAAGCTCTCGTCCTTTTGCTTTGCTAATGAAGGTGTTCCCTAGGCCATTTTTATATTCCATAGTATTTACATTTAGTTTGGATAAATATGTATATTGGTACAGATTCAATTATAGTCGGACCATACGCTATGTATACAAATGGTTAAAAGGTCTGGCGCCTATTGTGTAATTACGAGGTCGGGTTTTTTGCCAGCTATATATATGGATACGCAACGTGTGATCTTTGATGAAACCATATTTCGTTAGCGTATCCAGCTCGATCGGAACGAAGTCCGGAATCATTTTAGGTTTCGAGCGTGTCAAGAAAAAAAGCAAAAATAAAGACTTCGGTTTTAGTTCATCCTTTGGAGGTCATCGATCGCATCCGATCACCACAAAATGCAGTTTCGAAAGCGGGCCACAATTAAAATGTAGGTGGGTGCTTAAAACTATTCCATACACGGATGTCTTCAGAAAACGGATGATTGTAAGAAAACACGAACGATATGATCTACTTCCATTAAGCTCCCCTGACAGGCCGCAGTATAACGACTTCATTCAAAAGTGAATGTGGCCTCGTTTTTATTCTAAGAGACGCTGCATTCACTCATCGGTATCAATGTAACTTCTTTTCGAATGCAGAAGAACCACTACTTTTTTGCATTATTAAAAATAGCATTATAAACATTATGGTGTTTTTCTTTATTATTCTTTAGTATAACTTTGTTTTCGTTGTTGATTTGTTTGTTGAAAGTTTAATGATAAATCTGAGTGTTTTCATCTGTGTTCAAACAGTCTCAGGAGCGAACAGACATCAGCACCTAATGAAACGGCCGAAACTAAAAAAGAAGATTATTTAGAAAATATACAGGCTGCAAAAAATGAAACTGAATATATTTATTGCGTAAATCATTAAGTCTTTATTTTGAATTTGTACGTAATGATTGTCCTATTTTGGGAAAATAATTGACCTTATTTCACTTACAGCTTGGACATCTTCTCTTTGTATACACTACAGCTATTAATTAGCCCTACTTCGGTAATGTTGTCACTAATCAGGCCATTTGCTACATTTGCAGGTAACGATTCGCGACATTGATGAGTTTGCTATGGAGTTAATTGTGGATTTTGCTTACACATCACGGATCGTCGTCCAAGAGTCAAACGTACAGATGTTACTGCCAGCGGCCTGTTTACTCCAGATGACAGAGATTCAGGAGGTGTGTTGTGAGTTCCTCAAACGTCAGCTTGATCCTTCCAACTGTCTCGGCATTCGTGCCTTTGCAGATACCCACGCCTGCCGAGAGCTACTGCGTATAGCCGACAAGTTTACTCAGCACAATTTCCAGGTACGGTACTAACTTTGCTTAGGAATGCTTTTATTATAATACGTACAACAATCGGAGCATGTCAGAATAATCCACTTTGGCTCTTAATCTAGTTCTTATATGACTTTAATGTACTATAGATGAGCATCGAATATAGCTCAGATCTGATATATATATTATAGTTGTAGAGTATGTCTTTTCTAACATAATCATATCCAGACATATGTGCCTCTGTTTCGTAGTAAATACGTTTCAGCCTATCGGGCTCTTCTCGGTGTTGTCCTAGGGGAAATAGAAACAATTTTATCAGTTTCTATATAAACTAGTTTTATACGATAAGATGAAATTTTCTATTCTTGGTCGAAAATGCTGTTTAAGCCTGGTTATTTGATTGCGACACTCATACTCGCCCTCTTTTCCTCGTTTGATCTATGTTTGGCCTCGCGTGGGCACTGCACGATTGCTACCGAGTTGACAGGCTGATTCTCTGTATAGCACACGAAAGTAAGGATGCATTACACCGGCGAATGCGGCAAGAGAGGACATGAAATTATGCGTCCTGGACCGTTTTGTGTAAATGCACGCCGGGTTTTTCTGCGTCTTCTCAGGCCCAAAACGTCAGCAAGGCCCCATATGGGGCAGGAAAGGGCTATGGAAGGAGTGGGTTAGGATATGGGAAGAATGATGCCGACCTGACACACCCATCACTGACCCAATGGTAATGGATCCTATTCGACGTTGACCGATCTGTGCCTAACCTTTTTTCTAATGCTTTTCCCATGCAGAAAAGAGAACTGATACGTATCGGTCAGCCTATTGAGCTGGCGGCTTTGGTCACAAGCGACTGCCGTCGTTGTCAGCTATCTGCTCCGTATCCCAAAAATAAAGCGACATACTATCTAAGTCTACACAAGTATCTATGTGACATAGACCTACCTTCCTCCTCCGTCTTACACTCCAATGTAGGGTTAGTTGCTTTTAAAATTAGTTGTGTAGATAAACCTGTTTCGTAAAGAAGCCTTCCGCATTGTATCTATTCATGCTTGTGAATAACATGCTGTTGGACACAATATCAAGTTAGTCATGCCAATTATCAGGTCACCCATTTATTTAAACCTTCCCGCCACATTCCAACCCTGTTTAATCCCGTCATCATTACTGATGTATATTGATGTTTATTTTGGAACTATAGAGCCTTTTGTTAAATCTCAATTTAATCGTAGAATACGAACATGTTTTTTTTTTTTTACTAAAATTACACTAATAATGTATCGCTTAATACAAGAAGGCGCTTTCCGTGAGCTATACCGCATGTGTGGGAAAACCAAATTTCGTTCTACGGTGTTCTTTATAGATTTGTCTTCTTATTCTGTTGAAAACAATTTCTTAGGTTCCTATTTCATAATGCGTCTACGAAAGAGATGCTGACATTTTGTGGTATTGATATAACTGTCTGTTTTCCTTTAAATATTGTTTGGGCCATGTTTCAAGTCTACCTCTTTATAAAATAATAATGTAAAGATTATTGCGATTTTACTGGCGATGGGACGGTTGACATTTTCAGAAAGAAAAAAAACTGTGTCAGTCCTTAGCGGCGACACCATTGCTTTTAAAATCAGTCGCATTTTTTGACGTGTTTATTCAAAATATTGACGTTTTTAGGAAGTCATGGAGTCTGAAGAGTTCCTTCTGTTACCGGTAAACCAGCTAATGGACATAATCTCCTCGGACGAGCTAAACGTTCGCTCAGAGGAGCATGTATTTACAGCTGTTATGTCATGGGTGAAGCACAACGTTACCGAACGTCGCCAGTATCTTGGTCAGATCCTCGGCCACGTACGGTTACCACTGTTAAGTCCAAAGTATCTCGTCGGTACAGTCGGAAGTGATCTTCTCGTCAAAAGCGATGAGATCTGTCGCGATTTGGTCGATGAAGCCAAGAACTATCTCTTATTACCTCAGGTAAGTAAACATTTGATTAATGGAGGCACTAATGGAATTGGAAAGCTCAAAAAATCCATACAGTTCGTGCGATTAAAAAAATCTGAGTCAATAAGTTTTATACAGAAATTAATGCTACGAACTCCAAAATGTGTTCACCCGTAACACATCGTATTACATATTAACCGGTAGTAAATACCAGTTAGGTATTATGCCACGTATATCCTGAATTAGATCACTCGACATTACATGATGTTCTGCGAACAAACAGGTAAGGACTAATTTTGCAGTTAGTTGTTGAAGCTATCAGACAAAGACGCTACAATATAGATAGATTAGGGAAACACAGATCACCAAGTATTTCTAAACAGTGCAGGAGTATAATTCCATTGTTATTGTTATTACTTCGAATTAGGCTTCGAATTGCATTTCGCTGTTGTAGGAGCCCGAATTGTGAAATTATGTAATATTCAATAGCATCTAGCCTGTTTTCTGCAGAAGTACATACGAAATACAGGCGGCGTATCTATTGTACGATGATAAAGTTAAGAAAAGGGCGAATGATGTTAAAGAGAAGTAAATAGGAATGAGCTGAATCTTCCTAATCCTGTCGATTAGAAATACTTTCATCATAAAAGGAACTATCCGTGCTTCGTTTATCATGCACAGTTGTATTGAGGAATGTCTTCGAAATTTCGCGAAATTCATATGGCGTTTTCTTTTGTCCGCATACGCTTAAGACTTGCTTGGATCAATCATTGTTTTAATTCTGCGTAGGAACGACCTCTAATGCAAGGTCCTCGCACTCGACCACGGAAGCCAGTGCGCCGGGGAGAGGTTCTTTTTGCTGTGGGTGGTTGGTGTTCCGGGGATGCGATAGCTAGCGTCGAACGCTATGATCCGCAAACAAACGAATGGCGCATGGTAGCTCCGATGAGTAAGAGACGCTGCGGAGTCGGGGTGGCTGTACTAAATGATCTACTTTATGCTGTCGGAGGTCATGACGGCCAAAGTTATCTTAACTCGATCGAGCGATTTGATCCACAAACGAACCAGTGGAGTTGTGACGTTGCCCCAACTTCCAGCTGCCGAACCTCAGTCGGAGTCGCTGTTCTCGACGGGTAGGTAATGGCCGTACTAAACAGAAGTACAGCACAAAGAACTAAGAGAAGTTCTGACAGTAGATTTATAATACTTTGTAGTGTGCTTGTGTGCGACACGAAGCATATATCTAGATTAAACTATTTGCTTTTCAGATTGTCCAGCCCAAAACTCTCTTGCCATTATTACATAATTGTTTAGAATTTTTCGGAACAATCGAGTGCTATTTGCATGCTTCTATATCGCATGGTATATTGAACTCTATACCATTTATGCATGTGCTAGCAGCTTTTAAGTTTCTGGAAAGAGAAACAATCTACTAAATATTAAGTAAGTTTAAGTGATCTACATTTCAATATTGACGTATCGTAAGAATCTCGATGTATATATACAGAACGATATACAGAACCTATTAGATACGATTGCCAAAAATAACGTTGTGTTATTGAATAGGTATTTATATGCTGTAGGCGGTCAAGACGGTGTGTCCTGTCTCAACTTTGTGGAACGTTACGATGCCGAGAAAAACCGATGGACAAAGGTTGCTCCTATGGGAAGCAAACGCCTGGGCGTAGCAGTGGCTGTTTTAGGAGGAAATCTCTACGCAATGGGTGGCAGCGATGGAACATCGCCTCTTAACACTGTTGAGCGCTTCGATCCGCGCACAAATCGATGGACGTGCGTGGCACCGATGGGCACAAGGTGACGACTTGTAGCATTTGATTGTAAACTGTAATATGCTAGTATGAACTTAGTAATAAGGCTGTTTTTATCAAGTTGGACAAACACAACGTGTGTACGCAGTAAAACACCAGCCTAAACCTGTGGTTTCCCGGGCTCGGCATTACAGGTGTTCCTTCTGAGCAATGAAAGCTACCACTGCACGGTAGTTTTTTCAGCTCAGACATGACTTCTCCATGGAGAGCCATTATTATCGAGTATATAGCGATCGTTTAGTTTTTCTTACTATTTCTTACTTTTGATGCCAATTACAGGCGAAAGCATCTCGGCTGCGCGGTGTATAATAACATGATCTACGCTGTTGGCGGTCGCGATGATACTACTGAATTATCCTCAGCCGAAAGGTATAATCCTCAGCTGAACACTTGGCAGCCCATCGTCGCTATGACGTGTCGGCGAAGCGGTGTTGGGCTAGCGGTGGTTAACGGTCTACTTTACGCGGTTGGCGGGTTTGATGGAACGACATACCTCAAAACGATTGAAGTTTACGACCCAGATACTAACCAATGGAAATACTGCGGTAGCATGAACTATCGGCGACTTGGAGGCGGTGTTGGGGTGGTACGGTTGCCTCAATGCGATATGACAACACATTTCTGGTAAATGAGAAATAGAACGGATGCAGCAGTAACCTAGAAAGAATCTAACGATGAAGGACATACCTTAGTTATAAATAGCTCTTTTTAAAGGTGAAGGTCGTGTGAACTGCTCGAAACTGTTGATACTCGTCTAGTTGAAATTAAAGGACATCTTTCGCAATACACCGTATCAACGTAAGAAGGATCAAAGTGCATACGGTAAGCTCGGCTCTTTTTCATGCAGTGAACTATGTGAGCTGACGCCAACCAGGAAGACTTGTAATACTAACGAAAGGATGCGGGCCACGTCAAGACCGGTGACGCACATGACGTAGTATATTTAATTTTGACGACGAGTTGATAACTAAGAAAGTTCAGGTGGAAGTTCGTTTCGGTGATGAATCGCTAATGATTCTAGTTCACACTTATGGTATGTATACACATATATACAAAACACCGCACCTAGAGGCTTGTGTTCAATTGAGAATGAACTTTGTACGAGCGATAGTGGGGTGGCCTTAATTCTACAAAATGCTCTGAATCCGCATCACTCTGGTGTTGTAGTTATTACAGATTTGACTAAAAATCATAGATTCCTGACTGTAGCAGAGCTGTTGTTACTGTATACTAATGACAAGTATAGGAGAATACACGTTAACACTACTAGTTACACGAGGCACACAGGCATTGTGAATGCAAATCTTATAAGCGTTTGTATGGGTGCGTGCATTGGCCATCTGCCTAAGGCGTGACATAAGTTTGCTGTTGCTCACTCATTGCTAACCCTGTAACATGGCCATTAATTAGTCTTACAAGTAAATGTCCGCCAGCCAAGAGGAGAGTGGAACCAATGTCACTGCAACAAGCAGCCGATCTTTAGGTCATAAGTGTCATAGTTTTATTTGTATTTGAATATTTACTTGTGTACTCATGGTTCTTCCGTACATTATATCTATGTAGTGTAGCGTTTATGTACAAAACTTGATATTCGGTCGTTTTAGAGACAGTGTGCTTCAGCTCTGTGAGACGGCCATTTAAACATTTGTAAATGAATCGCGCTGAACGGTCCTGAACATCGCAAACTGAATTTGAAGTACAACTATTTTTTTTTATCTATTTAGTGAGAATAAGTTCAACTTTTAGCGGTTCAAAAGAAAGATCTAACCAAGCGTCTATCACTGATTTGAAAACAACTCTATTGAAAAAATAAAAACATACAAGTAATCAGGTCAATGGCTATCTAATGCTGACATCAATTGATGATCAAGTAACCATAAACAACTATGCTGATAAGTGTACGTCGATAAAACGCTTAAAAATACATACTTTTAAATCATAGATGAACAACTAGTTTTAATTGCGTTGAATGAACAGGCAAACGCAGATGAGTTGCAAAATAAAGGTTCTGTGTCGAACCGCTTATTTTTTAGATTGGCAGTTCGAGGTTAGTCTGTTTATCCTGTTTATATATTCTTGAATACCTGTACTGCGTTGAGTATTGTGTAAATTTGAAGACGGTCTCGCATAATACATTATAGGAAAAAAATAAAAAGACAAATATGGCAGTAATGAAATCTTTATCAAGTGTCAGACATTAATGTGTGAGCTATAACTGTGAAATGGTAAAAAAAAAAAGAAAAAGTGATTCATGTGGAACAATCTCAATTACTGCAATTGTTGAAAAAACCGATTAACCACACATGATTGCTGATTACTCCATATGACTGAGGGCTAATACGAGTGTTTCTAAAAAATAATTGTTAGATTGTATGGTGAATCTTTTAGGGACGTGTTTAGCAAAGAGCGGAGCTAAAGGAAAGTAAACATACTCTACACATATAAGTCGCTAGCAAACGACAAGGCAGCATTTTCAGCCGCTTCAGTTCTTCCATAATTATTTTGATTTTTAATGTATTAAATTATTGTTTATTAAGCCATCCGTAAACCTTCAGTAAAATGAAAAGGGATAAACATACATATAGAACTAAACTGGTGATCACATTCTGTTCACGCGCGGACGCAGCCAATATTACCCTGGATGCGCATTAAGGGAAGCATAACTATTGGCATAAAAACGAACGATTGTAGCCCTTACTGTTGGAAATTATCAATGTATATATAGATGTCTTCGTTATCATACGGATGTCTCGGTGAGATGTGTACTGAAACAAGAAACGAAATGAGTAAATAGATGGATAACTACATATGGTGTGTAAGCGAAATGTGTAGTAAGTTGAATCATATAATAGATATGAGTACTATGAAGGTGCTTCGCGCAGATCTATAAAATTTTTCATGGAACGATAAGGGTGATAGTGTTATTACACAGAGCTACTACGTAAATGAGAATAAAATGCATGTTCTCCTAACTAGAACTTTCCACCTATCTATTTATACGCAATTTTATTCACGAATATCGAAGAAAATAAAGCTCAGTGCATACGCCCTTAACATGCTGATAACATGAAGTGAAAAATTGCTTAATACAAATTATGCTTATAATGGTTTAACATAATCCTATCTATGCATCTACAAATGAACAATACCTTAATCTGCAAAAGGACATTGAAACAGCTTGATGATATCATACTCTTTTGCCCCCATTGCTGTGTCAGGTCAAAAAAAAAACGACAAATTGTAGTTCTAACAAACCGAGCAAGTTTTTCACATTCTCCATTTAGATTTGACTAACAGGATCATCGAATGCATGATTTACAAAGAATTAGAGAAGTTACCCATGCTTTGCAAACGCATCATGCAACGATTTCCTTGAACTATACTTCTACCTTTTGTTTATGATTTGTTTCAAGTCAGCCAAGGACATCCTATCGTTTATTCAAACTCGTCAAAATTGCTCGTCGATCTTTTTTGCCTATGTTATTGCCTTCGGTTGGCACAAATTGTATGACCTGGTCAACAGCCAATGTCGGAGACAAACGAATTCACAGAGGCTTCAGATTTCCAGACTATGCAGAGCGTGCAATCCTTTAAAGCACTTTAACATTTATGATGGAAACGAAAGCGAACGAGGGGACGCTACACTTAAATACGATACAGTAAGAAACATTGTAATCAAGTGCGATTGCGAAATTGCCTTAGAACCTGCGCGTCTGTCTTCGATCATTCGTTTTCGGCGACACACGGACAAGCAGTTCAGGCAATGCAAAAAGGCGGCTGTAATAGCTCGCACCTTAATAGCCGTAAGAACCATGGTACTAGCTAGGTCCATTATGCTAAATAATCCTTACAAAGCTTACGCACTTGAAAGTAGCATTTATGTTTATCGCGCAGTTTATTTCTATGTCGCAAGAAACGGCTAGTTTGATTTCAGTTGTTTGGCAGTTGTATATTTCCATGACCTTGTCAAATTTTATTTATGTAGGCATCTTTTCAAATAAAAAACTATTCTAATGTAATATGTTATCGAATACAAAGGTTGACAACTACCACAGTATGGCATATAGTAACGTGGCAATTTATTCGAACAGAACAATGTAGTCATAAGTACCTAGAGTCAACCATAAAATGAATCTGATTATGTTTCAGTGCATTAACGGAACTACAGTATATGCGCTTGCCAATTAGCCATAATGTTTTGTTCTCTATATATTGTGCAAATTCAACTAAAAATAAGAAACCCAAATATAATAGATATTGTAATGTCGTTAACGTGTTTATCGCAAAAGTTAAAATAAGTGCATGCTTTTTGTAATTTGAATTCAAAAATTCGCTACACTTTAGAAGAAATTAATTAGGCAGATATATATATATGTATATATATACACAACTTTTATACACATGTACAGACCAGGGTTAGCCATAATCTTCTCTTGCGTGTGAGTAAACACCACAAAGAAGTATTCAGTTATTTTACCCCAACTGTGTGAAACTACTAAGCGTTGCAGCTTTTTCATTGTGTGTACACTGTTGCCGTCTGGCTGGATTCAACCTCTACTGTATTTTATAACATACTGTCTCATTTGCACTTTTCTAAGTTTTACGTTAAATATTATTATATTTTTCTGTTTACATTATTTTATTTATACATTTTTCTGTTTTCCCTTAGTGCTACTCACAAATTGTTGTTTCGCATTTCGAAGGAAGCATTTGTCTACAATTGATCAAATAAATGTCAGAGTCTACTCATGGTGGCCTACAGCAGCGGTTACCACTGCATAAATTAATGGATGGATTTTGATGTGAGATGTTATGACTGAAGAACAGGTTTTTGGACCGATGCTGTTAACTGGTCGTTCGTAGATGAGAAGCCGGTGCCTCCACGTTGCATAATAATAATATCTTTCTGCTCAAGCTTCATTCCGTTAATCGGATCAATGCCGTCCTTCTTTATTACCTGAAAAATTAGTGACAGACATCTTGTAGCACCGCCTTCTAAATAAGATCATATGAAAAAACTATTCTTATATATGCCTTGCTCAGCCTGGAATAATGCACTCAAAAATGGCCGCAAGCACAAAGCTTTGCAGCACCATGTATTCGATTTAGTCGGCGTGACAACCCTCCATGACGTGTAGCTAGAAGCAACTCATTTACTAGATGGTGGCTGGGTGCATGGAGTGGCGGAAATTGATGGCTCGTACTCACAATCAAGTGTAAAGTTTTGAGAAAATAAATATGAAACAAGTAAAAAGCTGGAACTTTCAAGCACATGTGGTTTTAAACAGCTGCTTGTTTTGGCACAAGCTTGGAGACTGCATTTATCGTACAGCGATTGTGAAACGACCAGATGAGCATAATAACTTAAATAAAATGTTCATACTTGAGTTTTTACCTTCTCGAGACATTCTACCGTGACTACATTTCCCGATGTCCTAAGATACGCGCACGGAACAGAGTTACTGAGAACGTCGTGTGAAACTGCACACATATAACGGGCTTTTTTTGCGATAAGAGATTTGCCTTGGCCATCATCGGGAAGCAGAGTCCATCGTACAGGGTACAATTTCTTGGCTTTAATAGGTTTACCACTCATTGGACATAATACCTCCGTGTCTGGTGCCTTCAAAGGTGCCGTAGAACTTGTAGAAGCCTAAAAAGACCATAAACAATGAAATTAACCATTATGCATGGACAAGCTCTGCAACAATATATGTCCTACAGTTAGATGATCCATTCCAAAAATTATGCAGCATTCCATATGGATGCTTGTTATCTGGAATTGAGAATTTCTTGCCATGTGAGGCATATTTCCATAGGTAAGTAGAAAAGTCCATTTTAGTAGCTGCCGGACAATTTGAAACACAATGTTCGGCGACGAACTTTTTGGCATTCAACCCAAGTAGACGTGGTCCTCCTAGCTTACAGGGTCCTCCTATAAGAAAAAGATACTTTTCCATCTGCCTTAAAAGTTTCACAGAGTAACTCATTAGATTACTCGCTGTTCTGCGTAGACATTAGACAAACTTGTCTTATTCTCTTTTAGACGGTTCAGTGGAAGGTTATGCAAAAGTGATTTCAAAAAATATACAGGGGAACATCGACTGCACGGCGGCGAGTGGCCTCCTCGTCAACTCTACTAAATGTACGCTATGAACAAGATCGGGACCCAACAACGACGACCCCACTTCATGGAACACCGTTAACTTCTTTCGAAGTAACTACAAATCAGCTAAAACAGAAGCTTCAACACTTTTAGGGTCACTTATTGTATCAAAAGGATCTCATCTTCGGAGATAATATGAGAGATATAGCTCATATCAAGTATTTTTTTGGTTGCGACTCATTGCAACAACTGGTACTTCCTCCGATTGCACGGTAATACCTGTATTTCAGTCGTGTGTATGCCTTCATATATAATACGGTTCACCTCCTTAGGTCTCAAACTGATGTCAATGAAACAGATAGCCGATGTTCGTCTCTCATCGTTCCAGAGGCAACAAACTGCTCTGTCAGTATGATTTCATGGTTTTGGAATCGACACAAAGATCAGGTTAATCCTTTTGTAGGTTGCGTCATATCTCTAATCTTCACCAAATGAACTGGTTACTGCTGTAGCATTGGTATAACTTGAACTCTTAATAAAATCATTTATTATAGCTATTAGGCTAAATTGTGCCTGATTAAAAATCAGTCTAAAAGGAATGGGACATTAGAGTAACACGCAAAACGTTGTTTGAACAGCTACGTATTACTAACGATCTTCTCAATGGATTAGCTTAAGAACAGTATAATAATCACCAGCGGTTCAATGCGTTATTTTTGGTGACTAAAGGGACATTTTTTGAACACAGAACTCCCCGGATAGCAAAAGGACTTCGTCTTCATGTTAGTCTTGTAAAAGCTCATGCCTGTTCTTACGGGCCAAGGACTGAGATTAGAAGTTCTTTGCTTAAATTTAACACGCGTAAACGAACAATAATATTGTACAGTTACTAAAATTAGCATAAACCTCAAAGTTCGAATTTGGTAGGGGACCCAAGACCGGACGGCTTTTATCCCACTTCCTCAACACAGGAAACACAATATCACGTAAGCGGGATTACATTTGAAACCACTAGACTGCCAGAAACCATATCTTAGATTCTACTTAATGTGAATATAAGAAAATAAGTTCTGTCAGATCACGAGAGCTTTTATTAAAAAATTGTCACTGCCATAGCCATTTTACGTTTACAAGGTCACTTTGCCTAAAAAGATCAGAAGTTGGCAGCAAATCATGGGGTGCGTTTAGATAAACGTTTTCGTTAAATAATTGTAAATGCCTTGAGGATGCTGATGAATATTGAGGTACAACTTGTTCATCAACTTATTAAAATCTTTGGCAAGCCGACAACTATTGCAACGAAATTACAAAGCCAATCTAAGGTAAGTTAACCAGAAAAAAACGAGATTACTGACCTGTGGAGTAAGAGAAGGGATCCAAAAAGAAGGCAACGCGGGCTTGTCTTCATTGTTTTTTATGGATGTTAAATGTTTTAACTTTTTGGCTTCAGGTGGCTTTAACTCATCGTCGCGTTTATCCTTTTGCTGTTTTTCGAACGCCTTCTGCTTTTTTGCAATGGCTAATTTTTGTTTAACGATATACTCGAGAATTGCTTCGCGGTCATACAGATACCCTTCAGGTGTAATCACTGGATCACTGTGATTAACACACAAAAAAAGAGGCTTCATTAGTCCTTGCTGTTAAGTTATGCTGTAGGAACCAGCAAAAAAACAGAACAGGCTTTTGACTCTTCAATTGTTTGGTTCTAGTTGGATCATACGTCTGGTAAGGTGTAATGTTATCGTTTCTGTGGGTGTCATTTTCTCTGCGGCGAAGTATTTCCTGACTTAGTCTAAAACAATAAAACCATTGGTACCATGGGCGCATGACACTTGGTTAGAACCAATCAGACTAACCGACATGGATGGAGAGTGAGACAACAACAATCGAATTCTCTCTGGGCATCCTTCCCCAGACGCTCCTTTTGTGTCCCATAACCACCCTGCAAAAAAAACGAACCGTATAATAAGAATTTTGGTAGTAACACAAAAAGTAATACACTTCGACGTTGTATTTATATTTGGGAACCTACCCGACTTTCACTTTTAGGTACAAGGTTTGTACTGTAGCCTCGGGAGTGTAAGACAGAATGGTCTTGTGAGCTCAGGAATACTCATTTTATATGACAATTATGCCCAGACGTGATAAACAGGACTTCAAGGCTGACTTTTATGCGTACTGTAACGTCGTCCTGTCTACAGTGAATTGCTCCGAAATACCTACTTCGTATGCTGGTATTAGCCGACAGAACCTAAAGTCGACACTTCATAACATGTTAAAACTAACTCTTATAGTAATAAAATTTGAATAGATTTTTCATTATCTTCTGCAACAATCATGACACAGTTTTTGCACACAATCGTATACATGATATTAAATATTTTAAAACAAAACTTGTTGTGTGCAGTCTGTCGTGGATCAGCTCTGGCCCGATTAAAAAACGCGACTATTGTTGCTGCCGCCTAATTTTGTGCGCACAACTGCTATAAAAGATAATGGTAATAATACGCCATAATGAATTGATAATGTTGTGACAATTTTGAAGGTAAGCGAACAACAGAGACATTTGTCAAGCGCCTATGGGCAATAACGGAGTATATACACTAGAATAGACTTAGTGCTGGCATTATCCAATAGATACACGCGATCTGAAATTACCATTTTCATATCTTTCATCTTCTCGTGGTACGTGTACACACTCCCCGCAGTGCAATTTTTAGCGTGTCGGGTCATCTTTAAACTCCTCAGGTCGAATCGAAATGTTAAAACACGAGTAACAACCGATTGAGCATAAAACTGGAAACTGAAAATGGACTAAATCACTCGTCACAGCCAATTGGTCGAGTCTATATATATTTAAGCAAACACTCGATCAACACGTTCTAAAGGAAATATTGCAGTTCTCGGTTTTCAAAGTTGTTTACCAACAAATAAGGGAGCGGTGATAAACGCATTGCGGGCAGCAAGTGTGCTATGGCAAACGATACATGTCCAGTTTCTGATGTACCTAGTATTAGTATCCAGTTTCTGCAACACTAGTCAATCTATTGAAGACGTTAACTTGCAGTAAGCCAGCTCTGATTGGCTTCGTATGCTGCTTAGGCTGAGCCCTTGCATATCCTTCTGTGAATTCTTATGTATTTCTTATAGCGCGTTAATATACTGTCAAATGTTGTATGAATTTATATACATACATGTGTATATGCCTATTGGCGTAAAAGTCTTAAATTCACAGAATTACTTATACTCAATATATAAACTGTAGCCCTAATCCTGAAAAATATTTCTGTCCTTTCTAATCTATCAAGATGCAGTTTATTTATGATAAGTATTTACCAAGAAAAGTGCAGGTGATCTTTAAACTAGCATATATTGAAGCACTTCGCTTTATTTAGAATTTATTCCCTTCACTAGAGGCTATCGATACTTTTCTTTAATTGTTCTTGAACTGTTTTGTTTCTTTCATTTATTCTTAAGCCATCAATGACTTGTTTAGTAAACACATATCATAAATTACACTTTAATAAACTGAGCTAAACGTTTGGCGTTTTACGTCTGGTACCGGCGCTAGTCATATTTCCATCAGACAGACATCAACAGACAGACGGCCGGCTGGCTTCCAGCCATTACGAAATAAGTCGTGTGTCTATGCCCAAATTCGGACCCTAACTTAATTCGAATTCCTAACACTATCCTAAACTGTTATGTACAACGTCATTATGGGGACACCCTCTGCTATACTACAAACGAATAACTATCAAAATTAGAACCGGCACCTCTAGAGTAGCTTCTCATACACTGGCATAATACAGCCGATTTAGGCGCAATATATAGTGACTTTCCACATTGTTTCCCTCTCCACGTCAACGAAGTCGGCCCAGTACCAGACACGCTCATTTTTGTTCTATGTGGTTCCTGCAAAGGTCGTTGATTCCCCAGCGTTCTTCTTGTATTATGCAGCATACGTGAAGCAATCCGAATGAATTTCTTCTCTCCTATTCGTTTACAGCTGGCGACAGAATTTCAGCTGGCCGCAATGAAAACTCTAGAATTAAGCGTATAAGTGGATCCTAAAGTGTACACGCGGTTGATCGTGATCTGAGCGTCCAAGGGAGAACAGACCTGCGACAGATTTTCGGGTATGACTATATTATTTTCATGGTTGAGACGATGATGGCAAGTGCCGCGCTGTCATCAAACTTAGGTTCCGAAAATTCTAAGAGACACTGACGTGTCCTTATACATGCGGCCTGTACATGTTCACGAAGGTATTTTTTTCTAATTCGGAAAAACTTATCATTTTAGAAAATCTTCTCATAAGTACCTATAGTTTTTACGAAGTAGCCATTTGGTCTTAAAGTTCGTGATCAAATGAGCTATGCTATTGTTTTGGTTGAAACATATAAGTCAGGCCTGAAGGTGCAGTAGTTGCAGTGGCCAGTATTTACGATGGTTGTTCGCAATAAAACCGATCGTCGATAATGCTTATGAGTTCGATCTATCGGCTGTGACCTGCAAAAACACTCTTGAATACAATGAGGCTATCATGAACGATTCTGGCTAAGGTGTGCTATTTTCTTCGTTTCCGTTATTCTACCGAGGGCCAGGTGCATGAAAAGCGCGACAATGTCACTCTATATTACGCTGTTTACGATTGCCCTCTTCTTCACAAACGTGTTGGCATTTGTGGCAATGTACGTACGTAGTCGAAAACAAAGCCAAACAGGCGAAAAACGAAGTTATGGCTTTTTTCATCCATACTGCAATGCTGCAGGCGGCGGCGAACGTGTTCTTTGGACAGCGATCTTGACCATCCAGGAAAAGTACGTTTTCGCCTTCACAATTTAGAAAAGTGTATGATGTTATACGAAAAAAAATGTATGAAGAATTATTAATGAACTCAAACACCATTTTTGACAGCTTTTGGCACATAACGATCAATTCGTTGAGGGGCATATCATTTTTGAACAGCTTAATTTAAAAAATCTTTTTTTTTTCAGAAATACATTGGGATCGTCGTTTTTTTTTTGAAAAAGTAGATCTTATGCCTTTTGTAAAGTACTAGTATCAGGTGGCCGTGACATATAGCGTTACCTTTACATCTTGCTCCGCAAGGTATATTAGATGCGTGTTATGATCACGGTAAAAAAAATTGTTACTCAGCTGTGTACCTAAAGTGATGTCTAAAATGGTATTTAATCATTTTCTAGCTATCCAGATGTGGCCATTGTCATCTACACAGGAGACACCGATGCCACCCCAGATGAGATCATTGCGAACGCAGAAAGGGTCTTCCAAGTGCGGCTGCTTCGTCCAGTACAGTTTGTCTATCTTCAGTCGCGTTTTTTGCTTGAAGCCAAGTAGGTTGATTTCCCTGCGCTGGTCACTACATTAACAATTTACGCATATTTGTTGCTGCTAGTGCAATGTTGACGCGATGCCAGGTGTGAAATTCGAAACATTTATTTAACTACTTGTTAATCATAGATCTGTAATAAACAAGTAGATAAACAAACGTAGACACATCACAACAAATCGCATTTTTATTATTATTGAGTTTTAGTTGCGTAACATTAACTACTAATAAATTTTTCATTAACATGTACTCTGTTATGCGACATTACAGAGCTTATTGAAATGAGTTTGGTTTTCCCAAAGAATATTCAAAGTGGCAGTTTCTTACCCTAAGTATGACCATTAACAAGGTACTCGTTGAACCGATTCTTGCATTACAGGTATTATCCAGTGTTTACATTGCTGTTGCAGAGTCTAGCCTCTGTGCTAGTTGGTCTCGAAGCTATCCTAAAATTCACTCCAGATGTCTATTTTGACACCATGGGTTTCGCTTTTACATTGCCAGTATTCAAAATGTTTGGTACGAATATTTACGAATATTAGGTACTTTGTGCTTCAATTATACATTGACAATTCAACATTATTGTGCAATAAAGTACATCCATTATCTATTACACCATATGATCGTACGGCAGTGTATGTTCGTTTACGGTCAGAAGACAGATATTGAGGGATTTCTTTACAGGAGGATGTCAAACGGCTTCGTATGTTCATTTCTCGACGATAAGCACAGACATGCTGTGCGCTGTTCACTCGCGCCGTCCCGGAGTAACTAATCGTGAAGTGATCTGCCGAAGCCGTATACTCAGCATTGCCAAGCTTATATACTACAAGGCTTTCGCCGCAATCTACGGCTGGATAGGTTGTCTGTTTAGCGACACTACGATGGTGAATTCCAGCTGGACAAATGGTTAGTAAAATCCATCCATCTATGTACATGCACACCGCTTGCATTGACCCTTGTTTTTATCCTACCTTTATTTGCTTAGCGCCTTACTCAAATTTTAATGCCACTAACGATACGTGAAACTGACCGGGAAAGAATTTATTAAACAAAATTAAAATTAAAAAAATCTCAATGAAAAATTGTTTTTCTTAAAGTATATGCAAATTAATTTTTATATTTATTATTATGAAGATGAATTTTAGAGGGTAATTGTAAGTTTTCGTTATTCACCCAGACTAGAACTAGAAAATAAAATCGTTCTCTATCGCAAATTATTTTATACAAACTGTAATTAAATGTTGAGTAAATGGCATATTAGGACATGTTAGGGCATATTAGGTTCTTTAACAGTATTATACCCCAAAAAATGAACTGAATCAGTGAGGCAATTAGTTGCAGCATCAGTGCTGACTATTGTTAAGGTTTTACCAGCCTAATGGAGGTTGCATTTATTCATGGAGTATCTTGAAGCCAAATGAAGCATGTATGGTAAATATTTATAAGCGATAGTTGATCTGCATAAAAGTCATCTAGATAAAACATGTAATACTCGTTATATTTACTTTATGTCGATACAGGGCATGTTTCAGAAATTTGGGGTGTAACATGTCATCTTCTCTACCCGCCGTGTTCTGTGGAAAAATTCTATGATTTGAAATCTATTGCAAATCCTGAAAAAGAGTTTCGAATTGTGTCTTTGGCGCAGTTCAGACCTGAAAAGGATCACCTAAAGCAGCTCGCCGCGCTTAAGGTTCTACAGAAGCAGCTAGCTCCTGAAGAGTTTCAGCGGGTCAAACTTGTGCTCGTCGGAAGTTGTAGAAACCAAGAAGACCAGGAAAGGTACCTTTTTTTAATATGGAATATGATGAACAGGGAATTGTTTACCGGTTATTCCGGAAACGGCCTTGTCATGCATGTTGCATAATATTTTGTAATCGACGAAGAAATATTGAAGCATTCATTAATAACTAAAGGCTTTATAAATTATTTCGTTCGATATCATGGAAATAAAATAAACATCTATACTTAATTATGCTGTGCATTCTTCGATAAAAAACCCGTGCCTAACATTAAGGGTGCATGAAATTATTACAGGGTACAGGATCTGAAGCTTCAAACCGACTTCCTTGAACTGAGTGACAACGTTGAGTTTGCCGTCGACGTCCAATTTTCAGAATTAAAAAAGGAGATGGCGAAGGCTTCAGCGGCAATTCATACGATGTGGAATGAACACTTCGGCATCGCCGTAGTTGAGTGCCTTGCAGCAGGACTGATAACAGTTGTTCACGATTCTGGTGGACCAAAGGAAGACATAATCCGACCGGGATGTGGGTTTACAGCGATTACAGCTGAGGACTTCGCAAAACAGATCGCTCAGATTATCAGGTACCATTATTCGAATAAAGGTTTTGTAAAACATAAGTCTGAGTATATATTAAACAAAAAGAACGAGTGAAACGTAAATACTCTATGTACATATTCACGAAAGTACAGTATTTTTATACTTCTATCGTTTTCTTTTTTTTTTGTATCTAAGTTATACTATTCGCAAATGACACTACTCATCACTAAATCGGTATACTGAACGCATTCTTATTTGGTATAACTTAAGTGCTCGGCTTGTGATCTCCTTTTATTTGGCTATGTTTCCGCAAACCTCTATCGTTAACGTAGTGAACGTTCCATTTTTAGGATGACTCCTTCCGAGAGGCAAAAGATAAGTGATGCAGCTAAGCGCTCAATGGATCGATTCACGGAAGGTAAATTCAAGAGTAGTTTTCTTAAGATCGTGAGGACTTACATCGAGAATCAACGGCCGGCAGAACGCATAACAACCTAAGCTGAACATGCAAAGAGTTCCAATTTGTACCAACCGCTGTTATATGTTCAAGTTAAATACAACTTAATGTATAAAATGAAATACGGGGTGACTCGGTCGTCGCAACGGCGAAAACAGCCACCAAGTCAAGCCAAAGGTCTACCGACGGATAACCGTCAGCTGGGACTTTCTCTACATGAGGCGTTCAGTGTAACTTGTACTGTACATTTTTCACCCAAATTACGGTGCATTTAATACATTCGAGCATTACTTGTAATTATTTATATCAGCTTCTTTTCATTTCCTCTTGTTAAACGAACACATTCGTTGATGATTGGTACAGCAGAGAGTTAGCAATATGTATATCAGGACTGACAATGATCTCGCGGCTTTTTCTGCTAGGGCTGTCCAAAAGCTCTTTCGTAAATATGAAATTATTCACTTGCCTATTTGTAATCACCGTACGGTACTACGCTCATTTTACAGCGAGCTCCGTACAGTTCACCTGAATAAGCATAATTAGCATTAAGAACATTTCGTTAAAATAGGTTTCATTGAGTAAATGGATGCTGTAATTCATAAGTCTGGCAAGCAACTTCTTGAGGGGACGTTGTTTAACATAAAGCTTATGAGCTTTATGAGCATTTTTTAGCTCTTAGCCTAATAGGCGTATATGCTACGGCGGGACTCGGTGCAAGTCCCGCCGTATAGTAGGTAGAGTTAAGTTGGTGCAACTTAACTCTACCTACAATTGCCTCAAGGTTTCCCTTTTACTTTATTTCCTCTAGGAATTAACACTTACTTTTGAAGGCAACATACCCTTGCTGAAGTCGTTGCTGTTTTCTATAGTTGATCTTGTTCAGTTCCGAAATGTTTTTTTAAACAGTTCTGCTTTCCTTTTACATTGCGATTCTTTTTGGCAATTCCGTATTAGTCGCCTTCTCCGACAGCATCTCTGTGCTTCTTTACTGTCTTTCTATTATTCGTATTTATTTTCGTTTTTGAGCTATCCCAAAAAATTCCCATCTCTTTAGAGGGTCCTATTTGTCCGTCTTATTTCGTCGTACATAGTTTTGTGAAAAATACATCACAGTTGCGAACTGAGGCAACATATAATTTTTCAAAATTAGGCTTAATTCTTTAGCTTACCGATTAATATCTTAGAGCTACCCATTGGGTTAACCTTCAAATTGTACTTAAATTGTCAGTTTGTCCGTTGCGCTCTTTAGCATCGTTTGCTATTTTTATCCCCAATCTCCTGTACCAATTACTATTAATTTCTTGTGACATAAAGCTCTCCAAGCTAACATCGATGAATCTCTTCTTTCCGGATATTCAGGAACTCACCCATAAGCTAGCCTTTTTATGTCATTTGAGCATAAACTTCACCATTCTGTCCTTAGTGTCCTAATTGTTGCTTCAACCGAAATCACTGATAACAATGACTCGGTAAACCTTTTTATCACCACTCTCCCCTTTTTTATTTCACAATTTTTATTAAACATATATAAGCACTCGACACAGAATACAGTGTCTACCGAATACAGTGTCTTTAAAAGTTCGCGTAAATGTCTTGCTTATGCAATAATTGGATGAAAATACAGACTTTAGGATTCATGCAATACAAAAGTTAACGATAACTTACTATAAGTCAAAAACATATACAGCCATATACAACTATTTAAAGCGCCTTTTTACGGATATAACCAGTATATGTTACCCATTCATACCTCTTAGAGAACATTTTCAAATTTTAAAAGCTGATATTACATCAAGCAGCTTTTAAAATGTTTACATCATTTTTTTCGGATTGACCATGCTGACCGAGCGGTAGTTGTAGAAGCACGCTGGCTGACTCCGACGAGAATTTATCTTTACTTATATCATATGCAACCGGTGAGCAAGCTTTGCAAGGGACGTGAAGTCACAGCGACGCTACAGTCAGGTAGTTTACCAAATCGTCACACAGGCATGATTCTTTGATGTTTTTGAACTTAAACAACAACCTTGTACGCTCCAGCAAAAACCGTTTTTCCCGCGTGAATATCTACAGGTTTTCATCTCCGCGTCAAATAGCTTGGAAGTCATCCCACGTTGCTTTGCTGTCTACAACGGATTCAAACCGGTATTGAGCTGGACCTAAAAAATCCATAAGCAATTTCAAACAGGTGTTGATGCGGCCAACCGTAAATACTTTTTCCTGCTTCCAGGACCTCCACTTGTTGACCCATCGCTAAGGCTTCAAGAAGTCAAAATACTGGTAGCTTCGGCGGCGACACAACTCCCTCTCTTTTAAACGCTTGACAAAAAAACCGCAGTCTTGTGGCTTGGTTGACCACCTGGTCCATCCTATATTTAATCAACCGCTGTGCGAATTGTACTGATGATACACTCGTATCGGCATAAATGCGATTCATTCGCTTTACACCTTGTTCTTATATAGCTATAGGGACGGAAACACCTAGGACTTGATAAGTTATTGGCTAAGCATCGTAACATCATATATTTAGGAGCAATAAGGAAATTGTTTATCCTCGAAGTATAAATTACCCTATTCACCGTATACACAATGTACTGCATTGCCGAGTTATCTGTTAATACCTGTAACTGATCATCTTCTCATACTTGTTGTTAAGTATATCGCACATGTACAGGAAAACCTCAAATTGGCATGCGTAACATACATCGACGTATTTACAACATATTCAGCTATGCGTGCTATGCATTGATATTGTGATCAATTCGCCGAGATGTTGGAACTTTGTCGAAAAGTTCAACCTTGTAGTTGTTTAATACTACCCTAAAACTCCCGGGGATTTCCATAATAATCGCAAATGGCGAATACATTAATAACTTAATCAATGTAAGTTAATAAGTTAATCAATGTAACCTAAATATGGTCATTCAAAGTTAAGGCAGTCACGTCGTACACTACTGATTCAAATTATTCTGCTACTATAGGTTTACATGGTCTGCTTTACGTGCATGTGACGTGAATCTGAAGTAAATCAAATGAATGCCTAAGTAATGTGTGCATCTTTGTTGGTAATCCGGTTTGATGGCTATTACTGTACTTCTATTAGCAGTTGTTTGTAGCTCAGGCTTAGGTAAGAACCGGCTATATAAAACAAAGCAACAAACACCTTTAATTAATTTTGAAAAACAAGCCACGCGGATATTCGATCTACTACAAACAGATGTGAGCGTGTGCTTGCTTTCGTCATCTTGAATCGTGTTACAGTGCTTGGTTAGCCTGGTGTTTGCAATTTTTGACGTTCATATTATTTTAGGAGAGATAACAAATTACTTCCCGAAAAACTGGGCTACTTCTCCCAAAAAGCCCTGTCCATTTTAGTCGTCAAAGCATGTATAAGATATAGAAGTCGTTTTGGCTTTTATGAGCTTATTCGATGTTCGAACTTGGCCATTGGGTACTAATATTTCAACTGTCGAAATGGGTCCCGATTTATTCTCAAACTCAGACTTCACTCATATTAGCTTCAGCATAATGTGATCATGGTTATAATCATTCTTGTGTAAATATTTTTTCAAGATCTGCACTGTTTATTTGAACAGTTACTCATCAATCAGCGTTGCATGCATCCAGTGGCACAATAATTGAGATATTTTTGTTAGTTGAAATTGAGATTATTAGGATGCTTCTGAGCTCATCGAACTTGCCTACCAACCAGTTTTTAAAGCTACCTTTCAGCACATGACCAGGATTCGTACAAGGTGAAAATGGGTCGAAACGTTGGAAATGTCAATTTTGATGCCGCAGATCGGAACGCCCGACGTACATAGATGGTTCAGGCGAGAGCGACGTAAACTGGTTGTGCATGGTATGGCCACGACAAAAATAAAAGCAATTCCGAGCGGAGTAAATCCGGCAATGCTTGCTGTTTTATTGTGTACGAGGCTCTGCATGCATTTTATTTTAGGTTCGCGGCTCCTCTAGCCAGATTTTATCCCCTCAGCCCATTAAATCCCACTGTGCATACGTTTATGTAAAAATTGTATGTGATTATTAAACTAAAACATGCATGTATTCCAGTATTTGTAATAGCCGCAGCTCGTACTTGTAGTTGTGTTGAATGAGACGAGCGTCCCCTAGATTAATCTAGTGTCATACATAAATACTAAAAAAGACGAAAACTCTTCGCTTCCTTTGAAAAGTTTCCAATTCATCTTACAGTTGCTTCCAATGAAGAACTGAACATGGAGACAAAAGAACATAATCAAAATTTTTATGCCTATTTTGCTTGGGTGAACGAAAATTAGGAGGCGATTCAGTGGAAGTCGTACTTCACATATAAACCTGAGGCGTTCAGAAGGCAGCAAATAAAATTAAAGCAAGTCTAGTGTGCCTTCAGAGCGAGGTCATTTTAGAGAATAGATATAATTATACATATCATATATATTATGCATAACGCCAACGCATATGCATTATGGTATATTACGTAAGAGTTTATAGAGCACCATTAATAAACTATGAGGTTACTTGTAGTATGCGTTACGGATATACACATATTCCGTTAAATGGCCTTTGTATATAATCATTGAGCAAAAGTTTTTCCATTACATTGATGCGTTCTTCATACTGAGAGAAGCCTTATAAAAGATAATATAGAAATATGTATAATGTCTAAATTCAACTCATGTTAAGAAATACCTCCTACATATATATACCTTCGTTCTGTTCTTTTGTCAAGAGAATAGATTCGAATACCACCAAAATGTAGCTCACATCAGCCCCTATAATTTTCTTTTAGACATATAAGAGCTGTTCTTGGTTGGCAACCGCCTAAAGAAGTTAGTTTCAAAAATGCACTTCATTGACAGATACACATTGCCGGAGATAATAATGGTATTAGGAAAGATACGGTTAAGGATACGCAAGTATAATATAGATATCACTATAAACATTGTTGTTACTGCAGCAACAGATTCTTTGGGAAAACAGTAATCTCATTCTAGTTGTAGCTTATATAGTTTCTAATTTTAGAGCAATGAGCTTAATCTTGATCAGAATGCTCGAAATAAGCTCCAGCTAGTGTTCTTAAGTAAATAAAAATATAAAAAAATAATAAAAACATGTTTGCGGACCAATGATAGGCTTAGATTGTTAGATAACGTTTTTTGTGGTTGGACACCAAAGGGCTCTGTTGTGTGCTTGCTAACATAAATATTTTAGGCTTAGATAAATTCGAGTATATGAATAAATTTGCTGTAGAGATCGTGTAATCTTTTTTATTAACGGTATTCCGCAGACGGTATTCTGACTTCTTCAAAAGTAAATAAGGTCACGAAGGTTCGAATCTAATGCTGATCGGTTTATATATCGTATCGGGCAATATTTTTCCTACTTTCGCTTTTCTGCTATTGTGCCAGTAGTGTGCAAAATGGTCTTCCTTATTGCGTACAAAGAGTATCATAAAGTCACTTGTTGACGGACCTGACCATTTATTCTGTTAGAGGCTTCACATCATCATCTTTATGACGATGCATCTTTATCAAATCCCTACTCCGAAAGACACTTCTAAGCATATTTTATCTCGCATAGTCTATATCTCATCACTAGATAATTTAACTGGTAATTGGTCTGACTCTGAGTCAAATTCTCTACATCTCAGCTCATTTAAAGGCCAGGCATTTTAATGTTCAACAGGCAATCTCTTACATCCATAATTTATAAACTACTTTCGATTTTCTTTAGAAATGTTTCACAAAATATTTCGCAGTATCCACTAGTGAAATGAGTCATTCCCTTCTGTTATCTTTATGTGGTATAAATAACATAACGAAGAATCGTATAGTTAGTGTGTCTTGACCAGTCCATTTATGTGTCAGGGAAGCGTCATACTCATATATCGTACCCTTAGCGTAACCTAATTCCCGTAGGTGGCCATTCCATCTATGTCGGTCGAATAATAAAACAAAGAACAGATCATTGATATTGTTATAAGATTACATAGAAACCTCTTCATTTTCTCGTAGCACGATAAGTTTTGCAATTACAGGTAGGTCCTATCGATTCCCGTCTCGCGCCGTTTTTTGCTAAAAAGTCATTTACCCACGGCATTTAAAAAATGTGCTATTGCGAAGAATTTTACAAGCTTAAAGGTACAGCATGCGTGTTTGTGTTGAGCTTGGTAGCTAAACCATACTTCAAGTACACTTTAAAGTGTGCGAGGTAAGGTGGGTGTATTCGCATGGAGGAACGTACACGTAATATACGCGCGCACTGTGCACGATCTCTGAGATACCTAACTATTTTCAGCCGATGGTTTTCTAGCAAAACACCATATCTTATTCTCATTTCGTTGCATAACGTAATTATTAGAGATAGAAACATCAACTTTAGATACAATTGATATTTTGTAGAAAGTTTCACGGAAAGACAAGGTGAAATATTGCTTAAAGAGATAATTTCTTTTTAAGTATCGTGGTTAACAGTGTTAGCATTTATTCGATATAGAATTAATCAGCATTAATTGGTCTGTAACGAAAACTTCGTTATCGATATACATATATATCTTGCTAAGAATTCCTAATTAAAAAAAAATATATTTTGTTCGAGATACACGCTCTATGACATAACGATTTATGCTGAAGAAGTTGTATGATCATAATTTCATATGCAACTTACGGATTGCGCAATTCTTGAGTACATCTTATGTGCACACACACAAAAACAACAATACAATACAAAAACAAAATTATATGGTGAGTACGATGTGCTAAGATAGTTACTGACGTAGTCGGACAATGCGTGTAGATTTGGATAGACGAATGGAGGTCATGGCTTATTATAAGCGTGGCAATGTAATGTCGCAAATGATAGTGATCTAGTATCAAACGAATAAAACAACGTTACTTAGCTACTTCCATAGGAGTGTAGATAAAGGCTTTATGAAAAAAACTCGTGGTAAACGATTATAGCGAGACACGTAGTTGTAGACGGACGTCTATGCGCGATACGGACAATTTGTCAACACCCCTTCTCCAATTTACCCAATATATAGTATCACAGTATCTACTGCATCAATAGACAATCAGTCGCATTTGTCCCACTGATTAGTATTAATTAGAAAACTCAATATCTGACTGTATCTTAACTGTAATATTTAGACTATCATTTTGCCAAAAGCATGCTATTTTAGTGTATTAAACATTTACTTTTTAAGTACAGAAGCTACATGTTTAGACAATAATCGTTCTCAGAATAGTTTGTACAACATATCGGTTCTTTTCTTATATGCAAAAAGGAAACATAGCTTGACACAAATTCAAAGCCCACATATTTTTCAAATGCCGCTTAATAATGGTGAATAAATGGGTTTCAATAAAAATTGGCCGATTAAGTGAAAAGATTCAACGCGCATTGTGCAAATAAATGAGCCTATAAACATAAATCTTTAAAAGCAAGCGGCAGTTGTACTCCTTGTGTAACTGGCTTTAAGAAGTACCTGTAGATGTTATCTTACAGATTTGTGAAGAGAAACTCTCTGTGGTTACTTTAGTCTTATCTTACTGACCTAAGTGTGGGCAGATTGCCAATACTAGTAGCTCCTTGCGGCTTCTATCTATCTATTTATTTATCATTTCCATCAAACCTGTTTTTGCATTTGCATTTCCTACTTCGAACTAACAAGTAACCCATCCCAAGCGGTTAAGTGTATAACATTATCTTCTTACTAGAAACAGCCTGACTTTTGTATCAATAAAACTTTTCTTTATTTCACTTTTATCTAATTCGAGAGATCCCGTCACGTGATACACTGATCACCTCGTTGCCAATATGTCACGAAATCTTCACATGATATAATAAGACATAGTTGAAAACGAAGCATTACTGCTGCAACTGAGAATATTGCTATATATATATATATATATATATATATATATATATATATATATATATATATATATATAAAGTAGCGTTATTATAGGGGTATAAGCGCTATCCTTGGCCACATTACAAACAGTAGTTAATTTGAATAACACTCAGTGCAACAATAGGGGCTGTACAGTGACATACGCTTTCTAGCAAGTGCATGTAACAAAAAAATAGGCGCATTTAGTCCTATAGTCATGTTCAACAGCCGAAGCAATTCTTTGCCAAACCATAGCCAGGAGAGGAACGTCGGGGCTCCGCATACGCCTGTAGTTTGCTCGTTGCTCTTAGTTTAGAAAGTTTTCGAACAAAACCTTGGCTCTGTCCGGCGGTAGGATGTACACAGAATTTTCGAATCATCGGGCAAGTACAAGCGAGTCATTTCATAGTAGATCCTACTAAATGGTGTTGTCTCAGCTTATATTCGACAACTTCTATTAGTATATATAATGATCGTAATATATCGATATTTTGAACATGCCGTAACTTATTGTCCTGTCTTCGCACATGAACACGTTGTAGATGCTTATTCGCTAAACCATTATGACAGCTTACTTACGATCGTTTCAGTTACTTGTATGCTTTTACATTGAATATATGTACTATTTTGATATCTTTAAGCGACAACAAGGGCACGGTGTAGACATTTCGAATTTGACATGGCTAGAGAGTCAAGTGAATGCGTATTTACAAAAAAATTAACAGTGAAAACTGTATACATCACTTTTTCGCTGCCTTTTTCACGTGTACTTAGCTGCTTGTTTCAGAAACAAAGTATAGTATGCAGCGGAATTGTCGCGTGACCCGATAGTGATGAAAACAATACTAGATCGCGAATGTCGATGCTGGAACGGTGCATGCACGTATTTATCAGTCACCTCAAGGTTCCTACACCTTTATTCCTCAATAAAACGCGCAATCGTAAAAGGTCGCATCGTAACCAACGACTGAACTCGCTTGCATTTACTACCTAACCAATGCTATCTGCACAAAAAACCGTGCAGTCGTTGAAATTCTCCGGCTTAAATATTCGCGCATCAATTTAACAAGGATATGTGTATAATTATCTATTTGATTATTATAAATAAGAGAAAGTAATAAATTGAACACTTTGGGACAGCGTTTGGGATTTTCCTGTAAGAGTACGTGCGGCTAATTGCCATGGTATCATTTGAGTTACATAGAATTGGTTCAGAAAAAAAAAAGTGGAACGATGAAGAAGTCGTCACTGACAGTAGAAACAAATCGAACGAAACAAACAAGATTTGTATCATTGAAATGTCTGGACACTTCACGCGTGTTCTACGTTATGAACAAAGCGACTGTGTTTCCAAACGACGTTTTGAAGGGATAGGTGTTTTTCGCTTGGTGTCTAGGTCACTGTCATTTACAGTGTCACAAATGTAGCAGCGCAGAAACGACGATGAGTCCGCTCCTAATTGATAGAGAAACAACTACTATGCCGTACCCCAAGCTAGCAATTACCAAGACTCAATTTTACTTTAAGAAAAATAAAAAGTTTTTTTTTTTTGCTGAGAGAGAAGAGAATAAGGTATATGCTAACTCCTTAAAACCAGTGTCGTAGCGACAGAAAATTATTGCGGCAAGTTTATGAGAAGTTGAAGTTTCCACAAACGAGGCATGCAAATTGGAAAACGATTTGATATGTAAACGTGGGGGCCAATAATCATGCCGGCATATGCTTGTCTGTGCTGTTTGAATTATATGTAATTCAGACCTACCTAAGAGACGAGAGCGCCATGAGCGTCGTCTGTCCAAATCATAGTGTTAAAGAACTTCCTTTTTTCGTAGCATAATAATAAAACTAGTTTTGATTAGTGTGAGACCGAAAGGACATCGTTGACACAACTTCAGATTCTGTAAAGGAAAGCAAACATGGGGGCCGGAATTTGCCATTTGAAGTATTCTTCGATAGTTTATTGTCTTACTGCTATATGAATTTTAAAGAATAAATCAATAGAAGACGGAGAACATGTACCCCAGTTTTGCAAGATCTTCATCAATGCGCAATGAATCAAAGCCTGCTTCGTCTAACACTTTTGATTAGCGAGTTGAACAAAAGGTTCTTTTTTTATTCTTGTTGATCTCGAATCGTTAAAAGAAAATTCAAAAGATCGATTAAAACGAGTGAAAGCTTATATAACAAATCTTATGGTGAGATTAAGTATGCTTTAGGTGCTACCGGGGAAACTTATATTTCTATTAGAGAAAAAGGCCCGGAGTCACGTACGCATGTACCTCTAAACATTCTACGTAGATAGTATATGACAAGACATACTTGTATTTAAATTACTTTTCATCGTACTTTTGTGAATAAGAAACTAACAGAGCGCATAACGAGTATAGAGCTTCAGGTGTACTCGACTGCGCACAAACTTCGATTGAATTTTAATGTTGTTTATATCCGAAGCCGAATGCTTCGGATATAAACAACATTAAAATGGGTCTTTTATGCCGCAAAAAGCTTAATAAAAAAATTAAAAAGACCTATAGATGGTAGTAACCTATTCTAGGCCTTTTAGACTGCCATATGTGTTGGCCTTTTATCTGGTCGTCATTACAGTACACCCTTTGTTTACAATATGAGATGAGTCGTCCTCCGTTATGGGCACTGCAAATGTCATATTTTCTTACAAAAATAATATAAACCTTCCGATCTGCGTGTAAATAAGTTCGCTCTCAGATAGAAGCATGAAAAATAAATTTTGGGCTACAGTGAAAGCGTTCCTTTCGCTCAAAGGATACATTCAGTAAACGAGAAATGCTGATTGAATGTTCAGGTTTATTATCATTTATAATTCGCTGGTTAACAAAATACAGGTGGCTTGTTTGACAAAGAATTAGTTCAGGTTGTCCTGGGTGTCTTGATAGCTTATTGGATGACGTATTTTCACCCCTAATGTTTGGGACACGTCGTTGTCAAAATTCGAACCCAGGCATAGACAGACTTCGTTTTGTGTTGACAGGAGCCAGTCAACAGTCTGATGGAATGTCGAAACACAAAGGTCATCCTATTTATCATTCGTCTTAGTTAAATCAGATCAGTATATTCCAGGCCTATTGTAAGGTGTACACATTGCTTGCTCGATCGCACATATATACCATTGGCTGTGCGTGGACCAACGTCCCTTCTTTTCTTGAAGTGACTGTGAAATATATAAATGGATTATGAAAGTGAGTTTTGTCTCATGAAACCTTTCTGAAGGATGGGTTTTATTAAAGCCGTTTAGCTTATTCCTCTCTGGGAACGTGCCTAATATAAATCTTCTATGAAGCGTACTCTATTATTAGACGATTACTATCGTTGGATGACTTAAAATTAAATTGACGTGTAGTTAACTTCGTTTATAGTACCGGAACGGCTGTTACTTTGTGTCAGTTCATTATATTGTAGATTCTCGTTATGTGACCATCAGGACAAGATTCGTCCTATCAAGGGAACGATAAATACTTGGAAATAACTTTGCAATAATTATAGTCTCAGTAACTTCTCAGGTGAGAACAAAAGCAAAGAGGATGAGCTTCATCCAGTTTGAATGAAAGTCTCATTCTAAGCTGCACATGTCTGCGCACGCTTTTATCACAGAACGCGAATTTAACTTTTTTATCAAAAAAAAAAAAGCTTTACGGAATGACATTCGCGACCACCTTCAAATATTCCGGGACTCAGGGAAGCCTGTCTCCGACAACATTGTGATGATGACATTCTTTTTTTTTTTTGTTTCAGAACAGAGAACACCCCACACTTGTCTCTTATTATTTACATAAGCGTGTGCTAGGCAGTAAAGCCTTCCTTCATCCTGTCGAGTTCGGGATCGCATAAACGCAATGGGTACTCAGACGCTTTGGCAGGTGATGAGATTTTAACAGCGGGAGTTATGGCTAACGAAATAATATCAAGTTCCTCTATTAATCTGCTTCTATTAATAGATTCCAAATGAATATTTTATATTTGACGCGAACATGTTCCATTATCGTAGTAGACCATGTGACCGAGACAAAGAGAGCGTGTAACATCTTATTTCTGCCGCCTGCCGTCAACCGACCCGGTTAAAGATATTAGATTTATGTTTATTGTAGAGTACAGTCACAGTGATGTAGAAATAGTCTTTGTCCTAAGATTCGATGGCACTATTTATTTTTGAAATTTGAAAATTATCGAAGTAAGAAATGGTTACGCACAATCATTTTGTATTCTTCACAGCTAAACAAGATTTTTTGCCTGTTGTTGATGCTAAGTTTGTCAACGCTCATCTATCCCATTCGTCCGCTACCCATCAATTGTCCTGTTGTCCGTAGTAAGAAAAGGAGCCCTATCTACCGAGAGTATGCTGATATTTGTCCTGAAGTGGATATTAAAGGGATATTTTCAGGAAGTAGCACGAGACTGCTTATTCGTGGCTTAACGAGTCTAACGTTAAAGGCACTTCTCGATAGCGGCAATCAAATCAAAAAAAACCCTTGCAATTTATTGTCGAAGGTTTACCGATATTTCTTAGTTCCCAGTTCTATTCTCAGTTGCTTAAGTGTATAAGTTTATCAGTCAATGTTAGAGACCCTTGTTTAGAACACCGAATTCACACGCGCTAAACTTTAATTTTTTGCTGTATCACGTGGATATTGTCAGAATATTCGCAGTTAACGAAAGTTTATATAGACTGATACAATTTTCCAAAATTGCATGGATGTATATGGCATGCGCTAGGTGTACAACGCGTTCATGATCACTGTGAACCAATTAATTATGAAGTTCTCCAAATCGGAAATCAAAATTCTTTTGTACTAGCACAAATTATGCGGCTCTGGAAGATTGCTTTGCAAACAGCAACGAATATATTCGTAATGAAAAATATCGCAGACACACACAGGACAGGAAAAAGGCTCATAGATAGGTATACTAGAAGATACGTTTGCAAGGTGAGGATACTTTTTGCGTGTAAAATCAGACGGCTGAATCTTTTGATCATTGCAGTTCTACTTCCTTAAAGCGATTTTCATTTATTCAAATGTCGACCTGGTTGCCCTGGTTGTCCTTGTAGAGTACAAAAATAGCAAGCTGCTATTTATCTATCATCAATGTCTCCCTTAATGCAATCGGTAGAACTGCAGGAGAGCAGTGACAACGACTTCAAGAAGGTCTCTAAATGATACAAATGAAGGCTTCCACACTTACCCACCTTGGAGTCTACGCCAGCACCAGCACGTAAAATGATTTAGATTGCAGCTCGGACCAAACACTCCTTTGCAAATTATTACCCTAACTAAATCAATGACTATTTTTACCGTATTTTTGGCTAGTTCCTCTCGTTTACACACATAACAGAGACTTGAGATGTGCTTTTGGTATAAGAAATAGTTTTATCTCGGCACGCCTCTATCTGGCCCCTGCTATCGATTGCCTAGACATATGCTATTGATTTAATTTCTCAGCACGTCCTCATATCAAACGTCTCCTTATATACTGCTACTTTTATATATACTGCTAAAAAACCAGGAAGACTGACTCACAAATGAAATTTTGGGATGGTATCCCGACAGCTGTGCCGAATAGCCATAGTAGCAAATGATAAACAAACTTCGATAATAACATGACAAGCTATAAGTATAATTAAGGTTCTATACAACAACAGATTATTATCAAGCATTAATCGTGAAGTTTTGTAAACAAACCGTAAAGCAACTGACGATGTTTGTGTAGGGTGATGCTGGAATTTTGTCACGGTGCCAAGGGGCGACGGAGATTACAGATTGGGCGTTACGAGATGTGGGCTATAAGGCCCCGTAGGTATCTTATTCGGGCTGGTCAGTGGTTCTGCTTCTAGTTATTGTTAGGCTTATTTGTAATGTTGCCTATTGATTCGAGTATAGGGCTCATATAGTCTACCATAGTGTTCGATATTTTCACTGTATGCCTACGTATGATGCGCTTTAAATAGTTAGATAAAGTTCTATCGTTTCTGATATTGGAGTTGAAAAAAAGCTAGGTAGAGTTACTTCAGAGTCGTTCAATGCAGATAAATCGAAGCGAAGTTCTTTTAATGCGTTCGCTCGAGCCAAATTCAAGTGTTTGAATTGGTATTTCCCGGCTGTGGCCGAACCTTGGTGTGGATTGCCCCATAGCTTTTGGCTTTGGATCTCCTTGGATAGTGCGAGCAAAGCAGCGAGATGCGGGCTTGATCTCACAAACACTCAACCTCTGTGTATACCTTTTCGCCGTCGTCCGTCATACTTGCGTTAACATTGCACAGCGTATTGTTCGATAATCGGAAAATATCTATATTTATAAATACAGCGAACAGAATTTCTTATTAGAAGTAATGCAAACAACTTAGCTAGCTGTGTTTATTATGTTACTTACGACATATATTACATGACAAGTGTGATCATACGAGGAAACGTATGCCGTTGAAAGGAAGCTTTAACCAAGGGTTCAGTTACCTTCCATTGTGAGACGTATATGTCGTCTGAAATAAAGCAATTGACACTTTAAGGTCTCTAATTCTTTAATATAATTTCCTCGTTCAGCTTCGAAATTTAGCTCATAATATTTGCACCACAAATAGATCTCTCTGAATGAAAATATCCTTCGAAAAAGAGAAAATTCTTCATTAAGATTACGTTATTCGGACTTTTGTTACACGTGTACTTTCGAAGGCCGATTGAATAAACGTATTTTTACCAAATGTTTAATTTAACGCAAAATAGATCCTCATAGATTTCTTATGAAGCTTATCTAAAAAACATAAAGTGTAGATGATTCTAGATATATAGATTTTAAATATTTAAATTACAGAATAACAACGAACACGATCGATGTTTCGACGCTGAACTAATACGATCTCTGTAATAGGTATGATTTAAAAGGGCACTGTGTAAACACTAGTCTCTATCCTAAAATTGTTATTTTGTTTAGGAACGAAGGTACACGTATAAAAAAAAATTAAAATTATGCCTAATAGGATCATATCTTATTCAAATCAGCCAATTCAAAAATGATACACTGACGTAAAACCGTACATATATTGAATATGGCATAACTACAGCATCTATATAACTGGCTAATGACTTGTCCGAGCTGCCACCTGTAAATTAGAGCAAAATGAGCGCCATCGCATAGGGTTTAAGTACTATTCATTATATGGGCTATAGCACAGGAAAGTTTGTATATATTTTAAATAACGTGCGATAGGATCTTGCTACGAAGAATATGCGTAATCTTTGTTTATATTAGAGAAAGTTTAGCTAGATTTAGCCAATTCGCAACGTATTAGAGCGAAAATTTAATTTTGACCTCGAATAACTGTACGAAATCAAATAATATCCTTATCTAATTACGATAGATAATCAATACGAACCTAATGCACCATTGAAAATACATTTATTTTTCCTTTGAGATTCAGTCTGTCGTGTCTGTAATTATCCTTATTATTGGTCATGTCTCTCGTCTCTTCGAGATATATATATATATATATATATATATATGTGTGTATATATAAGTCATCAGAAATTATATATCTTTTTCGCACTTTGTCTCGTCCTTGTTTCATAAATTTCTTCTGTAGCTGTAGCTAGCTAGAATTTTTTCGCGATGTACAGATGTGCCTTAACGAAACCTGGCCTGGTCTCTCATCTTCAAGCCGGACACCTTCAAGCGTTATAGACAGCTTTGTTCACAGTTTGGCTCCTCATTGTATTTGTATATCTAATGTATTAAATCATCTTGTTTTTCCAACATGGGGATCCGTCCTTGTTCATTTTCTCATCTATATGTATTTGTGCTTGAGTCCTGGTGAGTACTTCCCATAGTCGATTCAGGCTGCTTTGGAATTCATCTGACCTAAGGATGGTCGTCCTCGGGGTCGTTTACCAATTTCTTGCTTTGGACTGCCTCTTCTTAATTACACTTCATGTCACGGCCCCTTTGTGACGGGCAGGGCGCCTTCATGCACTACGCTTAAGCCTTGTGAGTTCCTTGTTACCAGCCTCGTGTCTCGCTTCATGCGGTTTGTAGATAATAACATATTGTGTATATATTTAGGCATCGCAGTGGTAGTAGGAAGAAAGCGCTGCAAGCGCTACTCATCAGACGCATGTCAATCGCGTGCTTTTCTTTTCGAAATTATATTGTTCGAAAGTAGGCTGATGATGTCGACACGATACCCTTTCTCTTTTGGACTGAAACTTTGTGGCACTCGTCAGCAAAATCGTGGTCAGTTAAATCGTGGATGTTGTTCGCGTATCTTAATTTAATTTCAAAACGAACGTATGAACGATACAGCGTGTCACAGCCATGAATTTCGCACACTATTCAGTCTTATAGGAATAGAACAGTAGCTATGGTCGTTTTTGTTGGGAGCTACACAGTGGTTATCTTCCTCTTTGCGCGTACTGCATAATAACAAAGCACCGGCAGGCGATTGTTTATCGTCAGCGCTTCTCAACAAAAACTCAACAAGCTGTGTGTACGTGTGTGTGGACAAAGAGGGAGGAAGGGTGTCTAAATGAAACTCAGGACAAACGTATACGCGGCGAAAACGCTACAAGGCCATGACTCGATTCAACGGCATATCTCGTATAATCGTCGAGTTCTCGCAGATGTGTTTCCCCGACGTACTCCCGTATTGCGTTGGGGTTTTTCTGTTATTCTGCTAATTTAGTATCCTTTGTTCTTCTAATTCCTGTTATTTTTTCGACCTGATCGCGAACAACACTCCCGTGTCGCGCGCGGAACGTTCTTCATTCTAGTTCTCCATGTAACCACCACGGCTGCACGTCATCTCGTCGGCATCTTCAGCCTTGTGTTTTGCGTCTCTTGCCAATTGGCATTTCTTGTGCACTCGTTACGAGGAGTGGTAAAAGGGTTGCTAGGCATTCGTGATGACCCGTCTAAGGCGAGATTTTCGGGGGTAACGATTTTACCAGAAGGACGCAAATTCGATGGGGATGATGAAGATCATTTTTTAACCATATAGACGTGGCAATGGCAGGGCAGGGTAGACAAGTCCTTCCCAGTTCAGCTCAACAGGTAAACGCTGGTACTCATCCCTATAAAGCCAACAACAAAAGTCCATGTGATTAGCTCATGTCAGGGTCGAATAACGGTAACGAAACGAAACAAAACAAAAAGACGATGAAATAGCATGAACATGATTTGACACGGTGTATGGTGTAAAGTCTTGTTTATAAAAATGTTAAAAAAATAAGAAGCTGTATTAATTTATTTTATACGCCGTCTGTACCAACGGGTACTTCTAACGCACAGTGATTGGAGAGGTCACTGCCAAGATGGCCTCATCGTTTGCATTGGTCTTGGGGTCATTGTCCTCTATGATTCGACGGCAAAATAAAAGATAATTAATATGTGAAAGTACTGCGTTTATTTTAGAAATATCTGACGCAGGAATCCTAATCAAGTTTGCCAGTTCAAAAGTCGATTAGATTGAATGAGTCTGTACAGATTTGATTGGCCCAGGCGGACATAAGGGTTCAATTACGTAATACTTGGCGTTTGCGTCTGCCCCTTAGCTTTTGCTCGCTGATTATAATACACGGTGTAGAGAAAACTCAGCATTTCCTTTATACAATGAAAAATGCTAATGGACCTTCAAGAGGGAGTTTTGAGAGGCGATCGATGTCTGACGCCGGCCAAACTGTCAAAGTATGGATAAGGTCTGCATCAGTACAACTCAAGAAGGGCAGAGAAAGACTTAGCTTTTGCGGATACGATTCTGAATCCAGTCAGGATATTAGACAAATATATTGTGATCTCTTGGGATAAACAGCGAAGTGAAGCATAAATAACGCAATACAATCCACCGTTCCTGTCCGAGTCATGCAAATGAACACACGGTGATGCCACAAGCATAAATAGTCAAACATTGTCCTGGCAGACATATGTGTGATGTGTACTATGAAATTCTATCTTGAAGTGTATAGGAAATCTGTTGATTCAGCTTTTTTTTTGCGGTTTATCTGTACTTCGAGTTGGCTTTAAAGAAACCCTTAAAGATCAGACAAGAAGTCGTCCAGTGACTACCATGCAGTCAGTAGCTGCGTTATAGACTACAGTAACAATGTTAATAGAAGCAATAAAGGGAAAGCACGGACATGTATACATAACCACATCGTTACTGAAGTTACTTTATTTCTATTTCAGTTTCAACTCACCGGAACACGGCCAGATGAACCGGCTTAAGGCATCAGTTTGGGCGAATTCAACGATGGCGTATAATACAGTTTCATTTTAAAACATAGTGACTACTGAAAACAAGGCTTGATTTTCAGCAACAGCGTTTCATCAAATTAACTTACGAGCGACCATACGTTGGCGTACTTGAATTGAACAGATTCGGTGTAGATAACGTCTCAGATATTTTAGTGTAGCTAAATGATGTGCTATGGCCAATACGAGTAAATATACGTAAGGACATACTTACTGAGAATCGGGCGCCACTTCTGCCCGGGGATCGCGATCAGCCCTGTAACGAAAGCTTAGCTTACTTTCAGCCCATCACAAAGTGTAACAGCTGTTATAAGCGTTTTCATAGTGAACAAACAAAAAGTTCAGAGCTGATAGATCAGTTAAAACATCAGATAAATACGAACGCAGCGGCTTGTGCTTTGTCTGATCCAAACGTATGCTAGACTAAGATTACTCGGCAGGTTCGAGTATCTAGAAACTGGCCAAAAAAAAGTTAACGTTCAATTGAATTTGGTTTGATAACTGAAACATTTTTTCGACGGTTAACACGTCTATTCACATCGACGCAGCTGGCGTCCCAACGACATTGCAAATAATGTTTTGCTTAGGAAATTCAAAACTGGCGCACTTACACTGATCGCTTGTTAGCAAAGAGCATATAGCCGCACTTGCAGACGCCGGCATTGAAACGGAAGCCTGTCTTCTTGCAAAAGGCATCGCAGTCCATGCGCTTGATTCCGTCAGCGTGAGCCGCTACTACTAACAGAAGGGCAAGGAAAAGGGCAAGCAGCTTTGCTAAGGCACTCATATTGACTGTTGACTACTTCCAGCTATTTCTTCCTGTTATTCGTCTACAGAAAGGTTTCAACTACTACTTGCGTAATGTTATTTGGGTTGACGAGCGATTGTCTCTTGTTCACTCTGCTTTCTGTGTCCTTTTCCTTTCCTACAACAGCTCGTAGAGCTTATCTGTTCGCTCTTGTCAGGTCTTCGTTCTTCGTCTCAAGTCCTCGATTAAACTGAAAGGGCGACAGTTTGGAATTGAGAAGTTTGACTGGACTAGTACTTTTAGCTGCTTTCTCTTGACGGCGAACTCCGTGCAAACTGCCCTTGCCTGTTCTTCTGGCGTTAAACTTTGGATTCAGCTTTTTTTTTTTTTTTTTTGTAGAAATGTTTTTCGACCTGTGCTTGTTCCTGAGGGATACTGACGTACTAACCTACCGCTTCTGCTTTTATTGCTGTTCTTAAGTTGCAGCGGCGGCAACTGCCGCGCCAAAGGACCGGCCTGGTAAGGGGAGGAGTCGCGCATGCGCCCTGTGAGGAAAAAGACTTGTGCGTTTGCTTGGCTTGTGGTAGTGGCTGTGAATTCGTGGTAGTCGGCGGTGGAAACGACATCGTTGGTGCTGGTGCTACCGTCTGTGTGACACTGACCCTGCCTGCCTATTACATGAATGCTGATGCTGCTTTGGGGACAGGACAGGTCTCGGGTGAAGGGGCAAATGATGGCACGCGTTAGCGACGTAACCGACATGGCCGAGCCACCATAACCAAACCGACTAGTGAATAGGGGCGGCAGAAGAAAAAGCGGCATTTACGTCAAACGTAAAACCCATAGGACCGACCAATCCAGGACACTGATCGCCACCGTGGTGCTTACCTTGTGTCAACGGCATGCAAGCACACATGTGGAGATGCAGCAATCTAAAAAAATACACTAGACACATATTACAGACACAGAACTCAAACATACGCGGACTTACGGCTGCAATCAGATGTAAGCATATGGCAAACGAACTAGAAGAGGAGAACCACCGAATGGTGATGACATATAGACGATGGCTGGCGCACGATAGCTAGCAAAAGCCGGCAGGGAACACCGATGCTGGGACTTGCGGCAGCTCACCCGGCTACTAAGGAACTTATCCAATTAATGTACTATCCTTCCTACGCACTCTTTTCAGCTGAAATCAGTTTCCTTTTCGTAGTACCCCTATGTTCCACTATCAGTACCCACTTGCAGTGTTGTAGATTTGTCATTGTATGTTCGCATAAATGCATCTATGATAGTAGTACTGATAAGCTACGTTCGAATTTTATTCAATAGCCAGTGGTGTGTGTAATTTTTCGGGTAGTTGTTTTTTGGTACTTGCTGTCCAGCTAAATCTAAAATTATTGGCCGTGTGCTATTCGTTTTGGGAATACTACTGGTTCTAAATTATAGACGTAAAGTTTTACTGCCCACCATCGACTTAATCGTGGTACCACGAAATATTCATACTGTATACCTCATGCCTGCGCATGCACATGTAGCCCCTGTATATATATGTATGGATTTGAATACCTGCCTTTACTTCAAGTGAGTAGATTTCCATTGGGTTTATTCAGCTTCCGGTTATGACGGCAATGGCCGTTAACGGCGTAGTTTCAAAGCGTCAAGATTCGTTGACGACACGGGAAGCTGCGCTTGATACGTAGCCAGACGCAACCAGGAGACAGGCCAGCGTCGCTGCCGTCACTGCTGGCGCCGCAAACAGCGGTAACTCGACAAAAACGGCGACATCAGCAGCAGCTGCAGCTCTAACAGCAGTCGTATTAGTACGCCAGAAGCTTCGTGGCAACTTCTCGTTGTGAGCGCGGCTGGAACGATTACAGCCGCGAAGTGCAGGTGGACGCGCAGGTCCAGCTATCGGCGATTCGTTTAGGAAGTATTGTGTCCCATCTTCTAGTGTTTCTGTCATGACTGACCTGACATAATATCATTTTGTGCGCCTTTTGCACAAGGGCCGCCGACGTTTTCCAGAGGATTGTGTACGAATTAATCAAGTCGACTTAACTTTTCTACACAGAAGGAATTGGCGCATGTGTCTCCTGCGCACGTTGTTTTCTTAACAGGACCAAAGGGAGTTGGCCAGGTACGACCCAAGGCTATCATATTCGACACTGATTTATCTAGGAAAACTCTACACCGTTCACTCATTTTGTAAGAATTTACACGACATTATTCAGCCATGTAACGTGTAGCAACGTAATCTAGTACCTATGTTTACTGTTCAAAACGGTATCACTGTTTGCGTCATCGGCATCACTGACAGAAAGATTGTGGGCAGAAAACGATGGCATATTTAATGACATTTGCCCTCGTAATGGTGCAGTTGTGCTAACATGTTTGCTTACATGGATTTAGGAACATGCAAGATTGTCTAGGTCTGAAACCGGGTGCGGGCTCGCTTCGTTTCACGCGGGGACCAGCCATGTGCAACAGCAGTACTCGAAACGCTTACGTTTGATAACATTGATCACTGAAACATGTATTGCTGACTATGGTCGTATCTCGATTACAGGCGCAATAGGTCATCGTTTTTTTACATATTATCTCGTATCTATGACTCGAATGTATACAATATATTCCCATGCATTTAGGCAGAGCTAACAACTATATTTTTCTATTGACTTTATGGTTTTACATTGCAGAATATTAGGTATCCGTGCATTCGTGCTTATAGTAGCATGGAGGTCTGAAGTGAGATGGAAGAATCGGAACTAACCGCACTAGGGTGGCATTGACTCTTCAACCGCCCAGCTCCCTTTTGGCCACATTTTGAAAATATTATATGTTTACATCACAGGTATCACGGGCAGAAATTTTGCCTTATGTGACCATTTATATGCTCATTAGAAATAGCTAACTAAATGACTAGGTCTTGGTTAGAGGCCTGTGGTAGGGCACGGGGAGAGAAAGCCAAAGGAGACATCAGTTGATAAGCCATAGAAACTTTTCGTATAAGGCGATAAATAAGTTCAGATACGACCTTACAAGTTACGATTAAATCCAACTGGATATTACACACACACACACCGGAATCACAGGGGAATTTCTGAGTCGAAAATTAGGGTCGCGCTTTTCCCTCTTCCAACCTCTCCATACCAATAACCACCTATTTAGTTCATATCACGAACGATTTTATTCTTTAGCCTATGTCTGTGCTTTCGACAAACCAGAATAGCAACGTTGTTGTCAACGTGTTGTTCTAGATATTTATTGAATGACAGTCAACAAAACGGCAGAGGAATAAACGCTTATTTACCATAATAGTCACCAACTGAACAGGTAATTTAACTATCGACACGGATATTCCAAGAGAAATAGCGCGCTCTATTTTTAACGTATGTTTACAATAATTTAATTCGTTCTATGCACGAATCTGTTTATATTAGATAGAGAGGATCGTTTAGTCAATTAAGCTTCTAAGCTGTTCTTGTTTACGTTCTACAAAATCAGCGAATGCGATCGTCACTTTATCGTCCAGGAAGATGTGTAAAGATTTTTCAGAGCTTAATCTGGCTTACATGCGAGACTTAGCGCCGCTCTGAAAGCAGGCCTAAAAGTTTGGCATTTGTGACCTGCTTGAGAGCCTGATCACCAACCAGTTGCTGAGTGTTCCTAACAGCGGCCATGCACCTGATGCATTGTACCTTAAGGGATTCTTAGAACACGTCATTCCAAGGGATAGCTTTTGCGTATGATAAGCAGACTAGTAACTGTTAGAGTTTTGGCGAGGATCGTATCCTTTTCATGGCCCGCTCTTGAAAATTTCTTCAAGTGATCATCGTTTCCATTCC